>NC_140213.1:40609501-40967001 GCF_951802725.1 Rutilus rutilus
CCACCAGCTGCTGCATTTGTTATTTATTGTTAAAGCAGAGCTGCAGTAAAAGGTTTGATTTGTATTTTTTTTTTTTGGTCATTTATGTTAATGTTGACTTGTTCTTAAAAATAAAACTATACTTTCCACATTTTTTGTATTATGATCTTTTTATTTTTCTGAGAAATGCTTGGTTTTCACCGAACCCCGTAGTCATATCGTATTGTATCGATATCGAGATATCTGGCATGAAAATCGAGATATGAAATTTTGTCCATATCGTTCAGCCCTACTACCAATGTAGGGCAAATAATTCTGACCTTTTTTGTTTACTTCTAGACCTTTAAAATGAACTGTCACTAAACCCAGTTGAATAGTAACTTTATCAGGAGCATAATATCTGGTTTAAATACAGTTTCAGAGATTATCAGTAACAGTGTCCTAATTTTTTTAGTAAAGCTAACATTTGTCCTGTCTCATTGGTGTTTCCAGGTACATGGGAATTGGACTGTCTGCCCAGGGGGTAAACATGAACAGACTGCCTGGTGAGTTTGTGAGTGTTTGTGCGTGTATGTACACTAAAGGGATGATGTGCTCACCATGGGTATCTCATTGTCACGTTATGAGATTTTATTTCACGATAAAGATATACATCACATCATCATTATCTCATTTCTGTTATTAAAAATAAGAAAAAAGAAGCAATTGGACAAATACAATATAGCGAAAATATGAATTAACCAAATTAAGTTTCTCAGGTATAATAGGTTTATTTAACATGTAGTTAGAATTAGTACAGACATTTTATAATAGAATGTAAAAATAAAATATTGCATAGTCTTCACTCTATGAATTAAATTGAAATGTATTCTTATTAAAGCTAAAAATAAGTTATTCGGTCAAGAAGAGTAAGTTATTTTCTCTTTTGTTTGATTCACATTAATGAGCAGCAGGTAGGTATATTAGGCTGCTGTCACTTTAAGACCAAACACACGGATCTTTATACTGATACACATCCGGTTTACACCCAGCTGTTTACTTTCACTTGAGACCTAACCAGCTGTGTTTACGTGAATACTCCTCCAAGATGGGAATTTTGACATAAATGTGTTTGTGTTCGACCATTCAAGCGCAATAAGACTTACTCATTCGTCAGTCACTGCTTAATAACACATTTTAACACTGTGCACGTTCCAAATTCACGACTTCCTTCTGAGAGAGGCAGCTTTCTGTGCGTGCACTTTGCCAGGGTGCCAGTCAGCACGAACACCGAGTTCCTTTTCAAGATATTTTGCTCTTATAACTCTTTTTAACGTCAAGCACGCTCTTTATATCCTCATTCATGTATTTCATCACTCTGAAGTGTCGATAGTGCTATATATTTACATACCGCGATATACATGATGATAGACATTTTATAACGTGGTAACTATATATATATTGTCATACCGCCCAGCCCTGACCGTGGGTCATGGTGAACTGTAGGTAACTGAAGAATGGGTGAGTCAGTCTTTTGTAGCTTTAAAAAACAGTCAACTTTTGTAGTTAAAAAATTGCTTCATGTAGATATACACATTAAAATGAAAAATAAATTGTGTTCATAACCTATTTTAATTCTGGCAGAATATTGGAGAGAGAAAAGTTGGGAGGGACTTGATTTCATCCATCGAAAATGGTTGGATTGTGTGAAGTGGGTGTTACATACCAGAATGGGACCATGCGATTGGATGGGAGGGATTCGTTGAGCCAAAAAGTAAAGTTGTTTGTGAGGAAGAGCTTTGAAGATTAAAAGACAAGTTATTACATTTTGAGAAAGATTATGAACAGATTTTTTTTTTCACTGATAAGTCTGTTAATGAAAAGGCCAGTGCTGACATTACGGTTCACTTTTGAGTATGGTCTTATAGCATAATTTTTTTTGTCTTACACTTTTTTAATATCCTTTAGTCAGTCAGACTGTAATTCAGGCCATGAACATGCCTCAGCATGCCCTGAAAAACATTAGCTGTGAGAATGACCTTGCAGATGCAGAGAATCCAGGGTTTTTCTTTCTGTGCTCCTCAATCTCAGGAAATAACTTTGTAATGTGTTTTTCCTCATGAGTCCTCAAAGGGAAGGAGAGGAGACCTAGATCTCATTATTGGTTTTCCTCAATGGATTTTACCTGACATACAGAATGTTCTGAGATCACAAAGCCTTGTCATAATTATTCATAGCTAAAAGCTCAAATTAATCAGAGAAAATCTTTTCATTCTGACAGAGCATCCATTCACACGGCAGAGGACATCAAGCTGCTACTGGACTAGTTTTAAATTACTAACTGCAGTGAAAAAAGACACCATAACCAAACAAAAATGAAACGTGCGCGCATTATCATAATGCAGAAAAAGGAAATGTGACTGAATATTATAGTATGTGGAACATACTCCTCTACACGATATTTGGAATTTGAAAAATATGTAGGCTGCTTTATCCTATCATTTTGTACAAGCATATGATTTGATAACGTCAAGTTAAACTGACTAAATTGAAATGTAATTAGTAGTAAGACTGATTAAAATTAAATCCAAATTTGTTGCTAAATTAAAGACCTAATTGAGCAGGTGGAGTAAAGTTTTAGCTTCAGTTAAGCTGACACTGAATTTCTGAAATATGCTCACGACAATCCATTAAGTGGACATCTCGGCAGACTCAAGACGTTGCTAAGATTAGTGGACGTAATGAAGATATAATATGTAAGTAGACAATAATGAATTTAGCAATACATTTGAAGCACATCGTGCTGTAGAAACATAACAGTACATATTAGCTAGCTCTTTGATATAAAGCAATACTTAGATGCTCATCTTACATGCTTGATGAAAGTTGAAAAAGTAAATGTACCCTACTGTTCAAAAGTTTGGGGTCGGTAAGATTTTTTTCAAATATGGTTACAATTCAAAATAAGTTTTCTATTTAAATATATTTTATAATGTAATTCATTCCTATGATGGAAGAGCTGAATTTTGGTGTCACATGGTCCTTCAGAAACCCTTCTAATATGCTGATTTGGGACTCAAGAAACATTTCTCATTATTGTCAAAGTTAAAAAAACAGTTGTGCTGCTTAATGTTTTCTGTGGAAACCATAATACAATTATTCCAAATTATTTTATATATAGAAAGATCAAAACTTTTGAACAATGGTGTAGATTCTAGACCTTAGAAAAAAGGTCTGTATTTTGGGCACAGTTGGGTTAATGTCACCCTCCTGTGATCCCTCTGACCAATCAAGTGACTTTGTCAATTGCTTGTTAGTTTCTCCACTGTGCCTGATGCCTTTGAAATGCTTTTGGAGCAATCTAGCCAATTCGGCATGTGCGTGCTGACTACAAATTGTGTGTTCATTGACCTCTGTGCTCTCTGCTTAAACCACTCTTTGTCAGAGCGCTTTGGAATATAGTGGAAATATAGACAAACGCATGTAGGGTGGCCAATGTATTTTCTAGTTAGTTTGAATTCTACAGCCAACAGAAGGATATTATTTCTCTAGTTGTAGGTGCTATATATATATATATATATATATGAATGACACAAACAAATTTATACGAATGTTTAAATGTGATCAAATGTCTGTAAGTTATTTTTTATTCTAATATCTTTTATGCTCCCTTCTAATATATCTAATATTTCTATATTTCTTCTCTCTCTTTAGTTCACTTGATTTTTGCAAATAACTAAACATCCCATGATTCCAAAACACTTTAATCAATTAAAGTCATGTGTGGTGCATTGTATGTTTGCGTGTGTGGTTATGTGTGCGGTCTGAGCGTAATGGTTTTACACGCCCCGCTGACCTCCGTGTCTCTGATCCCATACTGGAGTTCTGCCCATTTCATTAGCATGAAGGGAACACTGAGCTCTGCTTTAGGAGTAATATCCCAGCCTGCATTGCTCTGCAGATTAATCTAATACCACACAACAAGCCCCCATCAGCCACTGCCTTACTTCCTCATTTTTTCATTCTTTTTGCATCTGTCTGTCATTCACAGAATGCACTTGTTTACTCCATTTCACGTAGTGACTAAAAATACAATTGCTTACGCAACACCATTTTTATCATGTACTAATCATAATGGTCTGCCATTTTTGAATCAGTTCAGCCCAGTCAGTGAGGTAGACAGACTCCTCCTCTTGGTGGTTTGAGGCAGTGCGAGCCGAGGCTTACTGAATTGTTCAAATGGTCTTGTTAAATTTACACACAGGCTTGTCCAGCTGCCCCTCGAATGAGCTTTAGGGTGGACGAAGCCTTTAAAGGACAATTTTGTTGTTATATCCAGTTTTCTAGAACAATTGGGAAGATAACATCATCGGGCAGGACGCAATAAGTGCATCAGTTCCTCAGAGGCAGGGGCTCAAATCTAAAAAAGGACCATCTGCTTATATATATATATATATAAATGAGGCCACCTAACAGCCTACATTTCACATAATAGGCCTGTAGATGGCACTTAAACTTAATTTAACCAACATGATATATTCAATATGCCATACGTAAATAAGAGTTAATTGAACACTACCATTAATGCGAAACCACAGATCCAGATCGCTCCGCAAACGCAAATATTTGTCCATTCGGGCTGTAAAGATGAATACTTATCTTTTTTCTATTTCACCTTTCTAAGTCACCTTTGTTAAAAAACTGAAAACAGACTGTGGCTATGTAGTTTACAACCGACTTATGAAAAAGACTGAGATATTACCATTCCACTTCACATTGTCCAATTAAATTTGAGCTTGTTGTGCCACACCATATTTCGAGGGTGTATTATACATGAGAAAATGGGCATCGATGGTTATTCACTTATGTAACATTTTTAAATATGTAATACGTGAATTTTTAATTGAATCTACTCATTAGCAATCACTGAGAGCCGTATATGGTCTGCGGTTCTCCATCTCTTTTGTAAAAAGACTTTGTGGTTACATGCAACTACTGACATAAACTTGTATTATTGTAATTATTTTTTTGTCAACGACATCTCCAGCCCCGTTCAGTCTGTCTGACGGCAGATACGTTAAAATAAAAAGAAAGTTTACGACCTTTCAGCAATTCTTAACTGTTTGTACACGTTGTCATATTAATTCCAATTAAAATGCTTTTTGTTTTATCGTCCACAATATCATTGTTGATATTTGATGATAATTGATCATTGCACCCGCTTGTGCCTGCTGGGGGCCCACCTTTATAATTTTGTCCCAGGGTCCTGCTGTCCATCATATATTCTTTCCATCAGTATTATCAGATTGGTGCTCATAATTTATGTAAGAAGCAGTATTTTATGATGCTGGAGACCAGATGGCATATCAAACGCTGCAGGCTTAGGATCGGCTCCGACTCATCCTGTGGATATCAGTACAGAGGCAGAAACAAGATTCCTTATTAGCAAGCGAAATCTGTGCCCCCCTAACTCTGAATATTTCTACAAATGTGCAACACAATTGGGAAATTTCTACATATACCATGCATCTTTGAATATTACATATTTTGGTCTGATAACGCTTTTTATCATCTGATAAAAGTCTATTTTAGCATGGTCAAATCCACTTTACAGGATTCTGCGGATTCCCCCCAAACATCGAAACAGGAAATGCAGTTTTTTTAATCCAAGTGCTTGCCGAGTTTAATGAATTAATACTGAACTTCTCTCTCTCACCTTAGGTTGGGACAAGCACTCCTATGGTTATCATGGGGACGACGGACACTCCTTTTGTTCCTCAGGGACTGGTCAACCTTATGGCCCGACCTTCACAACGGGTGACGTCATTGGCTGCTGCGTGAACCTCATCAATAACACATGCTTTTACACCAAGAACGGGCACAGTTTAGGTAATAATTTAATATTAATTTATAAAATATTAATGCTTAAATCATTAGAAATCAATTTAGCGACTCAAGATAAAGTTTTCAGTATCTTTCTTATGTAATCTCTGAATCTACAATACTGTAGATTATACATTTTAATGAACAATTTTGTGTTCCTCCAGGTGTGGCTTTCACAGATCTGCCAGTAAGTAAAGCACACAGACCTCTCTCAAACAGTGTAATCTAAAAGTAAGTTTAAAAAAATCTGTTATTGAAATAATATAAAATATAAATATCAGATGAAACACTTAAAAAATTGTTTTGTCTTTGCAACTAACTGAAATAAGTTTGAAGCTGAAGTACGGAAATGGCTAAAACTGAAATAAAAATAAATTAAAGCTAAATATAAATGTAAGAAATGAGTAAAAATGACACAAGCACATAAGAATATTACTTAAAATAAAATAAAAATTATACAAATATACAAATAAAAGCTTGTTTGAAATATTAATAAATACTATGCTTGTATATAAATAATAATATAATAACACTGTTCTCAAATGAGTCTGAGACCACATGAACTGGAATTGACAATCTAATAAAACAAACATTTGAAAATGTTTGTAATGTATTAAAAATCGCCTCAGAATTGTCTCCTCATAATGATAATTTAAAAATGGAAATAAAGTTTATTTGGAAGTGTTTGTATTAAAAATCACCTCAGAATTTTGGGTTTACAGTATGTGTATTTACAGTGTACTTGCCCAAGCAAGTACTGGTAATATAAGGTAACTACATGGGTTAAGGTTAGGTTTAAGGGTAGGTTCAGGGTTAGTACCTAGTTAAAACCCAGTTATTGTAATAAGTACGTGGTATGTACATGCGGAACAGGACTCTAAAATAAAGTGTTACCGAATTTTGGATGTAACTTTCCGCCTATATTGCTTCCTAATTTTTTCACGTCATGCCTGTATCTCTGTGCTAGCTTGTACTTTTCTGCCCAACTTTGGATCTTCGTATTGCGGCACTTCACGTTACTCTCCCCTTGAAATGAATGGCTTGCACTGTAGCATTCCTCATTTGTAAGTCGCTCTGTGTCTGCTAAATGAATACCAGTAGCAGCAGATTTATAGCATGGCATAGGCTAGTAATGAGCTCAGATGAGGATTTATGCTTCTGCATGAAGCTTCATTTGAGGCTTTTCCAGTTAAGGTATGACTGACTGACTGACTGAATGATTCCTTGTGCTGAGAATTACTGATAGAGAACGTGGAGACCTTCTAAGCAGTCTCTCAGCTCTCTCTTTTTGTCTTTCTCTTTTTCTGTCTCTCGTTTCAGCCTAACCTGTACCCCACAGTAGGGCTGCAAACTCCAGGGGAGATAGTAGATGCTAATTTTGGCCAACAGCCATTTGTGTTTGACATTGAGGACTACATGAGCGAATGGAGGGCCAAGATCCACAGCATGATCGCCCGCTTCCCCATCGGAGAAAGACTGGGAGACTGGCAGGCGGTCCTGCAGAAGTGAGCAGCCTTTCACCTGAAAATAAATTCAGCAGTCACAATATTGATAAAACATCTACTTCTATTCGCTGTAGTTTATAATGCATGTTACTCTGCTAATCAGCCTTATGTGGCTAATTCGTGATTCATAATATTTCCCACATTAACCTTTTTACGTTTATATCTGCAGTATGGTGTCCAGCTACCTGGTGCATCATGGGTATTGTGCCACAGCAATGGCCTTTGCCAGAACCACAGAGACCATGATCCAAGAGGACCAAACCTCAATAAAAAACAGACAGAGTGAGTACTCGATCAAAGTCAACTAGTTTAGCTAAAAATAACAGATCTTCCCATGTAATTTATGGTTTGGGTAGGAAAATATTACTGTTATGAGGAACTTGACATTTTACTGGTTAAGCAAAACCAGTAAAGGTTTTGAAAGCGTTGAATATTTGATCAATTTCTCAGTGTAAAATTATAGAAAAGCACCTTTGATTTAAGCTTTAATCAACACACTGAATATTTAATGTTACCATCATTTTTAAGTGACTCTGGCAAAAATTTAATTAATTTGTTAAATCTGTTTGAAATTAGCCTTTCAGTATAAGCCATAAGATGCATTAAATGTTATATATAATTTTGCTCACAAAGAAAGGCAAAGTCTAAGGGAGTGTCATTTGAATCTAAAAAATATATATAGAGAAAAAATATATATAGAATCTATGCTGCAAAAATGACTCATTCAGAAACCCTTGGATTAAAATTATAATCGAAACAAGAAGTAGGATTGATACTATAATTCCTAAACAAAATAAAAACATAAAAAGTGTATACAGTTCTCCAAACCTTGTGCTTTTCCTGATGTGTGTGTGTGTGTGTGTGTGTGTGTGTGTGTGTGTGTGTGTGTGTGTGTGTGTGTGTGTGTGTGTGTGTGTGTGTGTGTGTGTGTGTGTGTGTGTTGCACCTATTGCTCTGCATATCCTGCTGAAAGATCCCAATGTTCGAAAATGAATGGCTGAAGTTTATTTTTATAAGGATCATTGTGCACTGTTTTGTAAAACTGTCAAAATGTAATTCAGGTTTTGAAAAGAGATATAGATAAATGGAACATTTAAAAACTATATTGGAAACAAACCCCCTGACAGCACACCCTCAGCTTGTGTGTAAGCACATGTATCCTTTCACATGTGAGGAGGGCAATTACATAGAAGTCTTAAAGGCACAGCAGTAATAAAACACTTGTTTAAAAGGTCAGAGAAAAATAAAATTATCGTAAAACTAAATTATGAATGCTCAAAACACTTTACTAACATTCTAAGTGGACCTCAGGGAGAGTGATCGAGTGATTAAAAATGTATGATATGACCATTTAAACAAAAACAAAAGCAAAACACACCAGTAATTTCTTCATCTCATGCTTCTTTCTGCATACAGGAATACAGAAACTGGTATTGGCAGGACGTGTTGGAGAAGCCATTGACGCAACACAGCAGTTGTACCCCGGACTCCTAGAACACAACCCCAATTTACTCTTCATGTTGAAGTGAGTATGTTTACCAGACTTGGAGAACCATGTGTGCGCCACTTTGTGTGGAATGAATCGAGAGGAATTGCTTAACTTGAAGCAAGGTGAAAAATGTGTTTTCTTCTCTGGGGATCAGTAGAGCTCAGTTGCATATGAACATCCACAGCTTTCTGGTCTGGATTTCATAATGCAAGCGTACTCAGAAAACACATAGCCTGAGATTAGGGCAATCTTTTACTCAGTGTTATACTGAATGAAGGTTTTTATAGTGCCCTATAGTCATTCTGACGAATGAAGCTCTTTTTTGTTATGTGTCTTCATAGTGAAAACACACACTCAGGGTGAAAAGGGGTTCATGGTTGCTTTGCTCTGAGCTGCTTCTGATATGATTAGTCATACTGTTGCATAAGGTTGAAAACAAGCTGCCTTTTAACTTGTTTTTTTAAAGTAATGCTTACAAGTCATACGTCAGCTACCCTGTTGAATTGATGTTTTTTTATAATGCATTACGCAGCCCATACTTCTGAATATTTATGTCCCCGAGAGATTTTAAGGGAAACAATGTCTTTTAAATTATATGCAATTTGAAGATCCACCTACTGAAATCAGTGGTTTCAAATGATAGCTGAAGTTAAAGAAATGGAAAGGCTTGCTTATCTACTTTGACAAAAGTTAGTCAGATTTTTTATATATGTATATATATGGAAAGATGGAAAGACCATGCTCTAAAACTTTTGTGGTGCTTCATTGGAGTGAGCGGAGCTAACAAGATCTTTTGGCACGTTTTGCTTGTTTCGACACTCTGATTGGTGGAAATTTCTGCTAAACACGATTATTTTAAAACTTTGTTAAAATTAGGCAGGCTGACGGCTTTAACAGAAGCAACTACCAATTACCAACCTCGTAGGTCATCATTAAGGTTGTCTTTAAAGCTTAATAAGTTATCGTTAAAAAATAATTTTCTTATGGATAAAATGTATCAAGTTTTTCTGGGAACTCGACTGTTGCACTGTAGTGTACAAAAGTCACAGTAAAGCTTTCTAATGATCAAAAAAATCCTAAAATAATTTTCATGGTTTTCAACATTGATAATACGAAATGTTTTTTGAGCAGCAAATCAGCATCAGATTTCTGAAGGATTATGAGATACTGAAGTATTTTAAAATACAAATATAAAAATACAAATTTCTATTCAAATAGAAAATATTTATTTTAAATTGAAATAATATTTCACAATATTACAGTTTTTACTGTATTTTTTATCAAATAAATGCAACATTGATGAACATAAGAGACTTCAAAAGCATTTAAAAAATCTTACCAACCAACCCCCCACATCTGAACGATAGTGTATGTTCAAAATATCTATTTCTGGTAACTATGTTCTTTGTTTTATTCAAAATTTCAGTATAAAGATCCAATTAAAATTAGTATTTTTATGCTTAATTTGAATTCTGTATTGACTTGTGGTCTTAGACTTTAAAAACCATTAGTCATGCATTGAAAACATGATATCCCTGCTCTTTAGTTCATAAGAAAAACTGCATTCAGACCCTCAATGCAAGCAATACATATCAATAAACCCTTTTCTCAACATGGTACAGGCATTTACGGGGCATACGCTGTTAAACTTTTCTTTGGAAACCATCTCTATTAATCTTGCTTGGCTGGAATTTTGTTTTGACATGAAGATGAAACTTTTTATATAAAGCCTTACATGGAGGTGCATAATTGCACTGTTGGATGTCATCAGACGTCAGATGCTGCCGTGGGAATAGTGCCAGGATGTGTGGGAAGGAAGCAGTGAGAGCTGACTCCTCTCTCTTTCTCTGTGATGGATTACAGTTGAACGACAAGCAGACAGTTTAATGGATTGCTGAGCTGACAGTGTCAGTCAGTAGGCATAATGGATAAGAGAAACCTGTTTGACAGACATTTTAATTGATTGGCAAGTCTGAAGTGAGGGTATTTGTGTGTGAGATCTTGCTTGTGTAACAGTGTTTTTTTTGTTGTTGCTGCCCTCCCTCAGGTGTCGGCAGTTTGTAGAGATGGTGAATGGTACGGATAGTGAGGTACGGTGCTTTAGTGTCCGCTCTCCTAAATCACAGGACAGCTATCCCGGCTCCCCCAACATGAGCCCCCGGCACGGAGCCACCAACACTCACTTGCACAGCACAGGTAACAAACACACTCCACACATTTTCAGTTACTTTGTGAACAATGCATTTGGGTGAATCCCATGGAAAAATGTCAATGTGTCATCCCAGAATCTAGAGAAAAAAATAAGGAATTATATTTATTGGGAATACGAAGCCATTTTGGAAATCCACAGCCTCAGCTAATAATACCTTTTTTTGCATTACATTTATATGAAAACAATGTCACAATGCAAACGTTTGTAATGCTCCTAAAAATAGGCTTCGTTTTTTTGCTAAATATTATTATTAGTAATATTATTTTATTTATTTTGAGGTAAAATATGACCTAACTATTTATTGACAATTTTTGTGGTTCACCCATTTGCCCAAGACATTATCTACAAAGTTTCTGTAGGGATAGTTCACCCAAAAATCAAAATTCTATCATTTACTCATCCTCAAGTTGTTTCACACCTCTCTGAATTATTAGAAGATATTTTGAAGAATGTTGGTAACCAAACAATTGATGGTCCCCGTTTTTTTTTTTTTCATACTTATTTTCATTGAAAAATATGGGTAACCAAAATGTTCATCTTTGGGTGAACTATCTCTTTAAATTGTTTTCAGCATGCCCACACTTTTTGAAATGTGTTGTCCTGAATGTGGGTTGCAAATGTACATCATTCTGCAGTATGGTTTTCATGTATTAAAAAAAGTTAGATTTAGTAGCTGAAAGCATTAATCACAATTAACCCAAATATTTGTTAAACCAAAATACAAGAGTTGAGGGATGTGTAGAACTTTGTAAAGAACAGATGTTCAAATTCAGAATTCTGTGGGCGTAGATTCTGTGTGGGTCTGATCATGAGGAACATCTTCAAGAGAACACATTCATAGAAGATGTGGAACAGATGGTTTATTGAATCACTTGTTTCACCTGTACTGCAGTTGGGTGGATTATGTAACTTACAATTCAAGTAAAGCACTTTTATTCATGTTTGTTAAGATAGTTCTCATTGTTGTTTTTTCCCTCCTCATGACTCAGGAGCAGACAGTCCCACATGCAGTAACGGGGTCACCCCTCCTAACAAAAATAAGAGCCACAACAAATACACAGGCGTAAGCTCCGCCTCCTCCTCTCCATCCTCCTCTCCCTCCTCCGTCAATTACTCCGAGTCCAACTCTACCGACTCCACCAAGTCCCAGCCGCACAGTGCCACCAGCAACCAGGAGACTAGGTGTGTGGTGGTGTTGTTTGGGTTAGTGATTGTGGGTTTGAGTTTGATATGCGGTTGTATGCATGCAAGGCCAAGCATATAAATGTGTTGTGTATTTGCACTCTCGAGAGACTCTGCTGTTGACTGTGTATTTTTGTGTGTTGACAGTGATAGTGAGATGGAGATTGAGGCAGAACATTACAGCAATGGCGTGACAGAAAGCTCAACTCGCATTATGAATGGCACGTACAAACACCAGGAAATCCTACAGGCGGATGACAGCAGTGTTGGCAATGGAGTAGCAGGTACAACACGTGTGTAGGATTTTTAACATCACATTCAACAGGCTGTGAGAACGCCTTTTTAAAAATGTGACTAGTTCTTACTCTGCTCTGTCCTTCTCCCCCTTGAGAGATGCTAATTTGAGCTCCTCTATAACTCAGCCCATTAAATGTTTTTCTCCAAGGTTACAAAGAGAGAGTGTGATAGTTTGTGGTTGTGAAGTTTCGATAGAGTGTGTAGCTTTTATTAGCACCCAAGTTTTCTTCCTTTAAAAATCCCCTTCCTTGGGATGCTTTCAGACATTGATCTTTGCTTTGGTTTGAGAAAATGGTTCAGATGGATTAAAAAACAAATTAGTCACTATGGAGGCCTTTTTTATATGATATTAATTATATTATATTATAATAATTGAAATATAATATTATTATAATATAATGAAAATGTAGCTTTGCCATCACAGGATTAAATTGCATTTTAAAATATATTCAAGTAGAAAACAGTTGTTTTAAATTGTGATTATTACAATAAGTGTATATATTATATTGAAATATAATATAATGCAATATAATATTCAATATATAATGCAATATAATTATAATATAATGAAAATTCAGCTTTGCCATCACAGGATTAAATTGCATTTTAAAATATATTCAAGTAGAAAACCGATGTTTTAAATTGTGATTATTACAATAAGTGTATATATTATATTGAAATATAATATAATATTCAATATACTGTATAATGCAATATAATTATAATATAATGAAAATTCAGCTTTGCCATCACAGGATTAAATTTCATTTTCAAATATATTCAAATAGAAAACAAAACAGTTATTTTAAATTGTAATAATTATAATAAAATTATATTATATTTAGAAATATTTGCACTCCCAATAGTTTCACTGGCTAATTATACATAGCCTCAAATTAATATAACAATACTGGGCTAGATTTCCCAGCAGTACTATATTGAAGCAATTTTTTCAATCACAATATCTATGTGCGCTGTGTAATTATAGTCACAAACATGTCTGCTTTCTGGGGTGTCATCGCAATTTATTTGCTCCTCTAGATGACAGCTGCAGCTCCAGACAGCTGTGTGGAGGAAACCAGGCGGCCACAGAGAGAATGATCCAGTTCGGCAGAGAGCTTCAGGCCCTCAGCGAGCAGCTCTGCCGACAGTACGGCAAGAACGCCACTCACAAAAAGATGCTGCAGGTAATGCGAATGTGATGAATAGGTGGATGTTTGCACAGGCAACATTGGAAAAAAGGTGTTATTGTGCACTTTATAAAAGTCAGTTTGACTGTTGTGTTTTATATTAAATATTGGTGAAGTGGTCTGTTTAGACTTGCAGTCACATTGCATGCATGCAATGTAATCTGTTCAACTCCTCTGCCTCTTGTTTGTTGCACATTTGAAGTGGAAAGTTGATTGGCCTTGTGGGTAGCAGTACTCTTACATTCTTTGTGCCCACTCGCCAGCGTGTATGTTTGTGTGCTCAGGATGCATTCAGTCTGCTGGCGTACTCGGACCCCTGGAACTGCCCCGTGGGCCAGCAGTTGGACCCCATGCAAAGAGAGGCGATCTGCTCCACTCTCAACAGCGCTATTCTGGGTAAGGCTGCTTGGCTGGCTGAGATGAACACACTATGTGAACAATGAGCACTTATGTAGGCCTCGTTATTTAAATGTGGTCACAGTAACATGAGGCACGTAAATGAGCTTTTAATGACCCGGTAACATGGCCAAGTTGTTATGATCATTCCTACTTATTTAATGGTTGTAATGGCTTCATATCTGTGATCTTTTCCTTCATTCAGAGTCTCAGAATCTGCCCAAACAGCCTCCTCTCATGCTGGCTCTGGGTCAGGCCACCGAGTGCGTGCAGCTGATGGCCAGGGTTCGCTCTGGTTCCTGCTCCTTCGCCAGAGTCGACAACTTTTTGCACTAGCACTAGTCCAGGTGATTATAGTCTGAAAAATTTTACTGTTTTTTTTTTACACAGTATGTTTTGATTTTAAATTCAAGTGTGGTTTTAGTTTGTTTTAAAATCCAGTTTGTATGTCATTTGCATCTTTGAAAAATTATTAGTTTTAGTTTAGTTTTTATTTTAATTTCAGTATAATAATTTCAGTTTTCATTCCTTAAATCATTCTGTGTATATTTGTCTAGTAACAGAGAAAACTATTGAAAAATGATTTAGTTATATATACGATATACTGTCATTCGCACCCTTTTTGGAGATTATTCGCACCCTTATTGAGAAATTTAAGCTTAATAATAATAATAATAATTCATTACATTTTTAAATAGCGCTTTTTTTGCACTCAAATCGCTTTACATAGAAGGGGGACTCTCCTTAACCACCACCAATGTGCAGCATCCACCTGGATGATGGGACGGCAGCCATATTGCGCCAGAACGCCCACCACACACCAGCTTATTGGTGGAGAGGATAACACCATTTATCTTGTTTAATGCGGTCATTTTGTAATCATTTGCTATATCCAGCAAAGTAAACTTTCAGATTGAAGGGTGAATTACACAAAACTGTATTTTAGATACAGTAGAGATAAAGATAAAGATACATTTTTAAAGATAAATTTAGGTGTCTTTCCCAAAAAAGGACACTTGGAGACTCCAAAAGTCCAGTTGCGATACCAAACAGGACCACATTGACACCCCTAAACCAACCGTCTTGACCCGACTGTAAATACCTACTACAGTACAAGGATCCATTCAGATTTACTAAACACTGCAACATATAACGTTGCAATCAACGTGAATGTACTGAAGTTTGCGTATCATCTGGCCATGCAGTGGAAGGATGTTTTGACGTTCCGTTTAGTCTGCATTTCACACAGCGTGATGCGCGAGGGCTTGCTCTCTACAGAAACAATCACAGAATATGACCGAGCTCGTGTTTTAAAGCTAAACACACACTGGAATGAATAATTCACTGAAAACGCAACATGAGCCTCTATGCTCTCTGCCATATATGATGATGTAATTAGCTTGGTTTACATCGGATCATTGGACTGAAAACTAAACTCCCGACTTCTAAGAACATCTAACTTCGTGACGTAAATTCCAGTGTTTTAACGCATTAAGGATTTTGAATTAATCGCAAGCGTTAAAGCTTTAACGTCGACAGCCCTAATATATATTCAATTTCATCACCAAATTTTACATTCCCAGTATGACAACACTTGATCCCAAGAAAATACATGTAAATCAGACAGTCGCTTCTAAACGGTTGGTTCTTTTTTGATAGTGTATATTTTAATGATTAAATCAGACTATTCAACTTTAATACATAATTACTCTGTACATTTTTTAATGCACATTTATCCAGTCCAGGCCAGTGTTTATTATTTTGCAAAATCACTTTCTATTTTACTTAGGCCTTTTTTTTTCTTTTTCTTTTTCACTGCTGGGTTTATTTCATTTTTTTTATTTCTTAAAATATTCCAGTATTTCTATTGTCCATGTTAAATACATAAATCCTTTTGTATTTCCCTCAGGCAACGTTCAGGACGGCTACAAATAGGACTTTCCAGTTGTTTGCCACGGCGAGAACAAGCGTTTGAATTGGTGTGTCGCTTGCCGTTTGCCAGAAGCAGCCGAGCAGAATGAATAGAAACATGAGAAGAGAGGCTTCTTTTTAAATTAGTATTATCAAATACAAATTGTGTGACACTATTTAAAGATAATTAATTATTCTGTTTATCTAGTCATTTTTATTTTAGTTTATATTTTGTCCGTTTGTTGTGCTCATTTTGAAACAAATCAACTTCCCAAACGTTTTTTTTTTTTTTTTTTTTTTTTTTTTCATGGGTGAATTCAGTGCATAGTATTTCAAGCGTACCATATCAACAATATACATAATGGTAAGTTCCTACTGAAAATTTGAGCTACGCACTCTGGTTTTTCTCAGTCAGAGCTCAGGTATTTAGACAAATGTTCTTTTATTTGCGGAAACAGGTGTCGCTTCACCAGACCATACTGTGGATTTTAAAGCAGGTCCTTTTCTATGTACAAGCAAATTCTATAGATTATTTTTATTATTATTTGGTCAACCTAAGCTGCCCCTTTAGGAATTAGACGAACATTGATGTTGCGCATATTTTGGCCACCTTCCGTTGTTTCCATTGGAGTAAGCGTGCGAACGAGGGTGAGATAATGCATGGCTCATATAGTGTCTCACCTTTTAAGCTACTTTAGCATCTCAGGCACCAGCACCAGTTTCATTAGACACAATCACACAGTGACGACGCAGACTTGCCTTTGGGTCCAATGTAGATGAATTATATTTTCAATCATAGACCTTTGCCCTAAATGGATCTATTTTACCGAGATTTTACCATCTTTATAGCCGTGGGTATCATGCAAATGTCAACCTTCACTTTTTTTAAGTTAGGTATATTGAAGTTAACTTGTGGTTTTCAAATTTTTGTGGCTGTACCAAATAAAAAGGCAGTTTTTGACAAAAGAAATTTAAGGTTAGTTTGATTACTGAGAAGCTCACGGACTAACTTCGTATACTGAGTCTGTACGTTTTATATCCATGTGAATAGTGTCACTGTGTTGATAGTTCTCCTGTTAGATTAATAACTATACAGACTGACACCGTTTCAACTTTTTGTTATTGGTTGTTTCATTGGCTGTTGAGTACCGTTGTTCAAGTTTTGTTACCATTGGATGCACTGTACTTCGATTAATGCACACGATGCATTACTGTATCCGTCTACCTCTCCTGTTCAGTAATGGAGGGACAGAGTATGAACTTGCAGCATGCAAGACAATTGAGCGTTCCTAAAAATGAACAGAAAACTTGCAAACGAAACATGTATTTATTTAGCACCTAAATTGCGATTATGTTTGTTGCTCCAGAACTTCACCTCGACCTCATATCAGTGCAATTGTTTTGTCCCCCCCCCCTCCGAGATGTTCTTTAACAATCTTTTTTCTTGGCCTTTGTAAGTGTGATGTTAACTGGCTCAGGCACTTGTAGGCAGCCTGGTTTTTTTTTTTTCTTCTTTTCTTCCATTCTTTCTTTTAATCTGATCATCCATGAAGGAAAAACTGTCAATCGACCCCGTGTCAATCCAGCATTTCACTCAGCCAGCACGCGCGCCGCTGTGGTGTTGAATGTAGCTTAGCCGATTTTAGTTCCCACATTTTTTGCTGCTGGCCGTCATGAGATTGTTACATTCCCGTATCTACACCTGCTTTTGTTCTTTTCAGTTATACCTCACTTACTCTTAGGACAGTGCTGTCTAGCTTGTTGTATCGTGTCAGGCATTTCAACAGAAGGTATGTGTAGTGCGGTAACCATTTTGGTCGACCTGCAGATCATCTAGTGGAAGTTAGAGGCCGCAGGGTCACTGGAAAAGTTGCACATGCTCCTCAATATCTAAAATAAACTTGGCCTTCCCATCTCTGGAGTTACATAATGGATATCGGCAATAGCAGATTCAACTGATTGGAGCCCCACCTTGTGTTTTTAGCAGTGTTTGTGTCAATCTGATTCAGTGGGGTAGACATTTTACACACCATGATCTCTTATTTTACCATTTTACTCCACTAAATGGGTCAATTTGATTGTTAAATGGTGGTATCTTGTTGCATGGGGACATCTTGTGTAACTATTTACTTCTGTTTGAGTTACAAAATGGCAGTTTGTAGAGAAGCGCTCGTACTTCTACTGACCTGTCCGTTGTAGATCTTTTGTCACGCGGGGCGGCTTTTTAATGCCAAATATGTTTTGGAACTCATAATCTAACCACCTATAATGAATATTGTTGTTTTAAAAGAATCCATCATAGAACGTCATATTGGCTTTAAATAGGGACGTACGGACATACATCGAAGGGAAGAAAGTAGCCAAAACGTGTCATGTTCCTGTTTTGTCAAAAGACAATGGAGCAAGACGAATGGAATGGAGTACAGCAAGCTGTGCACAGTTTACTTCTATTACGATTTTAATTTTATTTGAGTTTTCTTTTAGCAATTGTGAAATGAGTTACCCTCTACTTAGCATGAACCTTTAAAAACCTTTAAAACAACATAAAAAAGAAAAACAATTAAAAAATGAAAAAGAAAAAAAGACATACCTATGTACTGGAAACATGATAAAGAAATATTGTACTCATTTAATTTTGACAGAATTATTTTTATTAAAATACACATCCATGAGCAAATGGTGTCTGTCTTTTGTATTATTTCATTATTGTTTCTGTGCATATATATATTTGTATATATACTGCTTTTGTGTAATAGAAGAAGAATAGAAGAATTCATTGGCATTTTATGTGTGTGTATAGAGTATGGAGTCAGGATCATGTGTGTATCAGTATGCAGATCTACGGGCTGCTGTTCCAGATGTCTGTCTCTGTCTGAGGTTGAGATGGAGGAGGACTGAGACTCAGCAGCAGAGATGTTGGGTGTCTCCTCTGAGTGATGGCAGTCTGGAAGTGTGAGCTCATTGTTTATATACTGATACAGGCTCCTGGCCTTTCTCCTCTTTGCGGAGGGGAACTAAGGAAAGAAAAAACATTGTGGGTTCAGATTAGTCTCTATGCGCATCAGTTCTGTTTAGGTTCTATGTTATTCAGATCATTTACTGAGATTCTGATATATGTGCCTCCCTTATTATTACAACTACATCTACATATTCAAAGGAATTTAGTATAGTGCTATATTAATAATACTGAATAATGAGAGTATATGTCAAGTGCTAAGTGCAAATAGTAATGCAACATGATGTGCATGTAAGAAAGTCATGTTGATTGGAGTGACTGACACAGTCAGTATTAATGGATGCATTTGGAAATAATAGAAACGCATTGAATCTAATACAAATATACATTCGAATAAACGTACAAAGGTGGCTTGATGAGGGCGAATGTTGACGGTCCATCAGACACTGGTCACCAGTCTTTCTCAGAGGCTTCTGTCTTTGAGTTCTGGACCTGGATGTCCCTGTACCTTTAGATTCTCTCTTGACATCCTTTTTAAGATGGGCTGATTTGATTGAGAAGCTCGGATGCTGAAACACATGGACGTTACCTCTGGACATTCTGTGATAATACATAATTAAAAACTGTTTCACATGGCTAACATGAATATATTTATATTTGTGGAAATATATAAACAGTAGTGGCCAAAAGTAATGTCCGGAGAGGGGATATTTGTTTTTAATGGCCCTGAAAGTTCAATTAAACCATCAAAATATGAGGAATATATATATATATATATATATATATATAATAAGAGGGAAGAATAGAACTAGACTTAATTAAGGTATTTTTTGGACAAAATTATTTGGCAAAAAAAGGGGCAAACTTATGTTCTGCAAAATATGCAAAAATAAAATGCAAAACGCTCACAGAAAAAAAGTATAAATTGGCTACAACATAAACAGTTGTTAATATTTCGTTGGTTCTCTCTTGTTTTTGCATGTGTTGAGTTTGGCCAAAGATTATGTCCGCACAATTTGGCAATTGACTATAAGCACAACTACGCAATATGCTTACAAAATATTAAATCACATTTTTAATAATATTTTAATAAAGGGTGAAGATGTCAATTTTCCTAGGCCAGACATCACTTTTGGCCATATGATTACAGCTTAATCATTTTCATCCTCCATAAGAGTACTGTGAGATTGTTGTCTGAGTTGGTGTTTATAAATAATCATAATTATAGCAAGAGCATACCTTGCCATCTTCTTAAAGCCATAAGCAAGCATGGAAGTATGGAGAGCAGTAACATCTTTAAGCTCCTTTAATGTATAGAGTTCCTCCTCATAATGCTCACCGTTGACCATCACCCCACTGCAACACAAGTAAATCAGGTAAAGTAGTGCAGAAACACCCTTCTTCATTTTTGTATTTTGTATTATATATATATAGTACCGGTCAAATGTTTAAAATACAGAAAGAAAAAAAACAGTAATATTGTGAAATATTACTACAATTTTACATTTTAATATGTGTTAAAATATAATTTATTTCTGTGATGCAAAGCTGAATTTTCAGCATCATTACTCCAATCTGTCACATGATCCTTCACACATCATTCTAATATGCTGATTTATTATCAGTGTTGGAAAGAGTTGTGCTGCTTATTTTTTTTTTTATTAATACTAATACTTACATCAGCAAGGATGTGTTAAATTGGTATAAAAGTGATTTATATTGTTAGAAAAGATTTATATATTGAATAAATGCTGTTTTTTAAAAAACATTTTATTCATGGATGAATCCTGAAAAAAAGTATCACAGCTTCCAAAAAATATATTAAAGCAGCACAACTGTTTCGAACATTGATAATAATTGAGTATCTAATCAGCATAAGATTTCTGAAGGATCAGATGATACTGATCAGTGGTGTAATGATGCTGAAAATTCAGCTTTTCATCACAGAAATAAATTATATTTTAAAGTGTATTAGTATATGAGACTTATTTCACAAATATTAAAAAATAACCGGGACAGTGTAGGCCTATTATTATTATTATTATTAAAAACGTCACTTCCAGATAAACACGTCGTCGGAAAGTTGCCCTTTGAGGCTTTTAACCATAGACTGTAAAAAACAAACAAAATATATATATATGGATGTGACGTCACCCGTAGGTGTCTGAAGAGCATTTTTGAAGCCCAAATAATTAACTATTTATGACTTCCGTGTTGGCTTCACAAGACAAGAGAAACTGGAAGGTTGCCGCTCGCTATTAACAGGCAATACTGTCGTGAAATGATGTTTACTATCATTGTTATTGTATTTTCATGCTCTCCTCTAGTCTAGACCATGTATGAAATATTGCCTAAAATATTTCAGAATCATGGGCTTAAGCCTTATGAGCATAACGAGTTTTGAAAGGATCTTGATTGTTTCAGACCTGAAAGGATCGGTTACCCGGATCATCAATGATAACTGCCAATATTTAAAAAAAAAAATCCGTCGCTGTATTTTTGAACGGTTTACTGTTTTTACGCGACTTCCTTCTCATTATGCAGTGTAAATTTTTCAAATGAGTTGCCTGGCTGCCTGCTGCTATGGAAATTGTACAGGTGAGAATCTTGAGAGGAACATATTTGAATGGTCATTACCAGCGTTAGACAGCAGAGGGCGCAAATTCCCTTTATTTCACACTTGTGCTCAACCGGCCGGAGTCCACTAGAGGGCCTCAGTAAACCTGTAAATTAACCATTTACATATTCAGGAGAAAAATCATGACCTTTACGAGCACTTTTACAGCCTTGGCAAACAAAATTTCCAATTTTGTCCCCACAATTGTCAGTGACCGTAAACATTTGTATTGGCTAATTATTTGATGGATTGCTGATGTCCTTTAAAAAGGTTATAGGCTAGTCGAGCAGCAAGTTTTAGTTATGAAGAAATATGTCTGCAGTTCTGCATCTGTGGATCTTCTGAACTAGTCAGTGCGCTTACATCGCATTGATTTTCTGACAGACAGTATCACTATCAGACAGTAATCTGAGGTAAGGTATCGCAAATCTAATGTGTCCTTTATATGTAATGCAATAATGCTGAATTTCTTTGTACTGTGGGTGAAGTGCATCCACAGCTACTACTTCCAGTTAAAATGGAAATAACCAGGTTTTCCCAGATTTGTTTTAATGGAACATAAACCCCAGTTCCCTTAGTTCTATGCGCCAATAATCGTTTGGTTAAATATATTAGTACAATTACTATATCTACAAAATAGACTTGTAAATCAAGTCTTTTGTGACTTGATTTAAGCATGGGTTACACTTTATTTTAAGGTGATGTAGTTACATTGTACTTACTCAAATAAGTACTGTGTAATATGAATTACCTACATGTACTTACTATAGAGTTAACGTTTGGTTTAGGGTTAGTTACTTGTAAGTATGCACAATTTACTGTCATTACTATAGGAAGTATACGTCACCTTAAAATAAAGTGTTACCAAAGCATGATAGAAATTGTACTAATCATGTTGCAAAATTTCTTTACACAAGTAAAAATGTACATAATTTGTTCAAACAAGAAAACAGGTAATCGAAATAAATGTTAAATACTTTTATTATCTTTATAGAACATTTTATAATCAGCTTCAAACATTCACAGTATTGTACACCTTGACCCATCTGATTATAATAAAAACACAAGCGTCTAAAGATTAGAATTTTGTGATTCTCAAAAGAAATAGAAACCTCCTTTCCAGAACTCTAATATACATACAAAAGTACAAGAATAAGAAAAATACTTTCCATAATTTACACATATATAAAATGCTCTTTTTTATAAAAAAGGGCTCCTAGTGTACAAAAGTGTCCGTCATTACATATTTCTATTTATACACATATTTGGACATACACAAAAAAATAATGCTCATGTGGTATTATCGGTGCTCCGATTGTGTGCTGTTTATATCCCATCACTTTCTTTTTAAAAACCCAGAGCACTTTTTCGCTTTCTATTTACTCTCTCCATCCAGAGAATGCCAATAAAACATCTTAAATTAAATACAGATAACAAAACAAAGTGACAAGTTAGGCTTCTCCAGCTGTCTCTTGCTATACGTTTCAAATCACCCTCCGGTTTCAGCAACAACGTTGTAGTGAAAACCCGAGGCAATGAGTCACTAGTGTCAGTTGTGCAGATGTTACGTCTAGACCTGTTCAAATAAACTACATTCTCTTTCAGACTCAAGGCTACCTTGATAAATGTCAGTTTTGCATCGAAAAATAACACGTCATTTGTTTTTCCGATCGAGTTAAACCAGATAACGCTCAACAGATGAGGCTACACCTTCATGAATCACGCCCATCGGTTTTGACACGGTAAGACCGGCTTCCTAATTGTTTTCACTGACACCTGAGAATTTAAAACTCGAGAAGTCCTTCAAAACATTCGGAATACACATTAGTAACGTTTTCATTCATCCCCAAATATAATCATGATAAAGGAGGATTAGCTCATCAGCCCATCTGGAATGAAGTTCCTCCAAACGCTGGGATATTTTATGCATCCCACCGTCCTTCCTCCATCAATGCTTCTTGGTTTGACAGACAGCCTTTGAAGCGCTGGACGTCCCGAGGCAGGTATCTCCACGGTCTAAACAAGCGTTCACCTGGGAACTCGTTGCCTGAAGACAGCGCTCGGGTCTGTTGGACATTAGAGAAACCAATATTTGGCTCGGAGTCTGATAGTGTCCACCTCAGTGCCGTTTCTGTAAGATTATACTTTAAAAATATGACTGAACACACACATACACACACTCACCATGGCTAAAAAAGCCTCACAGCTTTGGCCATCAGGAGTGGACTGTGTGGAAAAGGTCCCAATGTGCAGAATTCTGGCTTTTCCAAACATGAAAGGAATTTCCTTCTTTCTCTTTACAGAAAAACAGAGCGAGTCAATGAGAGGTCAAGTCTTTCTGAAGTCACGCCGCACCGGTGCCAGTTAAGTATATGGATTCCTATTTTTCTGGGGGGGGGAACTAAAAACAAAGCAAGAAAAACGGGTTGATGTCCTTCAAAAAGAAAGAAACTGTCCAAGACGGCCTCTTTCAACAATAAAAAGCAAAATTCAAACCATTTTGTAAACCTTAAAGGGCCAGCTCACCCAAAAATAGAAATCAAATCCAATCGAATTCAATCCAACCCTGTATGACTGGACTTTCTTATGTGAAACCTAAGAGGAGACATTTTGAGAAATGTCTGTGTGTTTTTTGTCCATACATTGGAACTGTTTGATTACTGTGTTCAACAGAAGAAAGAAGTCATATGAGTTTGGAACGACTTGATGGAGTGAACTATTCTTTAAAGGGACAGTTCACCCAAAAATAAAAGTTCTGTCATCATTTGTTGGTTCTAAACCTGTATGAGTTTCTTTATTCCGCTGAACACAAAATAAGATATTTTGAAGAATGTTGGTAATCAGACAGTTGACAGTATTATATGGAAGTCAATGGGTGCTGTCACTGTCTGGTTACCAACATTCTTTAAAATATCTTCTTTTGTGTTCAGCGGAATAAAGAAACTCATACAGGTTTGGAACAACTTGAGGGTTAGTAATGACAAAATGTTCATTTTTGGGTGAACTATCCCTTTAAATGTAACCGGATAGAAGAGAAACCCCCCAAAAAGTTTCCATTTCCATGCATGAAAAAACCTCAGTATAGTTAAACATTGCTTTTTTTTTTTACATCAGAGATAATGAATGTGACAATTAAGCCAATGTGGGAGTGTTAAAATGGCTTTTGAATAAACAAGAGTGTTAAAGTACAACTAAAACCATGTTTAAATGTTCTCATAATGGGATTGATCTTAAATGCTACACTTCCAGTCTCTCACGTACTGCACGTTTTTGTGATTTTCGCTTTTAAAATTGAATTAGTAGTGGGAAGAATGCATATAACACCACTTCAAAATCATCATGTAGAGCACATTTTGATGGACATTTTGTGCGACAGAAACTACGATCAGCATCAGAATGAGACGATATGAGCAAACAAGCATAAACACTGATCAGATCGGTTTTAACACTCTTATATTTTTCTCCACCTCCTCATCATCATCTTCCATCATTATCATCATCATCATCATCAATGCAAGAGGCATCATAAAAAGTGAGATGAATCCACAACAAGACACATCATTTCCACAGAGGCGATTTGTCGGTCTCACACGTCCTCTGAGTGATAACGTCAGGCATCCCAGTAGCAACTAGCACACTTCCTTGGAGTCAATAGAGATGAATATGGTTGATTTTTCCCAAAAGAAGAAAAAATAACTAAGGCGAGAGGAATGGAGAGCCATAAGGCACTTCCATACAGTGCAACCTGTGTGATCTGGGCGAGGGACCTCATTCACGGGGAAGATTGTGAATGGGTTGTTGTTTGTGATAGTAACGAACGAAAAATAATAGCTGATCACATAATAGTTCCTTCATTTTATTATAAATGTGCATAAAGGCTCTTACAGTGGTGTGAATCCTACTGTAGCTCACAACGTAATGAAGTTTCCGTCCTCTCTCATGCTTTCTTGGCTACTGCTCGTCTTGGTGGGACTGCCGTTTTGTGTAGGTGTGGTCAGAGAGCTTAAAGAGCTGCTACTGGGCAAGGAAACACTTTGTGGGAGGGGCCTGTGTGCAAATGCACCCGACGACAGGGCGTTACCATGGCTGCCGTTGCCATTGGTCATACGGTGTGGCACGTACAGGTTGTCGTTCTCGATGATGAGGTCCGTATCATCGTCACTGTCGCCCTCGGCCACACTGTTGCTGTTGCTGTATTGGCTGGCATTCTGTGAGGCGGGGCTGGGGGCGGAGTCATGTGAGAGGGCGGAGCCTCCCGAGCCAGCGGAACTATTGCCGGCAGATGTTTTACTCGCGCGGTGCATCGTGCTGTTGCGCTGATTGGCGGGTTTTACCGTCACGATGAGGTTGTGGCTGTTAGCCACCATCATGTCGGTGACCTGGTCCAGTGATTTCCCGGCCACGTCGATACCATTCACCTCGAGGATCTCGTCGTTGACTCCCAGCAACCCCGTGCTCTCTGCCAAACCGCCTTTCACGAGGCGGGAGATGAAGACGCCGGGAACTTTCTCCACCCCTTGAGGAGTGACGCGGACACTGACGCCATCGCGGATGTAAAAGCCGAGGGGTTTGTGGGTGCCGTGCTTGTGCAGACGGACACGGAGATGCGTGTCGGGTAAGATGTCCACATCTATGATAGAAGAGATCTGCCGGAAATCCTGGGGATTGCTGATGAGCAGAGCCGGTTTGGACTTGGACTGTTGCGCTTGACGCAGACCAGCTAGGCCCTTTTTTCTTCTCTGGAGAGAGCCTGTGGGGAACGGCAAGTCGTCTACATCTGAGGAGAGAGAGAGAGAGAGAAACTATTTATATATATGATATGCTGATAAATTATATATATACAGTGCGTGCAGAATTATTAGGCACGCTGATTTTCTGATCATATTTTATTTCCAGGAATATTTTGCCAATTCCAAACCATATTAATCTTAATAACTACTATTCATTTTGTATTTAATCATTTATAAGTGATATATAATTCTTCATGAAGGCTGGAAAAGAAAAATGTCTTATTTTCAGGTGTGCAGAATTATTAGGCAAGTTTTCTATTACAGATAAAATAAGCCAAAAAAGAGATTTAACAAAGACTGAAAAGTCAAAAATGATTAAATCCCCATGAGAAGAATGCAATACTAGAGATTGCAGTTAAGGCATGACCATTGGACAGTGAAATGCTCATTGGGTCAGCAGGGTCAGACAAAAACAGGTGGAGAAGAAAAGACACATGTTAAGTGCAAAAGAATGAAGAATTATGGTGAAGAATTAAGTGTGAAACCATCAGGAACCCTTTAGTCTCCAGCGCCACCATTTTCCAGAGCTGCAACCAACCTGGAGTCTCCAGAAGTGCAAGGTGTCAGGATCTCAGAAACTTAGGTTAGGTAAAGAATCCTAAAAAATTACCCCCACTTAATAAGAATCACAAGCTGAAGTGTAGTAAAGTACATGAAGACTGTTTTTTTATAGGCTTTATAGACAGACAGATTGAGAGTGACTCTTGAAGGACCAGCACCACATCCTCTTCTACCACTATTTGAAGAATTCATCTTCTAGAATAAGTTTTAATAAGTTTTGGGGGTTTATTTTTAGTCCATCTCCTACCCTGAAGTCCGTTTTGCAGAGATGGACTAAAAATGAACTCCCAAAACTTATTAAAACGTATTCTAGAAGATGAATTCTTCATATTTATTTATTTGCTAAGGAAAGACTACAACATTTTTAAACCATTAACATTACAAAAAGCGCTTCAAGTAGTCAATATATAGTTTTTTTATATATATATATATATATATATATATATATATATATATACACATACTACTGTTCTAAAATTTTGGGTCAGTATGATTTTTCATGTTTTTGAGAGGTCTCTTATGCTCGTCAAGGGTTTTTTATTAAAATACAGTAAAAACAATAATATTATGAAATATTATTACAATTTAAAATAAGTTTAAATTTTATTTTAATATATTGTGAAATGTAATTTATTTATGTAATGGCATCTTTCAGTGTCACATGATCCAGCAGAAATCATTTCTAATATGCTGATTTGAGGCTCAAGTAGCATTTCTTATTGTCAATGTTGAAAATAGAAAGTTCAAAAGCATTTATTTGAAATTTAAATCTTTTGTAACATTAAAAATATGTCTTTACTGACACTTTTGATCAATTTAATGTGTTCTCCTTGCTGAAAAAAACATATTAATTTCTTTCCAAATAAAAATGAAAAACTTACTGACCCCAAACTTTTGAAAGGCAGTGTTATACACACACACACACACAGCAAAAAACTGAATAGAGGAAAGGACCTCATTTAGCTTCCCAGACAACATTTATTTAAGGTGTGCTAAAGACTGAAACTATAGATAAACTGAGACGTGCTGTTTTCATCTCCCTTTCAAATTCTTCCTGTCGACTGGCCTAAAAAGAAAGAGACTCTCCTCACAACTCCATAAAAAAAAAAAACACAATTTATCCACTAAATTTAGAAAGATCTACAGTACAAACTGCAGTGCAGGTTTATCACTGGCATAAAATAATGTTCCCTGTTACTAAAAATGAACTCAAGGAGATACAAAGCACCTCGCTATGTTATTCACCATCTGTCCTACCAGTATCACATCACTGTGACCTCAATTATAAAACTGATCCCCATAAATCAATTTTAGATTTATTTTTTCAATGTTCTCTAAAATAATTCAATATGACATTGATTGCTGAATGTTAATATAGAGGAATATAGTGGGGGGAGTGACCATATCATAATAAAAACCGAGTGGCAGAAATGGATGGATGAACAAACAAGGATTGTAATAAATCTGTCCAAGGCACTTGCATTAGGTCAAGGGTCACGAGATAGAATCAGATTAAAAGGCAGATTAATCAAAGCCTCTCTCCTCACACATAATATTCACCGTTCAAAAGATCCAAACAATCACAGCTGATATGTCGGCTAGAAAAATGGGAAAAAAACAAGACTTGTTTTAGCCGATGAGCAGGTAACAGAGAACAGAGGGCCCTCCTGACTGGAATCTGGTGGGAGGTAACATGCGTCAGCAGAGAGAATGTTTTTGGTTATTTTTAAACTGCAGCAGGGGTTTTGAGCGTGGGTCTTCATGGAGAGGGATTTTTTTGTGATTATGAGAGCACAGCCTGCTGGGAGTAGAAATAGCAGAAGCCATCAACACCTTCCCCTCAGTCTGCTGACTAACATTAAACTGTGAGCCTGTTTTCTGCATTGAGCTCATCTAACTCTAAGATTTTGGGGTGTTCTGAGTGGTCGTTAGCGCATTGCTACACGGTTGCTAGGTGGTTACTTACTGGCCCAATGTTTATAGCATGGAAGGAACGATTTTAGGGTCCAGCTATATTTCCACTTGAGCTTGGTTCGGCACGACACGATTATAAACCGTTCTCAGCCAGGAATTCCCAACATGGTTGGCGTGTAGTGATGTTGCCACTCACAATTGGTCACTTGTCTGTTGCCAGTTTCTCTGTAGCAGGCCAAGCATGCTATTTGAGCTAAGTTAACAGTTGGCAAGAAATATCTGATCATCCCCCATAATGCTATTTCATATTGTCTGTAAACTCTTGCATTACCGTGTTGCATTTGTATAAAGAGCTGTTATCAGTCCCACAATGGAAAATGAAACCGTATCCGCACCAGCAGGGCCGGATCGGCACGGAATGGAACGGTTAAGCAATGAGAAAGGTTTGGCCCCACGGTGGAAAAGCATCTTAAGTCTGCTTAGGAAAAAAAAATTATCCATCTTAAGTGAGCGTATACATTTATGTACAGGTTTGGAAATCTTATTTGTACCTTGGTGTGTCCATCTAGCATTTTTTATATGCAATATCCCAAAATTTGCATAAAAATGTGTCGATGGCAGTGTTATTTTTGTATTATTTATATACTATTGTAGTATTTATTAAGATTTACATTTTCAGTTTTCACTTAATTTATTTTTAGTAAATTTGTCAATTTTTTAAAATAATTCTTTTTAGCTTTATTTTTTATTAAAATTTTAGTTCTAATAATTTTAGTACTTAAAAATTTATTTCAGTTATTTGTTACAGCAACATTTCTTTTTTTAGTTTCTAGATTTTTTTTAAGGTTTTTAAAACGTATTTATATATTTTATATATGCTTTATTTAAATTAATTTTTTTTTAATTTTTTTTTTTATAGTTTGTGTTTTAGTGAACAATTACACTGATGGATTGAAACCTTGCAAAAGACATTCTGGTCACGAAATAGGTCTTCGGTCCCTTCCGGTTCCAAGTTTGTAGGATTGTTTTTCACTCATTTTATCATCTGCCAGGCAAAACTCATAAATATATTCACTTTGAAAAGAAATAGCACAAACAGTGTACAAAGTTTAGCTTGATAGCAGTACAAAGCTTAGTAGAACATTAAAAATATATATACAATGCATCCCTTACAATCTCCAACAACTTAAAATACGTTTCTTGGTTCAATACCATTTCAAACCATCTGTGCCATCTGAAAGAAACGGCCCAGCATGCACCACTAGAGGAGATCACATGATGGGGATTATATTAATTAGTCTGTTTGACTACAGGCCCAGGTTTGTCTTAAGAGCCACAAACAGTAGATTACCAGCTCACATTAATTAATTACCATCAGGCCCCAGGGGCCTGCATGTGGATGGGGTGATGGGCGGTGAACTCTGACCCCTGTGCTCATATGGAGAATACGACACGCTACAGAAGGCAAAAACAATAGAGATGCACAAGTCATAATGTGTGTTTGTGTGACCCCATATTTAATCTGCCTAAATGTGTAAATATTGTAAAAATGTAAATATTTTGCCTGAGCGCAGACAGTATCGTCCATTGCGCACTATATTTATGAACACTGTATGTAGCTCATATAGTATGCACGGCACACCGCCCCTCTCCCTGTCTCACTACATTAGTCTGGTGTCTGGACCCCCACTGAGATCAGGACAGCTTCTGTTATTAAACCTGCTCACGGGCTGGAGAGCGAGAGAGTTACCCAGGGAGAGGGATCCTGCCAGAGATGGGGATAACGGGCTGGCCTGAGGGTCTCCAGCAGGTCCAACAACGCTCATGGTTAATGTGACCACGCTAACTCCCAGCCCTGCCTCCAAACTGCGCATTATGTGTTCAGACATAATGTGACATACAGTGCTAATTTTCATGTGGTTGTGTGCGTGTAGATTAGGTCAGTGAATTGTGTAATCTTGTAAACATTACTAATTAACTGAATGACGTGATGCATTGCCTAGAGATCAGAAGCTAATGCATCTCAAGGATGATTAAGAGATGCCATCCCGTCTCCCACACACATACACATCCTCACACAAACAATATATTCAAAGCTCCAGACTGCGACTAAAATGTTTGCAAATGTGACAAAAAAAAAAGAAGACTTTGTGACGATGACAGTCGGTACAAGCTTGTGGACATTCATATGCATTTGTGTCTGTCTGTTATCGTCTTGTGAGCTGCGGTTAGTTCTGAACACAGTGAGAGCTGTGATGTCCAATTTGTGAACAAATGACTCTTGTGAGCCGGTTCTTTTTAATGAGACAGTTAAAAAGATCTTGAACTTGTATGCGAGTAAGCGGTTTGAATCAGACTCAGTCAGTAGCACAAATACAGTTGGGATTACTACAATAACCGTATCCAATGGGAATCAAACCACTTCTGAACAACCATCTTTATCTGTTTAACTAAAAAATGTATTCCGGAGCTTTGACACATATATTGAGACTAACACTGAAAACCCACTTGCTCTCCTTAGTAACCATCTCAGGGTGCAGTTTAGCTCAAAACGGCACGGTTTGCATGAAAAACTAGTCCAATTTTTCTGAAGAGACACGATCGCTTTATATGATGAACGGATTGAATTTAGGCTTTCATTTACATATAAACATTCATCAACTCACACATCAGTTGTGGTAAACAGAAGCTCAAGCATGTTTGCTTGATGTGCGAGAACCAGTGAGGTTCATTCTCGTGTTACGCATCACATTTGAGCTTCTGCAAGAACCAATGAGGTTCATTCTCATGTTATGCATCACATTTGAGCTTCTGCAAGAACCAATGAGGTTCATTCTCATGTTACGCATCACATTTGAGCTTCTGCAAGAACCAATGAGGTTCATTCTCGTGTTACGCATCACATTTGAGCCTCCACAAGAACCAATGAGGTTCATTCTCATGTTATGCATCACATTTGAGCTTCTGCAAGAACCTATGAGGTTCATTCTCATGTTACGCATCACATTTGAGCTTCTGCAGGAACCAATGAGGTTCATTCTCATGTTATGCATCACATTTGAGCTTCTGCAAGAACCAATGAGGTTCATTCTCATGTTACGCATCACATTTGAGCCTCCACAAGAACCAATGAGGTTCATTCTCGTGTTACGCATCACATTTGAGCTTCTGCAAGAACCAGTGAGGTTCATTTCTCATGTTATGCATCACATTTGAGCTTCTGCAAGAACCAATGAGGTTCATTCTCATGTTATGCATCACATTTGAGCTTCTGCAAGAACCAATGAGGTTCATTTCTCATGTTATGCATCACATTTGAGCTTCTGCAAGAACCAATGAGGTTCATTCTCTTGTTATGCATCACATTTGAGCTTCTGCAAGAACCAATGAGGTTCATTCTCTTGTTATGCATCACATTTGAGCCTCCACAAGAACCAATGAGGTTCATTCTCTTGTTATGCATCACATTTGAGCTTCTGCAGGAACCAATGAGGTTCATTCTCATGTTATGCATCACATTTGAGCTTCTGCAAGAACCAGTGAGGTTCATTCTCGTGTTACGCATCACATTTGAGCCTCCACAAGAACCAATGAGGTTCATTCTCGTGTTACGCATCACATTTGAGCTTCTGCAAGAACCAGTGAGGTTCATTTCTCATGTTACGCATCACATTTGAGCCTCCACAAGAACCAATGAGGTTCATTCTCGTGTTACGCATCACATTTGAGCTTCTGCAAGAACCAATGAGGTTCATTCTCATGTTATGCATCACATTTGAGCTTCTGCAAGAACCAATGAGGTTCATTCTCATGTTACGCATCACATTTGAGCCTCCACAAGAACCAATGAGGTTCATTCTCGTGTTACGCATCACATTTGAGCTTCTGCAAGAACCAATGAGGTTCATTCTCTTGTTATGCATCACATTTGAGCTTCTGCAAGAACCAATGAGGTTCATTCTCTTGTTATGCATCACATTTGAGCTTCTGCAAGAACCAATGAGGTTCATTCTCTTGTTATGCATCACATTTGAGCTTCTGCAAGAACCAATGAGGTTCATTCTCTTGTTATGCATCACATTTGAGCTTCTGCAGGAACCAATGAGGTTCATTCTCATGTTATGCATCACATTTGAGCTTCTGCAGGAACCAATGAGGTTCATTCTCATGTTACGCATCACATTTGAGCTTCTGCAAGAACCAATGAGGTTCATTCTCGTGTTACGCATCACATTTGAGCCTCCACAAGAACCAATGAGGTTCATTCTCGTGTTATGCATCACATTTGAGCTTCTGCAAGAACCAGTAAGGTTCATTCTCTTGTTATGTATCACATTTGAGCTTCTGCAAGAACCAGTGAGGTTCATTCTCTTGTTATGTATCACATTTGAGCTTCTGCAAGAACCAGTGAGGTTCATTCTCGTGTTACGCATCACATTTGACCCTCCACAAGAACCAATGTGTTCATTCTCGTCTGTTACACCGTGTCCTAACTACGTTTTTGATTATATAGCCTACTTATCCATTTTCTTGCGATTGCCGCCAAGATTACTCTCTGGTGCTGTGCACTTGCCGTGAGACTCCGCCCACACGCTGTTCTGATTGGCTGTGGGTTTTGATTGATTTCGACGCATCTCGCAAAAAAGACAAATTATTTGTCGCTGGAATCTTCAAAAAGATCTTCATTTGTGTTCTGAAGATGAACGAAAGTCTTACGGATTTGGAACGACATGAGGGTGAATAAATTATGAATTTTTTTTTTGTAAACTATCCCTTTAAATTAGTGTGAAACCAGATTAATTAGATTAATATATAACCACAATATGGGTAATCAAATGACCCTACTAATCATCAACCTGTTTCCAAAGCAACCATGCACTACTGCAATACTGCATGTATAGTTTGAGTCGGGTTCAGATCGTGATGCTGAGCTCTGAGTCAGACCTGTCAGAGTAACAGCATCACTGAAGCGTTTATCAGATTATTCTAGTCTGAAGGAGAAAGCAGCTAGGATTACCAATTAGACAGGAGGAGACAAAGACATTTTCTTTCTCAGGCAACACCGGAAAAAATAATATGTATTTGTCTTATTTAGAATAAATCTCATGTCTAAACCATAGTGGATAGAAAGGTGCAAGCATAAACCAAAACCCAAACACCAGACTGCAGGGAAAGTTTTTCACAAGCACTGACTCACCTGAAAAATACAATAAAACATCAAAACTCCTGCCAGGTGTCTGAGGCCTCCAGGCACAGACTGAGCAGAGCTTTGTGAACATTGCTTTCTGGATTACAAAGATACTGAGATACTTTAGAGACTTCCTCAGACCCAGCGCACTGGGGAAGGGTTGTGCGGACGAGACAGATACTTAGTATCTAAATACACTTTATGTCTGAAGTTCACCAAGTGCCATAGTAAAAGTAACATATATGTTAATCATATTAATAGAGAGACTATATCTTGTCTTTGTTCACTATATTGAGTATTTTTGCATTATTCAGAGTGCATGACAATGTACAATATGGTACCAATAGTACATTCATGTCTTGTAAGGAAAACAACATTGACGTTCAAGAACTATTCAACAAAACCTCAATTCTTCTCCAACCAATATCAGAACATCATTACTTCCTCTCCGGTTCCTTGGTGAAGTATATTATTGTAGAACAGGATAGCTTATTGACTCGTGATGCTGCCTCCGGGCTGTGTGTTATGCTAGTATAGGGGAGCTTATTTACCCAGCGTTAACACCTAATAATGTGGTGTTATGGCAGGGCTGGACAGCTTATTGACTGCGATCCTACACAGGACATTGGTAGGTTATTAGCAGAGTCATATATCATGCTGAACGTGGAGCCAGTGTCTCTCACCAGCAGAGAATGGCTGCTGTGTGTTTGAGGTTTTGATGTGATATTGGACCTGCATTGAGTCAATGTATGACAATATGAACAGAATTAAATTAGTTTAACGTGTTAATTCTGTTAGAGAAAGTAACTTTTATCTTAATGCAAATGTAGGGCTGTCAACGTTTTAATCAAATAAGTTATAAATAAGTAAATTAATGAAATCATAATATATGAATATATTAACTGAATATATTCATATGTAATCATAAATCCTATATATTTTAAATAAATAATGTATAATTATTTAATTAATTATATACATATTTTATTGATATGCCAATTAATTAATAAATTAACAATCAATTTAATGTTTTAAATTATTAAACAATTAGTATATGTATATATATATATATATATAAATTGACTATATTACTATTCAATCATATATAATCATGTATAATTAATTGATTTCCTTTATTATACATCAATTATATATATAATTGATGTATAGTAAATTAAATCAAATAATATATATATATATATATATATATATATATATATATATAATTAGATATGCCTATTAATTATTAAATTAGCTATCAATTTAATGTTTAAATTATTAAACAATTATTATTGTAATTTAATGTACTGTGTGTGTGTGTGTGTGTGTGTGTGTGTGTGTGTGTGTGTGTGTGTGTGTGTGTGTGTGTGTGTGTGTGTGTGTTAATCAATTAGCATGCCAATAAATGTAAATATTAACTATAATAATTGAACATTAATATGAAATCATAAATCCTAATAAATTAAATATTTCATTTAATTTATTATACATTAATTATATAGAATTAGATATGGTAACTATTTATTAAATGAACTCAGTTATTAGTAACTGTTTTTATTAGTATTATTATTGTTATTTAATTTGTTATATACTAAATATATTAAATATATATCATTTTTACTATTACTATACTATTTTACTATATAATTGTACTAAATAAACATTAAATTGCAGCCCAAGTACAGACTCTTGTCCATTACCAAAGCTCAAAAGATGTGGTGTGGCCTTCAGCACAGTCCATTAGCCAGGATTCTGGACAGTGTTGTCTCTGTCAGTCTCTCTGTAGACTTCAGGCAGGAACAAAGCACAGGTGGACAAGCTTGTCAAGATGAATAAAACAGGGTGGCAGCTGGAGAGCACAGAGGACCAGACACCTGATGCTGTTAGAGGAAGGCAGGTGACACTGTCACGTGGATCTGGATCTTATTACCCTCATGGCCTAGTGACAGAGAAGTATCGCTTTCCGTTTGTGCTAAAAAAAGAAAATCCTTTCTTATCCTTTCTGTAAATATATTTTCAAGTGAAGTCTTCTTTAATACATATGTTGCTTCATAAATAAGCTTAAAGTGCATTTTCAACACCTTTTCTGCTAAGAACAGCGCAGTACAGATAACAAAAACAGATTCAACGCACAAAACTCTGCTTGTACCAATGCTTCTGCTACGCAGCATCGTTCGGTTTATGTGGGAAGTGAGATTACTGTGACCTGTATTAATATGGGCACTGAAATGAATAGGCTCTGCTCACCAGTGAGAAACAGGCTTAAATGTTATCATCTTCTGTCAATGTCTGATGTAGGATGTTTGTCTAGTTCTGCATCTGTCCCATGTACTTCCACCCCATCATTCAGTAGTGTGCCTATGGCTTTGTTTGGGTGTGGCTGTCTGAAGTTCACACACACACACACACACACACACACACACACACACACACACACACACACACACGCAACTGGTACATGTGCATGGTCCTGACTGTCTGACCTCATCCTCTGTTACCACCATCTGGAGACTAACCCTTAGCCATATGGTCACCACGACAACAGCAATCCCCACTGCCACACGTGCTTAAGAGTTTAAGATCCGATCAAACTTAGAACTGAACACTGAGACTCTTACAGACACAGCCACACTTGTGCGTTCAGCTTGTTTTTTGATCCCAAATAATAACATGAAGTAACAGAAATAATAAGCCACTCAGTTAGATTTGATTTCAGCATGCTCTGACATCACAATCATGCTTTCATAATTAATGGTCACATACACTACTGTTCAAAAGTTTGGGGTCAGTACATTTTTTTTAATGCTTTTGAAAGACTACTCTTATGCAATACGACAGTAAAAAAAACAGTAATATTGTGAAATATTATTGCAATTTAAAATAACTTTTAATTATTTATTCCTGTGATGTCAAAGCTGAATTTTCAGCATCATTACTCCAGTCTTTAGTGTCACATGATCCTTCAGAAATCATTCTAATATGCTGATTTGTTGTGGAAACCATTATTTAAAAAAAATCCAGGACTCTTTGATGAATAGAAATAAATAACATTATAAATGTCTTTCCTGTAAATTTTGATCAACTTTAATCAACTTTGAATTGATTTTTTGACAAAAAATACAACTATGGTAGTGTATACTGCATCTTGCAATAAAGTGTTTTGACAGTGTGAGTGCAGTGTACCTGTGCTCAGAATCAGGAACTAATGACTATGGGACTGATGTTTTAAAAAAAAAAGAGAATTTATTGGGTGATGGGATTACTTCATATGCTGATGAGAACTGGCTGCTAATCCCAAATGATTAATGCTGACACACACACACACTTATATATACACACACAGATACAGCTCACATTTAGAAATAGTTCACCGAAAAGAAAATTATGTCATCATTCACTCACACTCATCTGTTTTCAAACTTGTCTTCCATGGAACAGAAATGGAAAGGCTAGGCAGAATATAAAGTAACAAAGTATTCTATATGACTCATGCCCTACATTCCAAGTCTTCTCTGTTATGCTGGTGTATAACCAGGGCCTGGGGAAAAAATGCCACCGAAAGTGACAAACATGCCCATGTAGTGAATTCCTCTTCATTCTGTTATCTAACATGTAATATATTTAATAACATTTAATTTTAGTCCTATCTAGTGATGAGTTTAGTGCCTCTGCAGATCCTGTAGTGACCTCAGAGGTAAAAGTTGGTGAATGTAGCCTATTGCTAATATGACAAAAAAGCATTTATTGGTAACACTTTACAATAAGGTTTCATTTGTTAACATTAGTTAATGTATTAACTAACATGAACTAACCATGAGCAATATATTTGTTACATATTATTAATCTATGTTAATGTTAGTAAGTAAAAATCCAGTTCTTCATTGTTTGTTCATGTTAGTTCACAGTGCATTAACTAATGTTAACAAAAACAAAGTTTGATTTTAATAATGTATTAGTAAATGTCAACATTAAAGGGATACTCCACTTTTTTTGGAAATAGGCTCATTTTACAACTCCCCCAGAGTTAAACAGTTGAGTTTTACCGTTTTCGAATCCATTCAGCCGATCTCCAGGTCTGGCGGTACCACTTTTAGCATAGCTTAGCATAGATCATTGAATCGGACAAGACCATTAGCATCTCTCTCAAAAAAAAATGACCAAAGAGTTTCGATATTTTTCCTATTTAAAACTTGACTCTTCTGTAGTTACATCGTGTACTAAGACCGACGGAAAATGAAAGTTGCGATTTTGGACTATTTTCAGGCGCTGCGTCATATCATTACGCCTGCTGCACTCATGGTACGGCAGCAAAGTTTCTTGATTATTACGCAGGAATGAGAGTATAGTTCCTAGCCATATCAGCCTAGAAAATCGCAACTTTACATTTTCCGTCGGTCTTAGTACACGATGTAACTACAGAAGTGTCAAGTTTTAAATAGGAAAAATATCAAAACTCTTTGTTCATTTTTTTGAGAGAGATGCTAATGGTCTTGTCCGATTCAATGATCTATGCTAAGCTATGCTAAAAGTGGTACCGCCAGACCCGGAGATCAGCTGAATGGATTCGAAAACGGTAAAACTCAACTGTTTAACTCTGGGGGAGTTGTAAAATGAGCCTATTTCAAAAAAAGTATCCCTTTAAGAATAATAAATGTATTGTATTGTTTATTCTTAGTTCATGTCATGTTAAAGTAGAGATAACTAATTTCAACTAATGTTAATTTTGTAGTGTTACCCGTTTATTTGATCAAAAATAAAGTAAAAGCAGTAATATTGTGAAATATTATTACAATTTAAAATAACTGAATGTTTTTTATTCCTGTGATGCAAAGCTGAATTTTCAGCATTATTACTCCAGTCTTCAGTGTCACATGATCCTTCAGAAATCATTTTAATATGATGCTTTGATGTTCAATAAACATTTATTATTATTATCAATGTTAAAAACAGTTGTGCTGCTTAACATTTTTGTGGAAACCATGATAAAAAAAATCTTGATTCATTGATGAATTGAAACTTCAAAAGCATTTATTAAATTTTTTTTTAAATAGAAATCTTTTGTAACATAAAAAATGTCTTTCCAGTCAATTTTGATCAACTTAATGCATCCTTGATGAATAAAAGTGTCCATTTCATTTGTTCTTACTAATCCCAAACTTTTGAATAGTAGAGTATATTTACAGTACTTTCATAATTGATGTTGATTTGATAGAGAAGAGACAATTTCTCATACTAAAAATGTATTCAAATTAATTGATTTAATTGTAGTATTCGCTGTGGCTAGAAGAAGAAAAATGCGCTAAAAAAGCAACTAAACAAAAGTGCACCTAAATATACGCTCAAGTGGGCAACTACTGTATATTTCTGATACTGTTATGTGTACTTTTTTTTTTTTTGTCAAATTTGGAGCTTGGAAAACAGCAGGATGTTCTCTTTTTGTGTGCCGTAATCCTAAATATGATACTACAGACATACATACACACACAAAAAATAATCTGAATTCACATTCTTTTGTGTTGCTTCTCCCACTTAGCTAAAAAAGGGAATAGTAAAATGAAGTTCTCCCAATCAAACAAAAAGTACTTCCTATGCTGACTTCCTCCTTGAGGTGATGAGGAAACACAGCTTCCCCTTCCAACCTTTGTTGTTTATGAGATAACACTGACATAGAAAGATCCTCTTCTCTTCTCATATGTTCTCCTGGACCATTCATGTGGTGATGCTTGCACTGCTAAATGCTGTGCTGAATGGAAAGAATGATAAACAGCTATTCCCAGCAACACCGCTGACTACAGAGCAACTATACGAACAGCTCGCATTCTCTCCATAATCCGCATGTCAACAGCTGGAAGGTCGAGCAAGCATTCTTTTTATTTTGCACCGTCCCTCTCGAGCGCAGCACACACCCTTATGTTTCACACATTTCTGTGCTTTTTCTCACTTTTTGACGTAATGCATATTTCTGACTTTCTGTCAACAATTTTGCATAGTGTCTCACAAATGGCCCTATAAATAAACCTATAAAACAACATGCGTGTCATCCAGGGAGTGGTCACTATCAGAACCCAGTCTAAAATTAGCCACAACCAGTTTAGCAAGTACTCAGTTAAAAATGGAAGCAATGTAATCTCTGTCACGGAATCTCCCCAGTGTTTGTCTCGCGCTCTGTTCTTCACTACGGTTTGATAGTCACTTGTGGAGTGTGGAGGAGACCGGTAAATCCATCTCAAACCTGCCTTTGTGCTTTCATTCGCTCTTTGATTGTCTTGGCATCATACCTGTACCGGGGACTGACCTGTCGGGAACAGTACAGCAGATGTGCACTGATAAAACCGTAAATATTGGACTGATCACCTCTCATGGCTGTAGATTTGGCTCTTAAAAGGACGAGTTCACCCAAAATACTTCCTCTTTCTCGTGTTTCTTTCCTCTGTGGAACACAACAGGGGGATTTTTGAAGAATACCCTGGACTCGCTTTTCAATATAAAAGTGAATGGGGAATGGGAATGTCAAAAAGTTTCCAAAAAATGGTCTATAAGACTAACTTTTCTGAAGCTATATGCTAACTTTGTGGGAGAAACTGACCAGCCATTATTCTTATAAGAAATTCTTGATATCTACCATGGTTCTCTGCCGTGGAGCAACACTACCGTTCAAAATGTTGGGGTCGGAAATATCTTTTTATGTTTTTGGAAGTAGTATGTTATGCTCATCCTGCATTAGTAAAAACAGTAACATTGTGAAAAGTTATTACAATTTTAATTTACTCCAATACTCCAGTAAAATGCCCCAGTCTTTAGTGTCAAATGATGCTTTAGAAATTAGAGATGCTCCGCTCCGGATTTTTGGAGCCAATACGACCACCGATTTCTTGTCATCATGATCAGCCAATGTTGATCCCGATCCCGATCATTCAAGCTGTATATATGTGATAAGTCAGCTCTCTGTCTAACCCCTTAGACCCTGAAGGCATTTTAATGATTTCACATGATTTCAGGTGGCATCCAAGTAATGGCTTACTTTTAGTAACTCTACAAAAAACAAGGTATCATCAAGTACTGTACATGGTCTCATAGAAAACTTTCAAATTGTGAAGAAAATAGATTTCGATAATGTTAGGAGGATCTTATGTTACAACACTGCTGAGAAACCCCCAGAAAAAGTGATGCAATTTATTGATTTACTTTGTTATTTTTCATGCTTGACATGATGACCACAGCGTGACATTAACACATAAATCATCGAATGTGATCATTGGCTGATACTGATAGACCGGAGCATCCCTATCATCCCAGGATTCTTTGATAAAAAGAACTTTCAAAAGAACAGCATTTATTTGAAATAGAAAACGTTTGTAACAATGTAGAAGTCTTTACTGTCACTTTTGATCAATTTAATGCATCTTTGCTGAATAAAAGTATTAATTTCTTTAGAAAACAAAATTCTTACTGACCCTAAACTTTTTATCAATGACTGTGTGCTTTTTGCAATGACATCAAACCTGGTGCAATGCATTGAACCAACATTTGAATTGAAACATTAAATTAAATTGTGACTAAAACTACATTTTCTTTCTGTTAATTGCATAAAGCTATCCTATAGACTTCTAATCTAGCACACAATTTGAACTAGTTGGACTTGTTTTATGGTCCTTTTAAGGTGTTATTTTGACCAGTGGCGGCTCGTCAGGGGAGGCACAGCCTACCCAAAATTTTGAGGTGAAAATTGGAGAAGGACGATTTAATGTTAACAAAATTCAGTTATTCATTTCATGTCTCAGAATGTGTTTTTATTGATTATAATTTCAGTGTAACCACCGCGCTCTTCCCCGAATGTGCCAAATCTGAGAGATGGTCCTCACTGCAGAACACGAAATCCAGGGAAACAAAAATCTGATAACACCTTACATATACCTAAACCTAAACCTACCCATCTCCACCCCCTGATCCCTAAACCCACCCCTAACCCTTCCCATCTCCACCCCCTGACCCCTAAATCCACCCCTAAACCTACCCATCTCCACCCCCTGACCCCTAAACCTACCCATCTCCACCCCCTGATCCCTAAACCCACCCCTAACCCTTCCCATCTCCACCCCCTGACCCCTAAATCCACCCCTAAACCTACCCATCTCCACCCCCTGACCCCTAAACCTACCCATCTCCACCCCCTGATCTCTAAACCCACCCCTAAACCTACCCATCTCTACCCCCTGACCCCTAAACCTACCCATCTCCACCCCCTGATCCCTAAACCCACCCCCTGATCCCTAAACCCACCCCTAAACCTACCAATCTCCACCCCTAAGATCTGGATCCAACTCCGCCCCCTGACCCCTAAACCTACCCATCTCCACCCCCTGACCCCTAAATCCACCCCTAAACCTACCCATCTCCACCCCCTGACCCCTAAACCCACCCCTAAACCTACCCATCTCCACCCCCTGACCCCTAAATCCACCCCTAAACCTACCCATCTCCACCCCCTGATCCCTAAACCCACCCCTAAACCTACCAATCTCCACCCCTAAGATCTGGATCCAACTCCGCCCCCTGACCCCTAAACCTACCCATCTCCACCCCCTGACCCCTAAACCCACCCCTAAACCTACCCATCTCCACCCCCTGATCCCTAAACCCACCCCTAAACCTACCCATCTCCACCCCCTGACCCCTAAACCTACCATCTCCACCCCCTGACCCCTAAACCTACCCATCTCCACCCCCTGATCCCTAAACCCACCCCTAAACCTACCAATCTCCACCCCTTAGATCTGGATCCAACTCCGCCCCCTGGATCTTGTGTACTGCAGTGAGGTGCTACTGAAATCTGAGGGGCTAAAGAAGGGGAGGGGGAGGCAAATCCATAGCTGGAGACTTGTGCCTCTGTTGGTAAATATTTCTTTGCCAATCACCATCGAGTATTTTGCTTTCAGCGATTAGGAGTGTTTAGAAAAGTAACATGGCAGAGGAGGCTAGCCTTCCTCGGTATATCAACCAATCATCGAAGAGACGTAAATTACGTGATATTGGTTTGAACTGCTACCGCTGATGTACCAACTACGTATGGAGAGTAGAGAAGGTATTGAATATTTGATCGCAAACAAATTGATCAAACTACCATTCGAACAACAGCTACAAATTAAAAATGAAGCAAGACCCCACATCAATAAGCTAAGCTAAGATATAGGCTCCAGCAATCAGCTTCACTAAACACCTGAACGGACATTTAAAGGACAGAAGGATGGATTTTTGCTTCAAGTGATAGGCTGGATAAGAAGGCAAAAAAGAAATTGACAAAAGTGACAAAAAAAGCCATTTTAAAGCAGTTAAAAATAAATAAAAAATCATTGGGAGGGGATCCGACCACTAAAATCTTGTGTGCCCCTCTATTTTAAAAGCCACTATAGCCGCCACTGATTTAGACCTATTTGAAGCTTGACAGCTTAGGTCAATGTGAACTGTCCTTGAACGGAAAGTGCTTCAACATTTCTCCCTTTGTTTTTCAAGGAAAAATAGTAACATACAGTTTTGGAATGACTTGAGGGTGCGAAAATAAATGACAGAACTTTCATTGGGGTGAACTTCCTTCAAATGTCCTTACAACAGGAAACAAAGACAATGTGATAAGTATGAAACAGTGTTGAAATACAAAACATGTTACAGTATCTTTCTTTCCACTGGATCTCTTTCTTTTTCGGTCATCTGTTTTTCATGACTCTTTTTGGAGCACTTTCAAAGCAGCACAGTGCAAATGGATTATTTTTGATGGTAACTGTTGAGATGATGTTTCCATATCATCCAAGATGTCAAAACAAAAACAGCATGGTACATCGACATGCCATCCAGATAACCCTGTGTACTATACATAGTGAAGTCATTAAGTATAAACAAGTGCAGGCATGAAAACACACACACACACCCTAGGGTGCAGAACAGCTGCTGAATCCTCAGATCATTGTGCACAGAATGGGCATGTGGGGAAATATCCTTCCCATTCTTCCGCTTCCTTCTAAAACCAGCAATAAAGCCGATGGGATTTACACCTGCATGCCACATATGATTTTCCTCTCTTATTAGCTGAGGACACACTGCCACACACTCGACTCATTCAACCAAGATGTTTGAGAAAAGGGAGATGGTACAGAAAGTAATTTTGCTTCAAAGGGGTTTCTGCCTATAGACAGTGCCAGTTACTAATAAGACACAGAGTTTCTCTTGAATTCAGTATAGTCGCACACACACACATCTTCCTCTGTGCACTCTTGAGGTGTGACAGCCAACAAAAAAAAAAACATCTCTAGGCTCTGGGGTCTCTCTTGAAGTGCCTGTCTTATTAGCCATGCGTTCTCAACGTGGAGAAAAAACCTAGAGAGCTTTGACAGTTAAAAAACCCAGAGTCTTTGTTACACTTCTGTTCCTCATCTTTTCTTTGAGATTTCTCTTTCTGTGTCAAGTCTGCCACTTCTATGAAAAGAGTGTATACCATCTATACATTTTCATTGCGGCAGGACATTTTATATATTCATTCATTTTTTAATATATACATGAAACGAATAAGTAATTTTGAAACTCTGCCCTCTTACTACAAACTTTTTTCCCCAAAGAGGCTAAAATAGTAGATTTTTGTTTCTTTCCTGGGAAGCGACCCACAACCTTGCTTTACCTTTTAAATTAGATTGATTATTATTATTAATCAATCTAATTCACAAATTTTCTTGCTTTTTAAAAAAACAAAAATGATGTTCTGCAGTATAATGTCATACAAACTATAGGGGATGTGTCTGTTTGTTCCATTTACCCATCATACTCGTTTACACAGTCACATGCTTCGTCACTTTTAGAGGGTAAACACTTCCTTCACACTGCTCAATGAACCTTGATAAAGTATTAGAAAAAATTAATATCAAGAGTGATGGCATGACTTATATCAAACCATGACAGATTCATAGCAGGGGAGATTATATATCCTATTCTGAATTCAAAATGAAATAATGTATTGCAATAAAAAAAATATATGTTTCTCCCTATTGGTCCCCCAAAAGTTGCATGGCTGTGTGTAACTGTGTAACTGGTCCCCATCTGCTCAGGGAACACCATTATCTGCCGGGGTGAATGAGTGTATGACCACTCAGTGGGATGAGCTCATACTAAAAGCCAGATCAATCTCTGTCTCAGTCTAAAAGCCCCAATCAGAGATATGCGGATGGGGTCGAGATCTGATTAGGGACCGCTGATAATCCCACCAGCTCACGGGATACATCACGTCCTCGTGTCAATCAATCTATTCACGACCAGTGTGTTACATTTATGGCTAGCAGAAAACCTTAAAAACAGCTGTGTTTGTTCTCGGTTTCTGCGTGATTGTGTTACTGGGATTATTGTAAACAAGCATGTAAACCCAAATGCAACTCAAACTCAAATATTGTAGTTAATTTGCTTTAAGTTCAAATAAAGCAATATATTACTTTTTGTCAATATTTGTCAGATTGCCTTGTATGTATTTATATAGTTAGGCTAAAATTTTTAATTAATTCGTCTGTCATCATTTACTCACTCTCATATTGTAAACCCGTACACTCTTCAGTACACTCACTGTAAAAAAAAAAACAGTTTATTTTCAACCCTAGTTGGCGTATTTTCCCCCGTAAATTAAATAGGACATTTTTTACAGACCATAAAAGGGAATGTTTAGCAACATGTCAAAGCTACTCTTTTCTGTACAATGAAAATAAATGGTGATCAGGTCTGTCAAGCAACAAAAATGACACACAAAAAAACTAAAGTATTATTCTATAACTATATTCCAAGTATTTTTACTCACTGAAAATGTAAACAAAATCCAATTTAGTCATTGATGTCAAACCTAGTGTACTATGCTTTGTCATGCTGCTTTTTGTCAATTATGACATTCATTCAGGAAATTCAAATGATGAGAATTTACGTTTTTGTGTGAACTATTCCTCACCATATAAATCCAACACAGCCATTTATATTTGCAGATATCCATATTAAATGTTCAGCCGCACAGTTGCTCTCCAGATGGGTGGCGTTTTCTGTTCAAATGCGCAGTCATCACGACGCTGATGCATTTAAAAACACATTCCTAAAAACATGTCCCGCCAGTTGTTAGTTCCTGTTGTTTTGCTGACAACGTCGACCATCAGACGTCATTTAACCTGCAGTAGGGGTGCCCGATCCTGTTCCTGGAGATCTACCTACCCGCAGCACCTGTCCAACACGCCCGTTTGTAATTACCAAGTCCTCCTGAAGATCTTGATTAGCTGTTTCAGGTGTGTTTGATCCGGGTTGGAGCTGAACTGCTGGAAGGTAGATCTCCAGGAACAGGATTGGGCACCCCTGAGCTACATTAATAAGCTAAAATACCTCAATAAATGCACTAGCACTAAACAGTAAAATTACATCAGAATCCCAAAGTCTCTTGAATAACCTCACAGTTACAGTTATAGGGGAAGTTCATGTGAAACACCAAGCCGTAAAATGAACTGGTGTTATCTAGTATTACTGATCAGAGGGAAGTAAAGTAAGCATTTGTCACCCACCTTTTATCATGATCTGAAGAATCAGAGTTGTGATAATTAGGTACATTAATAAAGACTAAGGTGGAAGGAGTGAAGGCGAGCTTAGTGATCTAAACAATAAGCACAGCAGTACATGGGAATTGTGGGTACTCTACAAATTTAACATAGTAAGCCACATTAATGCTAGTGTAACCCCTCCGGTTCTAGCATCAGTCACTCTTGAGGGGAGTGAGGTTTACTCGCACAGTCGCTCACTCACTCGCACGGACTCCATCCGGGTCACGGCACTAATGCAACCCCTCCAGTTCTACTCGTCTCGCACCGCTCAGAAGTACGTTTCCCCAAAAGCATTGTTAGCACACTTGGTCGTAAGTTCTGTAGTTATCAGCATAGTTCTACTAGTTTTTGAATAGTGCGCATGTGCTCTAGTACATAAGAACGAGCCTATGACTGAATCTGGAAATAAAGCAAACTAACAGAAAAATGAGAAATAGTCCTCAGGTGCCATGTCCGTAATTTATAGCAAAACATCTAGCATTAATTCGATCTCAAACTGATTCATTAAAAGAAGTTATTACTCCACCACATGCACGACATCATTAACCAACGTGGTTGAACGACCAATTTGCGACAATACGGTTTCGGGAAACAGTCGTGACTGGATTCAAATCGGCGTCTTCTGCACAGGAGGCGGGTACGCTAACAAGGACACTGAAGACCACAGCCTCTAACGTCAGTTGCTAGTGCGCCTCTTGAGACCAGGGGAGTGAGGTTTATTCGCACGCCTATTTACGAGCTGGCCTCCGTTACACTAGAAGCAAACGTGATGCAAAACCCAGATTTTTCTCCCATGGAGAAGATGAAGCTGTAATCACCCACTGACAGCCCCTCTAAAAACTGTTCCTGGCTGCCACAGCGATAAGCCCTCTCTGGAAATGTGGCTTTCCTCCCCCCTGCTTCAAACAGGGCTTGATTAAAAAGATCCGCACTGAAAGGCAAGCTACCAGAAATCTGCAGTAGGGTTCTTGAGTACTGGGAAGGGAGCTGGTACAAGGACAAGGGGGGCTAATCTAAAGCCGCCTTATTCTTTAAATAGAAAAATAGGCGTTTACTAATACTTTTAGCTGCACACAGTGAGCATTTCATAACTAAACTTGTCAGCTTTAACAAGCACAAGACACAAGACTGAGGACAACAGGGAAACACTTATCTGCATAAACAAGGTGTGAACTGACAGGCAGTGCACTTCAAATAACATCATTTCAACCTGAATGTGAAAATTCTGTCATATTTTCTTACCGTCATGACCTCAATATGCTCAAAATGAGAATTTAAGAATCTTTATGCAGCTCTATTTTATTCAATGGGAGTTCATACACCGCTATTAAGCTCCAAAAATGACAAAGAAACCACCAAAATTACTACAAACGCAGTCCAAGACTTGTTCACGACACTGCACGTTTCAATGTTCCCTTTCAATGTTCAACGGAAAAAGCAACAGATCTTTTCTTCCGTATTGTGAAGTACATCTGTGTGAAATGGATTATTTAAAAATAAATAAATGTAGTGTGGGACTTGTTTTTTTTCCCCATCGGTTGCTGATTGGATGAAGTAAGATCTGAAGGTGAATTTGCAGTCGATTGTAAGAAAATGGCAGAATTTAAGTGGACAAAACAATCGGTGAAGTCCAGCATACATCCAGCCCTGTTTGGTATTTTGAGATATTTTGATCAAAATTAATAAAATAAACATATGCATGGATGATAGGATGAATTTTTATTCTAGGCCGACCTTAAACTCAAGAACCAGATAAGCTAATAAATTGTCCTTGTTCCAGATGTTTTCAACAAATCAGTTGATTCAGGTCATAAATTGTACCATATGATTTATTCACAAACCGTAGGGAGTCTTTTCAAATCAGAATTCAACTCAAACTCAACTCATTTTTGGATGAACTGCCTTTCAGTCACACTGGAATGTGGTGCTAAATTGTCGGTCACTTTGGTACATGGTGCGAAGTGATATTTCTGAGCAGTTTCCAGGGCAAATATAGTCGTATGGCCTTGAAGGTACTAATGGACTTTCTAGCTCTGAGTGATGACTGGCTCAGACGGATATATATCTCTTCAATGGCAGCGCCAGTGCTCATGGTTTCTCAATGTGTTCAAAGTCACTTTAAGTGCAAGTCAGTCCATCTTTCTTGGTAACACTTCCGTGCAGCCATTTTCTATATATGCTACACTACCGTCCAAAAGTGTGGAATCAGTGAGACTTTTTAAAAGAAATTAATACTTTAATTCAACAAGGATTCATTAAACTGATTAAAATGATAGTAAAGACATTTATAATGTTCCAAAACATTTATACTTCAATAAATGCTGTTCTTTTGAACTTTCTATTTATCAAAGAATTCTGAAAAAAAAGGTTTCCACCAGAGCCATCCTTAGGTCGGTGCAACTGATGCGACCGCTGCTTATGAGACTACAAATATTACCGACCAACCACAAACTTTTAAACGCAGTGCAATAGCTATACAAGTAAAGTTCCTATCTACTTCAATGAAGAAAGACCAACATTTCTAGAACTTTCTTTAAAGTCATTTTCTTTCAAGAGGTCTGTCCTCCTCACACAGAAGTGGCTGTTTTCATGGTTGATGCATGTGGTTTCAAACATCAATTTAAGCAATAATCCCTGTGCTTGCAATGAAAAGCCACAAATATTTAGTTGGTTGTTATGTCAACTTAAGTCATTTGTTCTCATACTCAGAAAATTACATCACGCATATAACCATGTAACCACGCATGTAAACAGGCATTATTAGTGTAATTATCAACAATTAATAGCAACAACTCCAACCCTGATTAATCATGCAAGGGTGTGTATGAATGAAGCAGGTTTGTCATTTAAAACGGAATAAATATGGAGTTATCACCATGTACACATAATGAGGTCTATTTGTTATGCAAATTATGATTACATAATACTGGATTATTATTGCTGTCTCTTTCCCTCACAAATCACATTCATAAGAGACTGCAGAAGTCAAAGTGAAACCACTGCAGGATGCAAGTAAGCACCTTATCTTTTCTTTCCACATTTTCCTCTCTTTTATGTCTTACCTCACAGTGCAGATGATTTCACATTAACCACCTCAAACAAGAGGCAACCCTCCACACACACAAACACACACTATGCTGACTTCCAATCTGAAACAACTAGTCTGTCCTAAGATAACTCACACTGTCTACTAGTTCATGCCAAAGACATTGCCTTCTGAAGTAATCCACTTTCCCTTGTGCTACATTTGATGTTCTCATTCACCCATTCATCAAAGTCCAATAGCTGTACAAGTGCACTGTAAATGTATATATAGCCTATATAGCATGTTGTTTATTGATACACTGAAAACAACTGGTGCAGAAACAAGTTTCACTCAGGAATTGCTAGTAAATTTCACAAATAATTGCATAGAATTAGCAAAGTAACACACTGATTGAATTAAATGTGCAATTTTGGGTGTGTTCACACTTGGCATGCTTGGTTCGATTAAAACTAACTTTGGTGCCATTGCGCTGTTTGTGTGGTTTAGTGAGAATGCTGCATAGTACACACTAAACAAGTGGATACACTTTACATCATTAAAGCCGGTTGTTTATGTTCGGTGCAATTACAGTGTGAACGCCAAGTGAACCATGACTAAATGTATTTTTCTTGTATGTAATGTAAATGTAAATTTTCTTTTTTGGTCCTGACCGAAAGAACCGAGAGAATCAAATTACAAATGTGAACACACTCTATAAAGTAGAAAGACTGAAAAAGAAAAAGTTGTTTCTTGTAAAACATGCTTCGATACTCTTCTTTTTTTTTTTTTTACTGAAGACTTCACTTTCACATTCAAGTATTCGAGTCCATACATGACGGGCTGCCAAACACATCTCTATATTCTGTCAGACAAACATCCACAGCTCCACAACAGAGCAGTGACAATTTCCTCCATAACTTCCCTGAAAACTACATTATCCATCACTAGGCACACACTGAATCTGCACCCAAAGATTTCTAGAGCAGTGTTATTTTAGTATTATTACGTATACTATTTATTAATATTTTGAATTAGCTTTTATTTTTGTATTTTAAGTTTATTTAAATTTTAATTGAAAATTCTGTCATCATTTACTCACCCTAAAGTTGTTCCAAAAAGGAATGAATTTCTTTCTTCTGCTGAACACAAAAGAAGATATTTAGAAGAATATGTTGATGACTCCATAGTATTTTTTCCATACTTTGGAAGTCATTGGAGCCCATCAACTGTTTGGTTACTCATATTCTTCAATATATCTTCTTTTGTGTTCAGCAGAAGAAAGAAATGCAGATTTGGAACAACCTGAGGGTGAGTAAATGATGACAGAATTTTCATTTCAGGGTGAACTATCCCTTTAAAGTTTTAGTAATTCTGTTATGTGCTCTTGTCATGCTTTACAGTTTTTGTTTTTTAATATTTCGATTTAATTTATTAAGCTGATTAAAAGTGACAGTAAAGACATTTATAATGTTACAAAACATATATTTCAAATAAATGCTTTTTTTTTTTTTTTTTTTACTTTCTATTCATCAAAGAATCCTGAAAAAAAACAATGGTTTCCACAAAGTAGTTGATAACAATAAGAAATGTTTCTTGAGCTCCAAAGAAGCATATCATGTGAGACTGAAACCGATGCTGAAAATTCAGATTTGCCATCACAGGAACAAATTCCTTAAAATATATTTGTAATTAAACATTTTAGGTAATATGATTAATGATTTTAGTTAACAAACAAGAGTATAGTACTTTTAGATCCATGCAACACGTTTACCAAATTCCACAGATTTCCCTTAAAATCATTTCAGAAGCTGCAAAAAAAGCCTGCAGATTTCATCTGGCCCTATTACATCCACAGCTGTAAGGGCTAGCTGAAACTTGATGTTCAAATAATACAATTTTCACATAACTAACATGCAATTTTAGATTCATTAATCTGATTTAATCCCTTTTCTAAATAAAATTGTTCTTTTTTTGAGTCTTTTAAAACTAGGAACAATAGAGCTCAGTTTCTTTCACAGTGGATTAGAAAGGGTGGCGTAAACGAACAGAACAATGAAATAAAGAAAAGAACATTTTGAAATCGAGAAAAACATTCCTAATAGCATTAGAGAAGCATTTCCTCATTGCTGCGGTTCAAATGTAATGAAACTCATTGAGGCATTAAGAGTGATGAAGAAACGGGAGGGAGAGCGAGAGGGTTGTGAAGATGACAGAAAGACAATATAGACAAGGAAGGACAGGAGGCGTGAGTGAGAGAGAGAGAGAGAGAGAGAGAGAGAGAGAGAGAGAGAGAGAGAGAGAGAGAGAGAGAGAGAGAGAGAGAGAGAGAGAGAGAGAGAGAGAGAGAGAGAGAGAGAGAGAGCTATGAAGGGTGTGGGCTCATCACTCCTCCGCACCGCTATCAGACTCAGCACCTCGGGCTGGCGCAGTGCCATCGCAGTCATAAAACCGAGATGGGCCCCGACTAGCACCATCTAACGCTGACGCCCACCCATCATAACATCTCATCATATCCCATAACTGTCCTCATCCTTATGCACAACATTACACTGGTGGAATTACTTTTTATTCCCTCCGGAGTCAAATATGGATAACGACATCAAAAACCGATATATAATTTAATGCCTAACTCTCTCATACACACAAACAACAACATGCATCAGCTATGATGCATGCATAATCCTTTTCCACGTGTGCAAAAAATGCATTTCATCATAAAAACCCTTTAGCAATACCAAAATGCCATCTAAATAAAAATTTGCCCGTTTCCTGGTTTGACCCTGGTGAGATGAAAGTTAAAGGTGAAGTGTGTGATTTCTGCACCTCTAGAAACAATCACAAACTATCTTCTTTTTGATTGGCCAAGCGATTTGACACACTTGGCCTTCAAGCTCCAAAACAATATCAACTAATGAATGACCTCTTTGCATATGAGGATATGCAAATGTACATACAGTTTAGCAACTCACCTCTTTTTTGAATGATAATTCGAAGCAGCGGATTTGCAGATGACAGTGCTTTGTGGAAGTTGTCATCATTGTTAATTGGAAGAAGATCTCCGTGGATGTCGGCATATCCCAGCAGCACGTCCACTCCGGGGATTCTGTGAATGGTCTGAAGCAGTTGGTAGAATTCCTGGAAGCCCCCAGCTCCCTTCTTCTTCAGGGCAAACCTTCGGTACTCCGCCTCAAACTGCAGGACAACCACAAACACGTTAAATCATATCAATAAACACAAAACAGGCTCTTAGCTTGGTAGATTAATTATGACAGATCACGACCCTGTAAGAAATGTTAGAACTTTTATTAATGACAATTGACTGTTCGCAAAGACCCACCCCCTTTTAGTTACTGTTGCTATGTCCGACAAGCCGTGCCACACCATGTTCTCACGCAATGAAAAATGCATCGCGGAAACTGACAAAGCGCTGACTGAGAAGACAGAGCAGGTTACTTTTTATATGAAACAAGGTCTCAACTCTCAACTTTAAAATTTGGTCATTTTTTAAAGAAATTTAAACAATAAAGATCGCTGACAGATCGCTGTAGCGTCTCAGTTAAGCTGCTCGTCAACCGATCATCTCTTCCTTCTAGTTAATTTATAGCATCAAATAAACATGAATGAACATCAGAAGGAATGTTGTTTCAACTTTGGAAAGGCATCAGTACACACCGTTTTTCAAGTTCAAATCCACCGACGTTAAGCTGTTAACTGTCCTGACGGCTTTGTCGGATAAAAATGGCGGATTCGGCTGATGGCGGATTATGATTGGTCAGATCGCCTGTCAATCAAACTCCCTGTGAAGGGTGAATTCCAATTTCTGGAAAGATTTTCCCATTGAAAATGAGTGTACGTTTAGTCGTTTACATTACAACAATGTATTAAAAACAGAAATGTTTTCCTTTTTTTTTTTTACAACAACGTTGACAAAAAGATTCCTCTTCACATGGATCCGCAAAAACTACTAAAACTACTGTATCATTATGCATGCCAGGCCAGTAGGTGGTGATGTTACTTTGTAAAGAAAAACTACACGCCAAAAGACTGAACACGTAATATGCATGTGCATGATATCACCGTTTTCACAAATTTGCGTTTTTGTAGTTCACACCGAGACGATAAGGGTATAGTTTTCAGAAATGTTGAATCCTGTTTTCAATAGTTTGGGTTTTCAGGCCCCCAAAACGCTGTTGTCGTGTACGATGCATAAAAAGTTGTGTAAACGGCCCCTTAGACAGTGACTTGAGCATGCAGACACATTCATTGCCAGTACCAATTTGCCTTGCTTCTGCAGCTGCAGAGTTGTTTGATGTGCACTTGCAGCTCTGAGGAAGCCATTAGGGTAAAAAGAGCAATGAGGAACAAAGGGAGGGTCAATCTAATCAAGTGCTACAGATAAAGAGAAAGATGAGAACAATGGCATTAAAAAGCTGAGCTTCTCCAGACCACACACACACACACACACACGGATGGGGAATTCGTCTCAAGAGCTCAGCTGAACATATTGGACAAAATCTGTCAGATTGCTCAGTTTATGAGGAGGAACTGCATCTGGGCCAAAGCTTTTCTCCTGTATGCATGAAGAATAACTTGCATATGGAGATGGAGAATGCTAGTCCAAAACATGTACAGGAAGATCATATTGTGGATCATTTGAATAAGGTCATTCAGTAGGTCACATGGGGTGTTTTTTTAAGGTGCCATGTTCCCATTCACAAAAATAAAACCAAAGGATTTTTCCTGCGGTCGATAATAAGAATGAAGGACGTTGACATCGAGGGACTGAAGCTTTCAGACATATTTGTTTTCTTCTTTCTTTTTTTACACCGTTGTGTTGAAGTTCTCATATGACTTCTTTTACAGTCCAATCAATTCATGATGGATAAAATCAGATCTTACTTTTTTTTTTCCTTGGTGAATATCCTGTTTCTTTCAGAAATATGTCAGATTACAGACGTAAAATAAATTCTCCCAATTGACAATAAAATGATTTTTACTTTTCCTCACACGCATTGCGTAACATATTTGAACATATTCATCATCCCACTTGAAAACATTTACATAATCACCTCCCCCCTTTATAACAAGCATCAACACCTTTGAAATAATTGCATTTGTACTAAAATTACATTTGAGCTATTTTTCTATAATAATCTTATTTTCGCCAAATTGAGTTCACAAAAAAATATTCATTTGAGCTGTTATGTGGGATCACTACCACAGTAACCATAGCAATACAGATAAAAAGGTCATACATGTCATACATTACCAATAAAAAAATAGCCTCTTGGAAAAAAGACATCACTATAAATTGCTCAACACAAACCTCAAACTACATGTTCACTAAAAAATGCCTTTGCAATGAGTTAAGCGATAGATAATATGAGACAGGATCCCATTAAGAGCTGGAAAAGTAGAAAAGAAAACAGTTCCTACCAATTTCCTCTCAGGAAGAAAAGAGTGTCACCAAACACATTATACTGCCTGTTATGAAAACCAAAACCTCATGCAGGAAGATTTGAGTTATTAAATTAGCTAGTTAAGGCAAAAATAATAATAAAAAAGACACTATCACATCCAGGCCTGGAACTTTACTGGAATCCTACTAGACGGCCCTCCTGTGTTTACTATTCTCATCTTTCAATTCACACACATCTATGCACTGCCCGCCTAACATTTCTCAAGGAAGTATAGATAATAAAACATATGCTACTCTGTTTGGCAGATTGTGGTTGAGGTTTTTCAATAAGTATACTGGGCACACTGACAACAAACAACTCCAATACACCAGGGGCCAACAATAAGTGGTCTGTGTCTTAGTAATAATAAGAGGCTATGATGAGGAAAGTAATAAAAACATGAAATATTTTAAACATCAATATAACAGTAGATTTATTTCCATGTTGCCTGTTGATATTCATTCGTGCACCATCATATGTAATGTACTAAAGATTGTTTCCTCCCATAAATGAGACGTGTTTACACATCTGTATGGGCTGAGATCAACAGACATGTTTATCACAATGACATTTTAATTGAGAGAAAAGGTGCAACAACAGCTGGTTTTCTAAAACAACAGTTCTCAACCAGGGGCCAAGGCCCACTAGGGGGCCTCAGCAAACTTCCAAAGGGGCCACAATTAAGATTACTTAAAATAAGCCAAATCAACAAAAAATATTTTGTTCCTAGTTTGCACGAACACTTGGATATGCACATCATAATTGTTCACATTTATCTGTGTAACGGACATAGGCCAGTAAGAGCTTTGAGTGTAAACCTCATTACCCTGGCCTCAAGAGGCCTCCCACGCCGGACACCCCGGTTTGAATCCCGCTCGGAGCGGGTTGAGTAGGACAGGTTACATTTGGTGCCGTGACCCGGATGGGAGTGAGGTTTAGGGGGTGAGTGTAACAGACGTAGGCCAGTAAGAGCTGTGTGTGTAAACCTTACTCCCCTGGCCTCAAGAGGCAAATGTCCTTGTTAGCGCACCCCCCTCCCATGCTGGAGAACCCGGTTTGAATCCCGCTCAGAGCAGGTTGAGTCGGACCGGTGTTTCGATCCCCGCCAAACTATTACCCCCCTAGTATTGGTAGGTATAGGATATATTGTGGGGGAAGGGTTAGGATTAGGGGTGGGGTTAGGATTAGGCAATCAGGTACTGACTTCAACGAGGGGGGTAATAATTTGGCAGGGGGTCGAAATTCGGCACAACACCAGACACATGTTAAGAGTTTTTTTGTCTAGGTTTTTTTCCGACCAATTGACCAATTAAAATTGTCAACCAACTGAACCAATCCTCTTCTCATCATCAACTAACGTTTGGTCGACTATTATGAGGCAGCCCTAAAAATTGGTGCTATTTAGCACGTTTCACTGTTCACGGATGTTGCAGTTGAGCTGGAGCTAACAGAGACCCGATTTAGAGGGAGGACCTGATTTGTCAACACACCTGCAGATTACAGAACGCTTTGACAGGGGTCGTTCCGTTCCACTCATAGACATCAATCCAGTCCGGCTTTTAGTTTGTGTTGCTTGGCGACATTCAAAGCTTAATGTTTTAGCTTATTTTGGAACTATTTTCACCAGCAGATAAGAAATATACAAACTAACCAGTTCATATTTGTCTGAAACGTGAGATTTTTAAATTTTTATAGAGCAATATCACTCGCAATAGTGCTGTAGCACTTAACATCATCAAGATAATGATCACCTGTGGCCTCGTGCCAGCTGAATTGAATTCCAAATAGCTGTACTTTTGATTGTGTTTTATTTCTTATTAATACCTGCTTATTTTAATTGATGAAACCCGGCGAATTTATTTTAGGTGAAGACCCTGAACCAGCGTCTTATCGAATTTATGTTGTACACAGCTCCGCTGATATGATTAATGTCTCTCACATGCATCATTACGATCTGATTCTACTTGGACTGCGGGATTCGGATCTTCGCTATTGGTATACGTAACATGCATAATCGATCAACAGGGCCCAATCGCCTCATTGCGCACGTCTGTCTATTGGTATATAGAGTCCTTCACACTGCACCAGAACCGCATATCACATCACACGAACCGAACAGAGACCTGCTGTCATAATGATCCCAGCCAAACGCGCTCGTCTCGCGCCTCGTAGTCTGACACATACAGCACCATCAGCGTTTCTCTCTATGGATGGATTAGTACACAAACCCCTACACTGGTGATGCGCCGGATTGAAAGCCCTCCAATTACGGGCACGCTCCCGTGGAGGGCTGCGTAAACAGCAGTGTTTACATTATGCACGCTGTCAAATGCAACATTTATGGGATTCACTTACTTTGCTCTTCACCTCCACCACACTCTCCTCGCTTTTCAACGGCGTCCTTTGATGCCGTGACATGTTTGCGGTACGTATATTCCCACGGGCAGTATCGCACTGTAGTGCCCCGAGATACAGGAGTCAGCAGCCAGAGAGAGATTGTGTGCGCAGCATGAGCGACCTGACAGTCGCGATCCGCAATACTGCTTCACAGGCACGGGCTGAATGATTTGTTAGAGCGGTTCGCCCGGCGGTGGGCGGGGCCTGTGTCTTTCAATAACACTGACGTCAGGCGGACCGCCGCTAGAAGGCGTGGTCGTGCGTAATATCACATGTAAGCCTAATGTTCCTTTGACCCCCCAGGGTGGGATATAAAAATTCCTCATGACTCAGTGATCTCATTGTGTTAAAAGATATTAATAAACAACATCAAATGACGTCATGACCCAATAAGAGACGGTTCAGCAAAATGTCCATTCAATGGAAGAGTAAACTCCAGACCCTCAGGAAATATCCGGTTTGTTATGTGGTTACTTAGCATCATGGCCCTTAGGGGAGACTGGGGCTAGTTGTCACATTTTGTAATGCAGTGAATATTTCTCAGGATAGGTTTTTTGAAAGTCAATTTCTATATTGGCACATAAAATAAATATTGGAAATATGATATATGATTATGAGCATTGAGAATAGCTGGATGGCTGAAACGTCTGCTCTTGCTCTATTAAAAGAATTGATTCTTTTTGTTAAAGACTTTGTCTAGTTTTTTCAGAGTGCGAACCATCTACAGTCTCTTCTACATAAAATAAATATGAAACATATATTAAACATTAAAAAACACTGCTTTAAAGTGTCTGCCTGTTCTCTCAAGTGAATGATTTAACAGAACGGATATAATTAGTACATTTCCATTTATGTTTCCGAGAATCAGAGGTGTACAGTAACATAGTACATTGACTTGAGTACTGTACTTAAGTACACTTTTTGAGTATCTGTACTTGAGTATATTTTTTTCTGGAAACCTTTTACTTTAACTTCACTACATTTGAAAGACAAAAATCATACTTTTTACTCCACTACAATTCTGTCAAGGTCCTTGAGTAGAAAGTAGTAGCGTCAGTCAGGGGATGATTTTGGTTGCAGTCTGGAAATGAAAGTCGGTTTGACGTCAGAACCCGATGTCTGTTTGATAATGCCATTTGGGTGTCCAAAACCATTGTGGACGTTACTGAGTGCACTTATTCAATCTCACATTCAATCCCACTACTGGAACTGTGTTCTAGAAATACATTTTATATTGATATGAGGGTAGGCAGGCATAGATTCAGAGGCATAAGGTACTGTAAGTATTACAACAATGCAACAATAATAAAACAATGCATTGACATTTACTTTTAAAAACAAGTACTTCTGTGCTTTTACTTAAGTAAAAATCAGTATTTACTTATTTACTTGTAACGGAGTAATATTTGACCAGTAGTATACTTTCACTCAAGTAAGGAAGTTGTGTACTTTGTCCACACCTTAAGGTTTAGAAAATACTAGAAATGAGAAAACTTGCATTGAGAAACTATTAACACAAAGTTATGTTTGTGTTCAAAAATGAACTTTTTTTCATCGTTTCCCCTTTAGTCTATTTGAGCCGCTGGTCTTAATTAAACCTTCCCTTTCTTGTGTTTCCCTTGTTGTGTGTCCAGTGTCTGCTCTGCACACCCTCTTCACGGGCCTCTGTCCAGCTCGGATGATGATGGAAAGCAGAAGAATGCCGGAATGTGGAGGGAGATGATAATCCTGCTGCTCATCGCAACGGTCAGTACTTTGATCTACTTTGCATTTGGTCTAGACCCAACAATTTCCTGGAATATAGCATAGAAACGAAGTTTGAATGTATTAGTGACTCAGCTGACCCATAAGGTATTTGGAAAAAGGGGGTATTTTGGACAGTCTTGTTTGGTTCTTGCAATCTCTTCTACATTTGATTATAATTGGGGAAATGAAATGCCTGGAGCATTTTAAAAATATCTTGACCTGACAAAGTAGGAAATGTTCTCTCCTCTGGTTCACCCATGTACTCATACTTAAAGTATTTAACCCGTCAAACCAGATGTTTGTTAGATAAGTACCTGCTGAGGCTTGAGGTCTGTGGAGTGACATTTCACCTGACAAGCAGAAACTCGAGAAGCAGTTTAGAGTCGTCCTTTCTAAAATGACTCACTGTAATCTTAAATCACTACAGGAAAACACGAATTACGCATCGCAGGAGGACAGAGATGGAGGTGATGAGAGCTTCAAAATACTGAGAGTCAGGTTGTAAACCTGGAGTTTACTGTTTAAACAGGTGAAACGGTCTGTTATACTCACCCACAGAATATTAGTTTTAAAAACAGGTTCTATTTAAGTTTGTAGTTGCTTAGGTGTTGGATGCTTAAGAATGTGAGCTATCGGAGAGGTCTGGTTTGTACAAGCTGATAAGATATGTATTACTCCCACCTCTGCTGTTCATCGGGTCTCATATAATCGGGGGAAAAAGGGATGAAACTGCACTTGAATTATGAGAAATTGTTGTCATCAAGACCTGTTTACCTTGGGGGGGAAAAACAAAAATTATGTGGCAGATGATTGACTCATTTTCTGTAATCTGTCAGCGAATGGCTCACCGTTTACTTCTTGAGCGCAAATGAAGCAGGGACCGTCTGGACTAACCAGTCGGTTTAGAAAAGTGACATTATGATAATATGAAAAAGCAGCCTCCTAACACATTAGTTCTTGCCCTCTCACATGAAATTACATAGATGTCTCGTACCTCAGTCATGTCAGCAGAATGTCAAACATGCCGATCATACCTGTCTGGAATCACAAGTATGTTTTTTGTTCTCTGACCACACACTGAGTTACTCAACTCAGGTGGTTACATCCCTATTGTACCATGTTGGTCTACTTGAGAGTGTATTGAAACAGAATGATCATTTAAATTACGGAGCACAAGTGATGGTGATCCAAATATGTGAAACCAAATCAAATTACTATTTTAAATGCACGACTGTTTTCAGCGTTGACAATAATAAGAAATGTTTCTTAAGCACCAAATGAGCATATTAGACTGGAGTAATGATGCTGAAAAAAAGATGTGCCATCACAGGAATAAATCCCATTTTAGAATATATTTAATTAAAAATAGATATATATATATTTCACAATTACAGTATTTTTGATCAAATAAATGTAATGTTGGTGTGCATAATAGACTTATATTGTAGATGGTTTGACGTGTTGAGTTCTCTGGTCCAACCAACACCTGGTGAAATTGTACGAAACAGCGCTCTAGCTTGTGACTAAAATGGTTGCAAATGCGACTAAATTGCAATTTAAAATGTAATCGGGACAACTTTTTGTTGAATGTGCCTGTTTTTTTTATGTGTGCTGATAATTAAAATAATTTACAGATACAAATAATTTCAAAAGTAAATGTGAGGTTCAATTGTAATGTTGAATCAGTTGTCAGAGAAACTTAAAGGGATAGTTCACCCAAAAATGAAAATTTTGTCACCACTTACTCACCCTCAAGTTGTTCCAAACCTGTATGAGTTTTTTTCTTCTGTTGAGCACAAAAGAAGATATTTTGAAGAATGTTGGTGAGGGTGAGTAAATGATGACAAAATTTTAATTTTTGGGTGAACTATCCCTTTAAAGGGGTCATGGGTTAGTGCGTGCAAGGTGCGTGACATGTTGGGACCACAATCAACACAATATATGGACAGACAAAAATATTCTTAGAAAATCGATTGGCATTGATGTGGCACAAATACAATATGTCTACAATGGCAGCATCAAACTACTTCTGAACAACCATCTTAAAAGGTTAGTTCGTCCAAAAATGAAATGATCCCATAATTTACTCACCCTCAAGCCATTCTCTGGTGTGTATGACTTTCTTCTTTCAGCCAAACAAAATCAGACTTATATTATAAAATATCCTGGCTCTTTATTATAGGAGTGAATGGTACCACAGATTGTGATGCCCAAAAAAGCGCATCCATCCATCATAAAAGTAATCCATAAGGCTCCAGGGGGTTAATAAAGGCCTTCTGAAGGTAAGCAATGCCTTTTTATAAGAAAAAAATATATATTTCTTAACTTTATAAACTATATTCACGGCTTCCTGTAACGGCCTGTAGCCGAATGGTACCTTAAATCTGATTGTGTTTGGTTGACAGAAGAAAGTCATATACAACTCGGATGGCTTGAGGGTGAGTAAATTATGGGATAATTTTCATTTTGGGGTGAACTAACTCTTTAATAGAGCGATTTTGTAGTTTGTCAACTAAAACGTTTATTTGGCTCCTAAATGTTTAATTTGAGGTATTTATCTAGTCTGAAGCTTTGTAAAAGTGGGTGGTTACTATTCGCCTTATTACATCACCAATTGTGTAGTCTCTTTTATTAAGTCAGGCAAAATTTACTTCAAACCCTAACTTTTGATTTTGAGCTATATATATTTGTTGTTTGCTAAGTTTAGAGTCCTAGTACAGCAATGAGAACATTACGTCTTCTGTGGCGCTCCACACATGGAAATGACGTAGTAAGTATAGACCAGCTTTCATTAATGTTTGATGAAGAACGAGGCTGGTGATGTTTTTAATACAGAGGCACTCAGTACTGCTAAAGCCGTTCATGCACCAAAGATCCGCTCGGATGTACAGGTTGTGGAGGAAGAGACGTGGAATGTTTGCGTGGTTTTTTGAGGTGTGTGCGCATATGTGTGAGGAATGCTGTCAGACTTGCTGGTACACTTCGCTTTGAGGACTCTACATTCCCCTGGCTCTCCCACATCCCTCAGCAGGTTACCAGACCCAAGCCGCCAGCCGCCAGCCGCCAGCCTCTCAGCTGCCTACCCAGCATTCCACAGGCTTTAGCTTAAACAAGAAGAAAAAGAATTCCTAGCATGGTACAATTGGCCTCTAGCTTGAGGCTAATGCCCTCTGTGATGTCACACAACTTATAAGAACAGGCCAAGGAACAGGGAAGCACTTGATCGCTGACTAGTCGTGACATGGCAGACATGCGGATTTGGTGCGGGAAATTTAAGGATGCCCACCTGTGCATGGCCTGAACACTCTCCATTTCTCTCTGCAGCTGTTTTAAATTATTTTCTTGGCTCTCTGGTCAATAAGCTCTTGCCACCTTCTCAGACTGGCATCGTTTTAGTCAGTATGGAGGTACATGAATATTGGCCACCCGCCTCCCATCTGAAATCTGAGAGCTCAAGCCGGAATGTGAGACGTCACCTGGTCGCCATGGTTACGTGTTTCTATCAGCTGCTCTTTGTCCTAGTTTGAGAGGACAGGCTGTTTTGTGTTTTTCTCTGTTGTGAGTGCTTGTGAACAGGTATGAGAGAGAGTCTGAGAGTCGGTTATAGTCTGTTTTGCGTCTCTTTTGTGTTTGAGTGTGATAAAAGATCAGTGTGTTGATTTACAGATGACCTTGACCTTGAACTTGAAAAATTAAAAGTTTACTCAACTCCAGATTATTTTCCAAAGATCATTGTTCATTCAGGAGGGGAGGGGGAGGTGTTTCAACTTCTTTCTTTTTTTTTTTACCCTGGTGACTGATAAGTAATTCTGTTCTGCCACCTAGTGGCCATAATGTCTAATTTTATTCACTTCTGCAATATACTGTCAGCATCCTGTGATTTGAATGTCCTGTCAGAAAAAAAATGTAATAGTCAGTGCTTTAAATCTACTTTAAATGTAACTATTTTTTCATCAAATGCCACAGACGTTTTTTTTCTTGGTTTAAACAAATTATTTGTTAAAAATGCTTTCTCTCATTAAAATATATATTCGCTGAAAACACATAATATAATCCCACACAATTTTGCGATGTGTCGGTATTTTTACTGTAATACAAGACTGTGGTACAAATACTGACTAAGAAAATGGCAGCATAACAGTGGAATTACATTGACAGCACCCGCATGTTCTGGAAATAGCTTTTAGTTGTTACTCTATCTAGTCTGAGAAGAAATGGCTTTTGTAGACTCAGGGAGGGACTCAGTAAGCAATGGCACTTGTTAAACATTTACTGAACTTTGATGTTCTGATCAAAGCGTGAAACACAATTCGAGTCGGTTCACCATCGTTTGAATCACCCTCATCTCCAAATCCACAGGTTTGAAGATAAACAGAGAAGAAAACCATTAAAAATGTTTTCAAGTTTATCTGCATGACTTTTCCCATAAAGGTTGGTCCTGGTTTAGTTTTACTAGTTTTCTTTAATACATTCATGACATGATGCATTATGAAGTATATAAAAATCTTATCTTCCTCTATATCATATTTCATTCATAAGTCATTGTGACACTGAAACTTCTGCTTCTGCAGCTCTGCTGTAAATAAATGGTGTATTGTGAAACAAGAGGCACTGATTGTCTGACTAATATTATTAAGTGTTTAAAGCTGGTGAAAGTCAAGCTGAGAAACGAAGGCCTGAATCTGATCATCAACAATGCTGGTTTGAGAATCCAGGATCCAAAAACAGGAAAAAGATGGGAAGTGAACCAAAACTAATGCAGGATCCCTCAATGGTATGTAGTGTTTAGTTGCATAGTTACGTAGTTAACAATATGAGTTAGTGTTCATATTCTTTACATATTCAGTCAAGATATAAACATTCGTAAAAACAAGATATATTCACTTATAAAGTAAAATTGTGTAAGGCAGAAAACGTTTTTGAAAGAAGTAATTCAATGTTATTCTCACCAAGGCTCTATTTATTTTTTATAGAAATACAGTAAAAACAGTTATATTCTGAAACATTATTGCGAATGTAACTTTAATAATTTTTAAAATGTAATTTATACCTGTGATGCAAAGCTGAATTTTCAGCATCATTACTCCAGTCTTCAGTGTCACATGATCCTTCAGAAATCATTCTAATATGCTGATTTGATGCTCAAGAAACATTATTATTATCATCATCATAAATGTTTAAAACTAATTTTTCAACATTTTTTTCAATGTAATGTGTCCTTGCTGAATAAAATCTTAATTTGCTTCAATTGTTTTAAGCATAAAGCACACTATTTTGTTAAATTCATGCTTAAAATGATATGTATATACCTTGTTTATCTTGTTTTAAGGATGTTTGTATATTTTGAAGTTTTTACTCAACAGTGATTACTCAACTCATTTCTTGTGTGGTTCATGTGTGCAGCTTTAGCAGTTTAACAAGTATTTCCACATCAGGTCCTCGATATGTTTGTGGTTAATTCTAAAACTTCCTTCTGAAAATGAAACTGTATACGGTGGAATCATCAGTGTTCAATCAAAAATCAAAGAAATTTCTTTAATTCATTCATTCTTATGAAAAAAGACAGTCAGCAAAATATATAAACTTCTGTTTTACCATCCAGTGATTTGGACATTATATCAGACAATCATTAAATAACAATATAGCATCTAAGCATCTAAAACTATATATGAATCTGAGACAAATTATTTTGTTATTGGCCATGAATTACAGTCAAACTTAAAGGAGAGAAAATCAGATAGTCAAGACAGTTCCTTCCTTTGCATTTAAATGAATGTATGGTAACAGAATGACAATGAGACACTGAAGAAATCTGAAATGTTACCTGTTTATCTTAGTTTTATACGGCATGTCTCATTTGCAAGATTTTTTGTTTCCTGCTAAATAAATAAATGTAATTGTTTTCTCTCTGTCCAGGAAGAAGAAGAAGGCTTTAAAGCCTGGGAGGGACTTAGAAGCGTAAGCAGTGACGTGTAGTAAACATTCATTACTCCATAACACTGATGACATGCGTACACACTAACGTACATGCCTTCCATTGTAGACAGACTGTAGGTCACAGATGAGCCTCTGACTGATAATGGCATCTAGAATGTGTGACAGTGTTCTGGTGACCGGATCAAACCGTGGAATTGGACTTGAGTTGGTTCGCCAGTTGGTTGATTCACCCTCGTCTCCACTTCAGATCTTTGCTGGTTGTAGAGACCCAAATGGACCAAAAGCGCAGGTAAGAAGCCATGAGAACTCTAGAAAGAAAGGTTCAGTTGGTTTACATAATGTAAGTTCATTAAGTAAATTAATGTTAATTTGTAAATATACTATTGTTCATTGTTAATTCATGTTTGTTTATAATATAAAAACAAATTTTAGCTATACACTCATTTATAAAGTTTATTCATTCAACTTTATTATACTTCATTATATTAAAAAATGTACTTGATTCATATCATTTTAATTATATATAATTTAAAATGTTAAAGATGAATTTAGATTAATAAATGTACAGTTCATAATGATGCCAAATGCTAATGTCAACAAATTGTAAAGTGTTGCTGAAACCGTAAAAAAAATCAAGATTTTCCCTTAATTAATGCCATTCATCAAGTTTTCGATATATATATGATGACATTTGTACCATCTGTTGAACTTTGTACCATCTATTCAAGTTTTACAAAGACTGTTGTAGGTGAGTCATTGTGGCACTGAAACGAGTTGGACAACTCTGCTGTCGTACAGTACAAGTATTTGATACACTGCCGATTTCGCAGGTTTTCCCACTTACAAAGCATGTAGAAGTCTGTAATTTTGATCATAGGTACTCTTCAACTGTGAGTGACGGAATCTAAAACAAATCCAGAAAATCACACTGTATGATTTTTAAGTAATTAATTTGCAATTTATTGCATGACATAAGTATTTGATACATCAGAAAAGCAGAACTTAATATTTGGTACAGAAACCTTTGTTTGCAATTACAGAGATCATACGTTTCCTGTAGTTCTTGACCAGGTTTGCACACACTGCAGCAGGGGTTTTGGCCCACTCCTCCATACAGACCTTCACCAGATCCTTCAGGTTTTGGGGCTGTCGCTGGGCAATATGGACTTTCAGCTCCCTCCAAAGATTTTCTATTGGGTTCAGGTCTGGAGACTGGCTAGGCCACTCCAGGACCTTGAGATGCTTCTTACGGAGCCACTCCTTAGTTGCCCTGGCTGTGTGTTTCGGGTCGTTGTCATGCTGGAAGACCCAGCCATGACCCGTCTTCAATGCTCTTACTGAGGGAAGATCTCGCGATACATGACCCCATCCATCCTCCCCTCAATACGGTGCAGTCGTCCTGTCCCCTTTGCAGAAAAGCATCCCCAAAGAATGATGTTTCCACCTCCATGCTTCACGGTTGGGATGGTGTTCTTGGGGTTGTACTCATCCTTCTTCTTCCTCCAAACACGGCGAATGGAGTTCAGACCAAAAAGCTCTATTTTTGTCTCATCAGACCACATGACCTTCTCCCATTCCTCCTCTGGATCATCCAGATGGTCATTGGCAAACTTCAGACGGGCCTGGACATGCGCTGGCTTGAGCAGGGGGACTTTGCGTACGCTACAGGATTTTAATCCATGACGGCGTAGTGTGTTACTAATGGTTTTCTTTGAGACTGAGAGTCTTGAATCTTGAATCTTGAATCTTGAGACTGTGGTCCCAGCTCTCTTCAGGTCATTGACCAGGTCCTGCCATGTAGTTCTGGGCTGATCCCTCACCTTCCTCATGATCATTGATGCCCCACGAGGTGAGATCTTGCATAGTGCCCCAGGCCGAGGGAGATTGACCGTCATCTTGAACTTCTTCCATTTTCTAATAATTGCGCCAACAGTTGTTGCCTTCTCACCAAGCTGCTTGCCTATTGTCCTGTAGCCCATCCCAGCCTTGTGCAGGTCTACAATTTTATCCCTGATGTCCTTACACAGCTCTCTGGTCTTGGCCATTGTGGAGAGGTTGGAGTCTGTTTGATTGAGTGTGTGGACAGGTGTCTTTTATACAGGTAACAAGTTCAAACAGGTGCAGTTAATACAGGTAATGAGTGGAGAACAGGAGGGCTTCTTAAAGAAAAACTAACAGGTCTGTGAGAGCCGGAATTCTTACTGGTTGGTAGGTGATCAAATACTTATGTCATGCAATAAAATGCTAATTAATTATTTAAAAATCATACAATGTGATTTTCTGGATTTTTGTTTAGGTTCCGTCACTCACAGTTGAAGAGTACCTATGGTAAAAATTACAGACCTCTACATGCTTTGTAAGTAGGAAAACCTGCAAAATTGGCAGTGTATCAAATACTTGTTCTCTCCACTGTATATGGGGTGAATTGTGACATGTAGTGTGTGATTTGTCATTTTATGAAGATGAAATTTCCTAGAAGTTCCTAAGCAGGTGCATCTGCTTGTATTTCAGGAACTCCAGGAACTAGCTCAGAAGCACCAGGATGTGATCACTGTTGTCCAACTGGGTAAGAGATTGTAAAATAATGGACAACATTGCTGTAATATCATGGCTGATTCATGATTCTCCTCATTAGGACAGTCATTGCCTCATATTAAGCTAATATAATGTTGTTCTACCTCATTTTTCAAAAGACACTAATAGTCTGGCTAGTATCGCAGATGCCTCAAAACTGGTGGAAGCCAAACTAAATGGCAGAGGCCTGAATCTGATCATCAACAATGCCGGTGTGAACATCCCAGGATCTCTAGCAGAGACAGGAAAGCAGGAGATGGTGGACGTGTTCACGACTAATGTTGTAGGACCCATGCTCATCGCAAAAGTGTGTGAACCTTCAACACTGCAACAAATGATTTTCTTACTTAGTGTATTTGTCTTGTTTTCCATCACAAATATCTAAAAATACATATAATATAATATACTTCATATAAAATGTATTAAAATCAACTGAGTTTATGTTCAAAACAAGAAAAAATATCTATCTGTGGGGTGAAAATAATCTTCTTTTCCGATTGAATTAAGCTTATTTTTCTTACCCCACTGACATTCCTTCTTGTTTTGAGCATAAACTCAGTTGATTTTGATCATTTTTCAGAGAACCAGACTTGAAAGACTAGAAGTCATTTTGCTTCTCAAATAAATGAATCTTGATTTCAAGTGTCCCTATTATGCTATTTAAAGGTTCCTAATTTTGTTTTGGAGGTCTCCTACAATAGGTTTACGTGCATCCAAGGTAAAAAAAAACACTTAAATTTTCTCTTAAAATACATTGCACATCACCTAATGTCTCAAAGAGTCTGAAAACGGTTCGTTCAAAGATTCAGTTTCTTGACATGTCGACAACACAAACCAAACTCTTCCAGGCTTCAGCCACAACTACAGTGTTTGAGGGCGGGTCAAACTAGACGTTAGACCACAGGCTGGTATTATGCACATTTGTTTACGTCGGTATGTTATAGGAAGTGAGACTGGAATTGCTGACGACTCGTTTCGGCAGTTTAGAATCGATTCTTTCTTTTAGGAAACAACAGACCGTTGACGTTCACAAACTGCTAAACTACACACTGCATGAAATGTAAAGTTCGAAAAAGCATAATAGGGCCACTTTAAGAATGTTTAGATATTTGTACTGGAAACCAATGCAAAATACTGAGCAAGAAATATTTGCTGTGAAAACTTTGTATAATTATGATGTAACACTTTCCTTTTAATTGACATTCATTCATTTTCAGAAATTCCATCCGCTCCTGTGCAAGGCCGCAGCTCAGTTTCCTCATCAGACAAGCATGTCTTCCAGTAGATCGGCTGTCGTCAATGTCTCCACACTGCTGTCATCCATCACCAGATGCCCTGAAAATTTCTCAATCTCTCCAATGTACCCCTATCGGGTCAGCAAGGTACGGTGCTTCTTGCAGGCTTTTACTGTAATCTATAGTATACAAAACATGAACGTTTTACCACAGACTTTATTTTACTCTTAAATCACTATTAAAACTACAACGTCATGAGTGTTTCTTTACTTCAGGCTGCACTGAACATGTTAACTTGCTGCTTGGCGGAGGATTTTAAAAAAGATGGCATTCTAGTTATGTCTCTCCATCCAGGATGGGTCCAGACAGAAATGGGAGGCCCACAGGTAATGCAAAGTGCTTTTTCCAAATGTGTTTTTATATTCATCTCAGTGCTCTGCTTTCTTTGGCATCCTCACACGTTTGTGATTTTTCTCATGGCACCCTCAGGCTCCCCTGGCGACAGCTGAGAGTGTCAGCGGTATGATGAAAGTCATCACAAGCCTCACCGAGAAAGACAGTGGAACTCTTTTAGATTGGGAGGGCAAAAACATCCCCTGGTGATTTCACAACTCAGCTTGTGTGGCGTTTGCACATCTTAAGTTTGACATGTACTTCCACATCTTTGTCTGTCTGCGGTTTGTCTGAGAACTTTTTTGGTGTTTCTCACGTTACTATACACTTGCACTTATATAGTTTCTATTTGAAATTTTCAGTGTGAACACGCTAATCGCACTATTTATACTACAAAATACAATAGAATAGTGCATAAGTATGCAATTTGGGACACACCAATGGCATTTTTTTTGTAAATTTTTTTTTATTACTGTTTACAAAGTTTAGTACTGTAGTGAAAAATATGCTGTCATCTCAGTGTAATGAATGAGGAGGATCTCAAATAAAAACCTTCATGAAAACAGGTTTCCTATGCCTTGAAGTTTGTCCCCTAACTGATCTTTGTAATACAGACTTTCCAAATTCAGTATCAGCGATTGTAATAAGATTAGCGGTGAGACAATGGGAGAATGAGTAGGCCTAAGTAAAGATAAGAAGATGAGGAAAAGGTAAAAGCAGAGCCAAAAAGTGACAAAGCCAACCACAACATGCCCTTCTTCAACTGAGATTTCCAGCAAGGACAATAAAGTTATGTACAATAACAAAGAAATCATGGGCTGTAAGAGCCACTCCATGGCATGGTCGGATAATTAGTGAATATTTGGTTAGCATTATAGTCAATCATCCAAAACTGCATGGCTACAGGGCGCCCTCTAGTGTTAAATAAGTATATCCAATGTAGAGCAGTGCTTTACAACCTTTTGACCCAAGTCTCCCCTTTGTCCAAGGCCCTTCTATACTTTGGTACTTTTGTTGTAATAAAAAAAATTAAGTAAAAAAAAATGTGTGAAGAATGACATTTTTTAATTCTACATGAAGATTATTAAGTCAAGTGTTTTAATTACATTTACATTTAATCATTTAGCAGTCGCTTTTATCCAAAGCGACTTACAAATGAGGAGTTACACTTACTGAAATCTTTCTAGGCTACACAAGTACATTGTCACAAAAGCTATATCTAATATCGAGTCCAAGTCTAGTTACACAAATGTGTTTTCTTTAGCAGTTTGTGTGTGTGTGTGTGTGTGTGTGTTTGTTTCAAAGTACCATTTAATGTTTTTTTTATTTTAAAACATTTTTATATAGCCTACTTTTATTTTAATGACAAAATCTGATTTTATTGCGACAACTTTGCAGGTTTGAAGTGTCATGAAAAGAGAGATTTTTGTGAGATTAACCCTTGAAATTACATAAAGTTTGACACTTAATACTTTTACATAATACCCTTTTGTTCACATTTTATATTGGCAAAACTGTAAACTAAGAACATTATCAAATACAACAAAACCAGGACATCAATAATAGATTATCAGACTGTTACGTTTAAACTCGGTTCTAAGATGGGCTAACTGTGAGTTTACTCTTGGTACACTAATGGCATTTGTTTAAAGATAACCCAATCAATCAGTCTGACAAAAGAATCAACCATACGAGGTTTGGCAGTGAGTGAAGTCTCAGTGATTCATTGACATGTCTGGCTGTTGATTTGTTGAGGAGAGAACCAACTGACTGTTGATGTTTCATTAACTATCAGCTGCCTCATGACTTTACTCCTCTGGAACTGTGAAAACAAGGACAGGAGGGTTTATTTTTTTTCTCTCTGCTTTGAAAGTAAAAGAGGTGGGCATTCGCAGACGCCTCTGGATAGCGCGAGTACACGCTTCACGCGCTGTTCGTGAAGATTAAACAACACGAGTTTAACTTGTTTACGTCACGTTAACGTTTATTTCTTCGCACGGGATTTAGTCGCTTGGACAGTAGCCTACTCAGGTAGGACCCTCATAGTGGATCAATATAGTTTAAATAGAGCATGTTTTTTTTTTTTTTTAAGAGAGTATATTTTTTAATAATTAAGGTAGCCTATGTTTTGGGTATGTCAACAACAACTTCAATTAATTGTATTTCTACTTGGAAAATATTTGCTCGTTTTGACGTGTGGCAGCTGTGAGACTTCATTTCCCATCGTTAATCATGTCGGCTGGAGAGGTTTTTTGCGCCAGTCCGAGCTATTCCCGATATTCCCACTTTACACCCAGATTCAAACAGAGGTTGTCATGGAAATCGAAAGTTTGTTGGCTTCTAGTAATGAGGGTGCTTGGTTGTGACTTGTGAGGGGAAATTGAAAAGGGGAACTGCTTGGGTCTGGACTATGATGATGAAGGATTGTTTTAAATGTTGCTTATGTGAAATAATTCATAATGAATCGTAACGGGGTTAACCACCAGCAAACTGGCAATTTGACGTGAAATGTCAACCTTTCAGCATCGCACTTTTCTGTAAATAAATCAACCAGAATGATTGATCAACTATGGGAACTTTGACCCTTTAAACTCTCTTAAAACACTTTTCACACTATTCTAATTTCTGTACAAACAATTAACAAATCAAATGAGATGACAGACATAAATAGGCTACACATAAGTAAATATTTTCACACTTCTTGCATAATTTTACTAAATTAGCCTACATCTTGATTGGAAATGATGGACAGTAAAAATATTGGCAATCAAGTACAATACCTTGAGGAAATTAAAATAATTTTGAATAATTTTTTCATACAATAATTATTGAAACGGTTAATGTAGTTACATTAGAATGATTCATAAGCTTATCATTTTATTTTCATAGATTATACATAGAATTTCATAGAATTTGGGTAATTTGTCGCAATAAAATCTGCTTTTTTCATAGAAATTCTAGGCCTAGGACGAGAGTAAAACAATAAATCTGTATATAAAAGGCATGGTAAAATGTTTCACAAATTGAATAGTCTCCATAAGTATTTAGTGCCTTGAAAGAATGTTAAATAGCTGGAGCTTATCTGCCATATTACACTCTTATCACTTATGAAAGAATTTTACACTGACAAATGTACATTCCAGAACAACAGGTACTGCAGCCTCCTGACTGTTTTGGCTCAATTTTTCTTTTAGGGATTAAGGATTGCATTTAGTTGACTCCATTTATAGAACAGATTGTTAACAATTAACTATAACAACTATTTACTGAAATCTAAAATGTAGTCATTAATAATGTCAACAAAAACTTTAGCTTAACCCCTCTGACGATTTTAATGGGTTTTCTCAATGGGCTGCTTATAAAAAAATCACAGTGAATAGTGAAACGCAAGGACATTTACATGCAGGGTAATAAGTAAACAAAATATTTATTTATTGAAATCACTGGTCAAAAATATTAACTGAACGAATTACCGCAAATATAATTGATTTGTTTTAATGTGTTGACTTTTTTTCTCTCTGTTGATCAAGCAAATCAGAAGGAAGTGTTTTGGCCCTGGGGATTATCTCTCTATTACGGTCAGCTGCACACATATTTATTCACTATATAAATATATATATAAATTATTTTCCATGCCTTGATGTAGTAGGAGGCACCTTGTCAAATTTGTCAATGCTGCAATATATATCTTGCTACATTAAACTATGTCCTGTGTCCTTCATTTACTGTAGCGCTGTGTGCTTGTATTGCGTGTCAGTGTTTTTGGCAGCTGTTCGCGCTGGCTTTATCTTTGACCTCAGTCTAGTAGTGGTCAGCAGAAAACAAACAGCCGTGAGAGGGTAAAAAAAAACAGAGGTATGACAGATTACATGTAGACGCATGGCTTGAGCCATGTTTTACTCTCTAAAGCTGAAGTAGAGTGATTTTTTTCTGTTTGTTTTTCTCACGGTTTCCAGTTTCCTCCACAGTTTCTATTGACTGTGTCACACGTCTGCTCTCTGCTTGCTTTTTATCTCTATTACAGTCCCACAAATTCCATTGACTTACACTTAAAGCAATAAATAGTTCACTATATGATTTATATGAGAAAATTAGAAAACATCCTTTTTGCATGTTTATTTTAATGTTCAATTTATGATTAAATGAAAAAACACTAATCTTAAAAGTACTGATTACATTTGCAGACAGTATTGTGCAGTTAAACAACATATTGATCACTGAAGTAAGATTTCAGATGATTGAGTTAATAGAAAAAGTGTGTATAAATAGATCAAACTAAATTTTAAACTTAAAGTGCCACTATTATGCTATCTTATTTGTTTTTGAGGTCTCCTATAATAGGATTACATGCATCCAATTTCAAAAAACACTTTCATTTTCTCAAAATATACATTGCACATCACCTCTTTTCTCACAATGTCTGAAACGGTCGATAAAGGATTCAGTCTCTATATATCCATCCTTCCTGAGAGTTTCCTCTGCTCTGATTGGTCAGATGTTCCAGTCTGTTGTGATTGGTCTACCATTTACAGCGCATGTCAGAAACAAAATGGCCATTACCATATCTGAATTTCAGCTCCAGAGGCTTCCTCAGCACTACACAGTGATACGAACAGTAACCTCAGGTCAGCCCTATGTTCCCACATTTCTAAGAATTTTTTTTTTTACGATTTGTCTGAACCCCAGTTACGGGTAGGTTTAGGGGTGGGGTCAGGGGTAGGCCATTTGTGGGAACATTGTCTAAACCCCAGTTACGGGTAGGTTTAGGGGTGGGGTCGGGGGTAGGCCATTTGTGGGAACATTGCCTAAACCCCAGTTACGGGTAGGTTTTAGGGGTGGGGTCAGGGGTAGGCCATTTGTGGGAACATTGCCTAAACCCCAGTTACGGGTAGGTTTTAGGGGTGGGGTCAGGGGTAGGCCATTTGTGGGAACATTGCCTAAACCCCAGTTACGGGTAGGTTTTAGGGGTGGGGTCAGGGGTAGGCCATTTGTGGGAACATTGCCTAAACCCCAGTTACGGGTAGGTTTTAGGGGTGGGGTCAGGGGTAGGCCATTTGTGGGAACATTGCCTAAACCCCAGTTACGGGTAGGTTTTAGGGGTGGGGTCAGGGGTAGGCCATTTGTGGGAGCATTGTCTAAACCCCAGTTACGGGTAGGTTTTAGGGGTGGGGTCAGGGGTAGGCCATTTGTGGGAACATTGCCTAAACCCCAGTTACGGGTAGGTTTTAGGGGTGGGGTCAGGGGTAGGCCATTTGTGGGAACATTGCCTAAACCCCAGTTACGGGTAGGTTTTAGGGGTGGGGTCAGGGGTAGGCCATTTGTGGGAACATTGCCTAAACCCCAGTTACGGGTAGGTTTTAGGGGTGGGGTCAGGGGTAGGCCATTTGTGGGAACATTGCCTAAACCCCAGTTACGGGTAGGTTTTAGGGGTGGGGTCAGGGGTAGGCCATTTGTGGGAACATTGTCTAAACCCCAGTTACGGGTAGGTTTTAGGGGTGGGGTCAGGGGTAGGCCATTTGTGGGAACATTGTCTAAACCCCAGTTACGGGTAGGTTTAGGGGTGGGGTCAGGGGTAGGCCATTTGTGGGAACATTGTCTAAACCCCAGTTACGGGTAGGTTTAGGGGTGGGGTCAGGGGTAGGCCATTTGTGGGAACATAGGGCTGTGGGAACATAGGCATGATCCCGCAGCCACTTGTTAGCATCCTTCTTTTTGAAGACACGTAACAGCTTTAAAAAAATCACGAGTGGGGTAATACTGATGTATTTTATGGCGTAAAATAAAACGTGAAAGTGTCTTGAGCTTGTGTTCATCACAGACCTTATTTCAGTTATTTAACCAAAAACCCATTCAAAAAACCCATTGACTTTGGGACGATGAAAGCTGAAGTGCTAAAATGCTAACTCGCTTCCACGTTTTGGCCTTCAAAGTGAGTGGCAGGTTGTTCCGCCCTCGTACCGAAAAACACGTCATCACATACATGTCATCCATAATAGAGTGGTGTTTTTGTAGGCCAAAAGTTCGCATTTTAGCACTTCCGGTTCCATCGTCCTGAAGTCAGTGGGTTTTTTTTAATTGGTTTTTGGTTAAATGGCTGAAATAAGGTCTGTGGTGAACACAAGCTGAAGACATTCACATTTTATTCCACAATATAAAAATCAGTATTACCCCACTTGTGATTTTTCTTTTAAAGCTTTTACTTGTCTTGTAAAAGGCGGTTGCTAACAAGTGACTAAATGGCACTATAGAGGCTGTCGAGGAGATTAAATGTCATCAGCCGAACATGGTGTACTTATCTACTTACTAGTTCGCTTTCACAGCCTCGTTTTGTTTACAATAGCGCTCTTGCAAACTATTATTTAGGGAATGTAGTAGTTGGAAGCTTAGTGATGGTGATGTTGAAGTCATGTGACCATGGTGTAGTTCGTTTATAGCCAACGTTTAGCTTTTGGCTTCTGCCAATTGTATTTACGCTTTACAATTCATAGTTTTGTTCATTTTTTGAAGATTGTTAGATGTACAAAACTTTAAGAACCATAAGCTTTTATTAGTCACAGATCTTATTTTCTTCAATAATCAAAAAGCCAGGAAAGTTAAGGACAGTTTGCTGGAATGGAAAGTTTGCAGGAAAGTCCCCATTGTGTGGGTGAGATAGAGATGCTATCAATGGTTACAGGAGGAAGTGTTTATTGGTACAGATGTGGAGGGTGACAGATCGAGGTGGTGAGGTCACACCAGCCTTTGATGTGCTTCTTCCTTCCATAATCTGACAAACACACTCGTTATGAAACACATTACGAACTTAAATGTTATTCATTTGTGTATCAGTAGTCATGAGCAGAGACTTTATAATCTTTAAGAATCAGTTCTTATCAAGAACTGATAAGAATGTAAAATGTGTACCCTGAAATGCAATGTAAGTCGCTTTGGATAAAAGCGTCTGCCAAATGAATAAATGTAAATGTAATCAAAATAAAAGTTGCACATTATATCAAGCAACAATTATCCTAGACATCATTTCGAGAATTTTTTTTTAATGAAAGATTCCATACAAAGTCAAAATGTCAGAGTACCTGTCACACTAAGGATTCGTTTAATCAAAACACACTTTGCCAGTCTAAACACATAGAGCATATCTACAGTGTTGTGGATTTAAAGAGTCAGGACTAGTTAGTGTAATGCCTGGCTCTCCACCTTTTCCAAGAAGGACTTGACGGCGACTTTACCACTACAGAAACAACTAGTTTCTCTGGGATAAAAATATCCCATGACATTGTTTGTTTTCGCCACTGAACACTAGGAGACATATGAAGCAGAATAGAGCTTTTGAGTGATATTTGCTGTACAATGACAGGAAACGTTTGGTCATTTTTCCCTCTGCCCTGCTGTTTATTAATGTCTGTGTTGGCCTTACACTTCCTGATAAAAGGGCAGGTCGGACAATGAATAAATGCTGCCGCTATGACAAACACAGTGATGTTATGTGACAATGTAGAATAATACTGTTTAAAATAATACTTTATACTTACACTACCGTTCAAAAGTAGGGGTCAGTAACAGTACGACTTTTTCTCTCAAGGAAATGAATACTTTTATTCAGCAAGGATGCATTAAATTGATCAAAATGTATTTCAAATACCCTCCTGAGACCCAGAAAAAAAAGTTTTTTGAATTTAGTTTTTTTTCATGTCATCACATTGTTTAGAGCAGTGGTTCTCAAACCTGTCCTGGCGTACCCCCAACACTGCACGTTTTCTTTCTCTCCTTAATCAAACACACCTGATTCAACTCATCAGCTCATTAACCCATGTAATAATGAGCTGATGAGTTGAATCAGGTGTGTTTGATTAGGGAGAGAAAGCAAACGTGCAGTGTTGGGGGTACGCCAGGACAGGTTTGAGAACCACTGGTTTAGAGCATAAAAAACAAATGGTAAATAAAAAAAAAACATTTTTGAAAAATGATGTTTTATTCATATGTTATACTATGTCCTCTGTATGGACACCAGGACTCAGTTGTTTAAAAAAACAAAATGACATGAAATTATATGTATAGGCAAAAACAATGGGATTTTTTTTTTCAATCACCAATACATTTTGGGGTTTCAGGATTTTTTTTAACCAAAATTTGTATAAAGATAATTCTCAACTATGTTATGAAAGATATAACGGAATGAATTGATTCACTATTTTACTTCATGCAATATGTGGGTAAAATGGCCATAAATTAATATTCCCATTCAATGCAATGTATCTATACACTGTATCTAACGCGCATATTAATGTGTTCTTGGAGCAACATTTAATGAAAAAAGAAGTGTAATAATTGGAGTAATAATTTGCAACATTTTAATTATAATATCTAATATTTCATAGGAATATTGATGTATCATTTATTTCCATATTCACCCAAAATACCTGATAAACATGATTTAAGTCCTGATGTCCTCTACAATCAATGCCCTGTTCTTTAACAGAAAGTCATTTTTTGTTTTGAAACCCCATAACGTTTTCCTCAGATGTTGGTTTATGAAATACAATTTGAAAAGTAGTCCGATTTAAATTATAATTACAATATATTATTATATTTCCATAAGAGTGCTACATTTGATCACTAAATGAATGTCAGACATTTTTAAAGACCAAGGATAAGTTGTTTTCATGGTGAAACCTCCAAACATTTGGTATCTCTGAAAAGTCCTGAATGTGCTCTTTACAGGACACCCAGATGTGATCATGTGACATGTATGGTGTCAGAGAAATTCACTAAAATATAATGTCCACTACAGTGGACAAAAGTCTATTCCTGGGTCCAAGGAGGTTAAATGCTGATTTCTGAAGGATCATGTGACACTGAAGACTAGAGTAATGATGCTGAAAAAAGCTTTGCCATAAAAAAAATACATTTTAAAATATATTATAATAGAAAACAGCTATTTTAAATTGTAATAATATTTCACAAAATTAATGTTTTACTGTGTTTTTGATCAAATAAATGCAGCCTTGTTGAGCATAAGAGACTTCTTTCAAAGACATTGAAAAAAATCTTTTGAGCATGATGTAGTAGGCAGTATACAGTGCCTTGAGTGTTGCATTAGTGCAAAAAAAAAAATTCATTCTTAATTTAATTATGAAAATCAGTGTGAGCGATCTGTTAGCTATTTGTAAGTATGTTTCCAGTCTCTCTTTGTTCAGGGTTTATGGGTCTATTGGGGTCATGATAGTGCCAGGCAGTGCTTCCCATTGAACACGTGATACTGCATGCACTGCTTATATTGTCCAGTGGAGGGAAGTGTTGAATCAGGATTCTTAGATCTGTTTTGTTTCAAGTGTTATTGCTGTTGTAGGAAGGAGTCATGATGAGTCTCATATGTTTGACATATGTTCCTGTTTTTTCTCTCTGTTCTTCTTCTCTACACTAAATGAACTTGCAAGCATTTACATACACACTCATGTGGTCGTTGCATAGGAAAGTCTGTCCTGTTTTCACTTTTACTTGTGTGAAAAACAGAGTATCTGGTTTAGAAACAGCTTATATTCGACCAGTATGCGATTCTCCCTACCTCTGTCAGAGGCCGAAGCAATTAGCATGTCATGTGCGGTCCAAGAAAAGCTCAGCTGTTTATATGTGTGATGTAAGTGGAAAAAGAAACAATTATAGGACAAAAAGCACCTTTAGTAAATGAAAACAACTACAACAACACAACACCTGCCAATACAACTGATCACAAAGGAGGCTTTGTGGAAGGGAGTGAGACATTCTATTGTGGGAAGAGAAAGATAACATTCATCGCCTCCTGCCTGCAGGGAAACCTCTCTCTTTTACCATCACTCGCTGTAAGAAAATGATCTACCATATAATTGACAGATAGAAAAAGATATTTACTGGTAGCGCTGGTTGCAGCAAGGGAAAGTTGGTGCAGGATATAGTCGGAGCAGTATTATTTAGTAACCAAAGAGTGACATTCTCTTTCACAGTCTAGGAAAATACCAGTTTTTCAATTCAACAGATATAAAAGCCAGGTAAAGCTGGCTGTTAGACTGTAAACTCTTTAACAAAGTGGAGAGATGCTGCATCTATAATTTGTTTCGTCAGCTTCCTTCCATATATGGCTGTCACTGCAGCCAGCGAAATGACAAGCAGGCTTTTTAGGGCATTACAGTTCAGAGTGAACAGGAAACACTGCAGCACTAGGAAATGGTCTCAGAATAAAGATAAAATATACACAAATGCATTCTTTGTGTATCCTTCCTTGTTTACTGTTGTTGTCAGGGCAGAAATGCACTATTTGGAGCTTTTTTAGTGCCTGTCTGATGGGACACTTGTCATGCGACTCTGAGCAGTAGACCGAAGCGGAGAAGAAAAAATCTTTTCACATTATGGCAGCGGGAATTAAATAAATGTCTTGAAGGTTCAAACAGACTGCGTTGTCGCATTTAAAAATTCAAGATGCAACACTGAAACTTTTTCAAATCACTTATTTTAACTTGACACAGCGTTTTAAAAATCCGACGCACAGATGCAGTGCAATGGTCAAAGATGTCCATGGTCAAAAAGCAGAGCAGATGAAAGCTAAAACACATTTGTTAAAGCTGGTCCAAGTTTTGTGGCATTTAAAAAATATTTGAAAATGTTATTTCCATAAAGCAGCAGAAAAGAAGGAATGCATTATAACTATGTAAATTGCATGCAATATTAATAGTTTAATTTAATTTGTTATAATTTGCTTTATATATTTTATTTAATATTTGTAATTATTTTCTGTGTGTGTATCATGACAACTCTCGAGTGTTTGACATGGTAATGGATATGACAAGGTTAATATGTTTGGTCTTGGCAGAATAGATCTGCTACGCTGCTGCTTTTGCTGTTATTGGTATATGAGTATATATGAGTACAGAGACTTGCTACTGCCAGTACATACACACCACGATGCTGTGAGCATGTTAGGTATTCTACTGCTGTATAATATAGCATACATGAATTAGCCATAGCAGATTTAGACAGGTGGAGCTGGGGAAGGTGGAGAGTTTCTGAAAGCGTGCTATGACTGCTACTGCAAATCCTGACCAAGAATTTGAAAGTTGAGCAGCGAGCTTATTGGCTACTGATACAGCAGAAACCAATCAGCTGAGAATGATGTGATAACAAGCAGATTGAGTTAAAGGACCAGCCACCGTTTTTTGAAATAGGGGTTATTCACCGTCTCCCCTACATTTAGATAGGTGGGCAAATGCATTTTTGTCTCAGTGCATGCATTGTCTTAGTTTGGCAGCGCCGCCGCTAGCTTAGCTTAGCATAATGAATGGAATCCTTTGTTGCCGGATAGCATAAGTGCCAGATAAAAGTGATAAAACATTTTTTTTTAATACGAATTACTTCTTGTGGCCTGCGTATTCACAACGAGTACAAATAGCAATGCAGATTAAGACTAGGCGATTTCCTAGGCAGATATTGACTTGGGACTATATTGGGGGGAAGCACAGGCGAAGCACTGCTACTTGGGCGCAGAGATAGCGGATTTTAGGTGCTGCGTGATATCTCTGCGCCCAAGTAGCAGTGCTTCGCCTCTGCTCAATGTAGGGGAGATGTAGCCTGGCAAGCCAGAACTACATCAAGATGTTAGGTCTGGCAACTCACCATCGACACGGCTCAATCCGAGGGGCGGGATAAACGGCTGTCTTTCAAATTCCCTTTGCACGCAATAGGACAGCGCTTCAACCAACCAGAGCGTTTTCCCAACAGTGGAGCTAACGTTAGTTGATAGATTCAACTTTTGCCATGTCTGGCCGGCAAAACTACGAACACATCTTCCTTTTTTAAGAATGACTTAAGTGCCGTTCTTTGTTCTTTTCTCAAAGAAAAGCTTAACTCCAATTCCTCCAGAGTCGCGGCCAAAGCTGATTCGAAAGACGGCTGTTCGTCATCAGCCGTTCTTTGTTTTCAAGTAGCAGGGAATTCACAAGGAACCGTCACAACTCTGTCGTCATTATGTTAAGCCCGCCCACCGACTCTATACACGATGTGATTGGCCTGACCAGAGTTTGGTTTTTCCAGCTCGAAAGTCAACGGAGAGTTGCTAGACTACCCTGGAAGCAAAATAAATTTTGCTGCCGCTAGGGTGCGTCTAGATTTCTAGGCTAGGGGAGACAGTGAATAACCCCTATTTCAAAAAAGGTGGCGTGTTCCTTTAAGGAACTATCATCCTCTGCCATCTAAAGTTTCATGACAGAACTGTGTGTGTGTGTGTGTGTGTGTGTAAAGATAACACAAATATATAGATTTTAAGAAAATCAATTTACAAGCATAACATATAACATATACAGCAGCCCCAAAAGGAATTTGGACATTTCTGGGCAAGTCACAGTTAAAAATGTCTAAAATTAACTGCATTGAATAGCAAAATATCAAAGTGGCATCTGCAAACAAATGATTCTAGAGAGCTTATCTCAGAACTACCAAATTTTTAAATTGAATATACTGAGGATCACTCTTGTGCTTCATTCTCTCCCTTTCTCATTTTCTTTTTCTCTTTCTTACACTTCAGAATGAATCTAACCAAGAGGGTCAGCTTACGCAAAAAGAAACAATGTGTATGAGCTCATTGCCGGGCATGTTCTTGCATCCCCAATGCGGGTTTTGCTTTCACTCATCACTTTCTCTTTCACTTCTGCCTTCACTTCTCCCTATCTTCCCCCCTCTCCCTCTCTTTTTCATTACAATCACTTTTCTCAGGATAATAGACACTCAGCAGACTTTCATAGCTCTCAATAGGAGCATTAAAATGAGCCCTGAATGAGAAACCTTTTGTTGGAGTTTAATTACCGGACCTGGATCTGGACCTCGCTCCATAAGCTCGCATTTGGGATATTGGCTGCACTCCACGCGCCCACCACCGGACACTATCTGTGTCCAACTCAAATTTCCTTGTCAAAACCGAACTGTGGCTAAGGGGGTACAAAAATGTGAATTTATACATCTACCAGGAGAGCATGTAACTCACTTAGAGATTGGAAAGCAAAATAGTGAGTTTACATCCTCACACGAGATGCCATCACTCATACTTCCTATCCGCCTGCTGAGCAGCATGCCCAGGGGAAGGGACCAATCAGCATATTATTATGACCCAGTGGGCAGGGTCCCACCCTGCTTTAATCTAAGAGGAATTTAGGCTAGAAAAGACAGATTAACTGGGCCGAAGGGTCAAAGATTCACCCCCTGGGTCTTGTGTCCTGCCAGAAGGTCTCAAGAGTGGTGGGGGTTGATCATTTGGAGAGACATTTATAGAGTACATCCTGAAATAAACTGCCCATAACATTGGCACAGTGTAAAGTGATTGACTGTTACAACTGATCTTTCTTTTATTAGTTATTAAAGGAGTCACATCATAGAATTTTATTAAATGAGGTCCACTTAAAAGTTTGGAATAATTAAAGGGATAGTTCACCCAAAAATGCTGGCATTACTTACTCAACCTCAAGTTGTTCCAAACCGGTATGAGTTTCTTTATTCTGGTGAACACAAATGTGACCCTGGATCACAAAACCAGTCAAAAGTAGCACGGGTATATTTGTGGCAATAGCCAACAATACATTGTAGGCTATGGGTCAAAATGATCGATTTCTCTTTTATGCCAAAAATCATTAGGATATTAAGTAAAGATCATGTTCATGAAGATATTTTGTAAATTTCCTACCGTAAATATATAAAACATTTATTTTTGTGAGTGAATGCAGCACAATCGCGAACATAAATGGACAACTTTAAAGGCGGTTTTCTCAATGTTTCGATTTTTTTGCACCCTCAGATTCCAGATTTTCAAATAGTTGTATCTCGGCCAAATATTATTCTATTATCCAGCTTTCAAATGATGTATAAATCTCAATTTCAAAAAATGTACATATGTTACCGGTTTTGTGGTCCAGGGTCACATATTTTAAAGAATGTTGGTAACCAGACAGTTGACGGCACCCATTGACTTCTATAGGAAAAAATAATACTACTGAAATTAATTGGTGCCATCAGCTGTCTGGTTACCAACACTCTTGATCTGATATTTACAGTATATTTTCATGGAACGTGAATAAGTAAGTCTACTTCTTATGTCCTAAGTGCTTAATTAGAATTGTCTAGTTTTAACGACTAGCTGCACTACAGTGGCACATAAAGGATTTGCCTTGACTAAAGTTCCACTATTTTCAAAGATGAATAGCTAGCTAGGCTCAAGAGAATAGACAAAAACAACAACACCAATCCCATTATACCACTCTAGTTCTTACTCGAGTCCATGTAAATGCATACTGAGTGTACAGCACTCTCGCCCCAAAATGAAATCTTTGGAGATGACCCAATTAGACCTCCTCATGCCTCCGGGTATGATTTTATCACACAGTTCCAATCTGAGATTTCCTTCAGCAATCAAACCTATGTGTATTTTATGGTCTTGTTAGCATTAAGTCCGATATGTTGGCGTGCTTGTTATGTGTGATATGTAGCGTGCATGTTATGAAATGCCAGAGTAGCAGATGGAGTGAACAGGTGGTATGTAGTGTGTGTGGGTTAGTACGCATTTCTTTTTCTTTTGTGTGGGTCAGCATGTTATGGTTGGTGAGTGGGTGGGCTCTCTATAAGGGTAGCTGACAAATGCTAAAAAGCTTCCTGAGATGGTTAAACAAAAAACTCTCTGCCCTTTGTAAGACTCAGACTCCCAAGAACTGTTAAAAAAATGACCTGCATTTCACTTCTGAACAGTGGAAATGTGGACTGAGAAAGCTTGGTTTGGAAAGAAAGGAGTGGCTTCCAGAGCTGTGATGTCAATGTCTGAGCTAAGCAGTAGCCTAAATAGATTAATAAAAACTTTTATCAGGCATTTTTGCTCTTTGCTGTACTTCACCCTTGTTTTTTACATTTATACGCATGCCTTTCATCTGTTTGATACCCTTTTAGAAGCTTTTGGTTTGCTGCTGTGCTAGAAATGAATTTTATGAGCATTGCTTTCAGCCCTTGCCCTCAAAAAAACCCACTCACAAACATACCCTCCCAGTCATACATGCCAGCCCTAGGCCAAAATACATGAGAAATGAAAAGAGCGGAAATGGAAAGAGCGACTTGACATGTTTATAAATATACTGTATAACTGAAAATATACTGTAAATATCAGATCAACCAAGGATGTGCCAAAAGTTGCCATGTTCCAAACCTGTATGAGTTTCTTTCTTTTGTTGAACACAAAATAAGATATTTTAAAGAATGACAGTTGATGGCGCCGATTGATTTCAGTAGTGTTATTTTTTCCTACAATGGTAGTCGATGGGTGCCGTCAACTGTCTGGTTACCAACATTCTTTAAAATATCTTCTTTTGTGTTCAACAGAAGAAAGAAACCAAACAAGGTTTGGAACATGCCAACTTTTGAAAAGGTACATGTTTAGCATCATAATTCAGGGTCAGTTTTTTGTGTGTAGTGAGACGTCTAAAAATGTAACTCACTAGCCAATAAAAAACCAAACGAGGACAAGAAAGAGAGAAAGGAAGTAAAGAAAGTGATGATCAAACGTTGCCCCCTTCTTAAACTGTGGATATTCCCACAGGGAGTCTGAGAGGCAGGTTGCACGCACTGGGGTTCAGGGGTTAATGAGCATGAAGATGGGGACGGAGGGGGCTTTGTGTGATTGACAGCCAGACAGCAGCAACTCTAGGCTCCTCTGACCCTAGAACACGAGTAAAAAGGAAAATGTGTAAAACCATAAAAAGTTGAACCAAACCATAAGATATTTATTCATTTACACCCGTCTAGTCGCGGTATCTATTAACCCTGTGATGCCTGAAATATGAAATAAAAGTCAGAAAATTCGATTTTTTTTAATTATTATAAATAAACAGTTTATTGAACCTTTAGACCACAGATGTCCTAATCTGCTCCTGGAGGGTCACTGTCCTGAAGAGATTAGCTCCAACCCTAATTAAACACACCTGAACCAGCTATTCAAGGCCTTTAGACTCGCTCGCTGCGTCCAAAATCGCATACTGTCTGAGAAGGTACTACATTTGAATTTGAACTTACTTTGTGACCATTTAAAAGCACATTCTATATAGAATGAATGTGGGTTGTAGCATGAATGAAATTCGGACGTACTACATCCGCCATGTTGTTACTGTCACATGATGAGATGACATCCCAGCGTCAGTTGCGTCGCTTCACTTCCATTCACAAATCCTCTCCCGTGGCCTCATGGGATAGTAAAGTGTCCATCGAATGCACAATCTCACCAGAAGTAGCAGGTCATCAGGAGATTTTTACCCTACTGTTTTTCGAATATGCATTTGGACATACTACTCTCTGTTGGCGTACTGTTTTTCGCATACCATATAGTAAGGAAATGTTCGATTTTTGGATGCAGCGACTAGAAACTTTCAGGCAAGTCTGTTGTAGCTGGTTGGAGCTACATTCTGCAGGATATTGGCCCTCAAAGAGCAGGATTGGATACCCCTGCTTTAGGCAAAGTCTAAAAAATGTTTGCATGTGTGTTTTTGTTGTCTATCATATTTAATACATTAGGCTTTTATGGCTTATATAGATGATGAGAATAGGGAGCTCATAGTCAAGGAGGAACAAACACCTCAATTTTATTCAGGGGTTATTATATGGTTAAAGTCTGAAGGATGACGGTCTTGCAAGTCTTGCACATGGCCTGGATTTCGTTCTACATTCTGCAGCCTAATTACATAATTTAGGTGCAATGCTTTAGCCCTGGGCAGTGAATACTTTGTAGTGCTCTTGCCAAGGCTAACCCACATTGGGGTGATTTGGAGAGGGGAGAGGGGGCATACTACAATTGATTTAGGGTAGTGAATTCAGAATTTGTATAGATAATGGCCGGGTGGGTTTGAATAGGGGGCATATAGGGAGGGGTAAATGGGTATCTACCATTGATCCCTCTCTTCAGTCCCAAGCCTATCTTTTGCTGGCAGGTGGCCTCTCTTCAAACAGATGCTGACATCACCTTCGGTATCACCGGCAATGTTGCCACAGCAACAACTGGCCATGACCTATAAGACCATTCACATCTTCTTTGGTAGGGGGTCTCAAAGGGTTAGTTCACCCAAAAATGAAAAATTATCCCATAATTGACTCACCCTCAAGCCATCCTAGTGTATATGACTTGACTTTATTCTTCCAGCCAAACACAATCAAATACCCCTTTTCCACCAAAAAAAGAACTGGTTCGGAACTGGTGCTGGTTCAAAGTTGGTTCAACTTGCGAATCTTCTCAGAACCTGTTTGTTTTTCCACTGACTAGAGAGCCCAGCGAACAACGTCGTTACGTCACTGTGTGCGTTGCCATACGTCTTAGCTTTCCCAGAAACGCTTGCGCCAACTTCAAGCATAACAATTACAATGGCGGACTACATCGTCTTTCTGCAAATGTTTCTCCTAGCTTTGCGATCCTATATTGGGGTCAGAAGAAGACGTTTAGAACACATTTGCTGCTCGTCTGGATTACTATAGACGGAGGTTACGTTCGAGAAGAAGTTCGACAATAACCCCGCCCCCAGCCCCCAACGTAAGCATGACGTGGTAAAAGAACGGTTCTAGTCCAGCAAAGAGTTGGTGCCGCTTTGAAACCAATTTTCCTGGCCAAGAACCAGTTCTTTGGCTGTCGAAACACAAAGAACTGGTTCGCGAGTAGGCACCGGCTCCGAACCGACACCAGCACTGCCTTGGTGGAAAAGGGGTAAGAGTTACATAAAAAAATATCTTGGCTCTTCCAAGTTTTATAATGGGAGTAAATGGTACCACAGATTTTGAAGCCCAAAAAAAGCGCATCCATCCAACATAAAAATAATCTATACGGCTCCAGGGGGTTAATAAAGGCCTTCTGAAGTGAAGAAGAAAGAAAGTCATAGGCTATACACCTAGGATGGCTTGAGGATGAGTAAAATATGGAATAATTTTCATTTTTGGGTGAACTAACCCTTTAAGGTACAACACGACACACATGCACTTACAGTTCAAATCTCCCATTTGAAACTATTACTTTTATGTTTGTTGCATTTAAAGACTCAATAATGTCTTGAATTTTTTGAGGTGGGATCTTTTGATTTTGGCCTGTAAACACCACTAAGAACACATTAGCAGCCGCGTTGTGGTGCCGACTGTTGAACAGAGGAGCATTAGCTATCATTTTATTGAGGTAGACAATTCTAGTGACACAGTAAAAAAGGTTTGCATAATATTAACATGGTAGTGGTTTAAACTTTGCCCTTAAACATTCAGGAAATGTCCTTCCTAGAATCATCTCTGTTTCTCACACTCTGCCCTTACAACGTTTCTATATATAGCCCATGTTATAATTTCCACTTTAGCCTATAATTGAACCTGCAGCTGCACTCCTCATCAGGAGCTTATCCACTATTGCCTATTTATATGTATGTTTATTTGGTGATAGTAAATTATATAGCCTACATTTTAAATTCACAAATACTTTATAACAATATTTCCTAACATTTTAGTCTCACAGCTAGCAATAAACCAAACCAAAAACCTGTTCCTTTTCATTTGATTATTTAATATTTCATTAATGAATATTATTTAGCATTATCAATAATATTGTTTAATATCCATTACAAAATCTATCTATCAAACAAATACACTCGAATTTGCTTTGTTTTATTGTATTATGTTTTATTGATTTAACAAAATTTAAAAGTATCTCAATTTGGGAATCACCACTTTATGACATGGCGGTTCAATACACTGCATAAAGCATGATGAGTGTTTTTTTTTTTTTTTTTTTAGCATATATTTTAGGAGCATATCAATAATTAAACAACTGTTTAATACTCAATATTGGTCTATAAACACTGAGAGGGAACAATAGAGATTAAGAATCTTGATGTCAGTTTTACCCATTGTGATGATGTTGCTGGGAGGGTGAGGGGTGTAATTCAAATCTTTGGGTTTCACTGAAAGAGGCCAGGAAAAGCTCAAATCTTTGTCCCTCCCCTTGTCCCTTCCCCCCCCCCCCCCTCTCCGTTTGGAACGGGGCTTGTGGAGCATTAAGTGTATTTATTTGTCAAGTGCGTGTGTACAGTTTGCCAAGACTGTAAAAAAAATTAACATTCCCCAGCATGGTATTTTTTCCAGCTTCACCACCCTCTTATTCCCCCCAATGAAATAATAGGTACCTCGATACTCCCTCCACGCTGGCCGGGGTGTGAAGTGGGCACGCCGGGGATGGACGTCTTTTCATTTGCATGTGTTTTGTCCACACCCCTTACGAGATAACGACAGGACCCAGCCTACAGCCTTTCCTTCAGAGGGAGAAAGTGACACGGCTCTCCGTGTGTATGCAGTGAATTGAGGATACACAGTGCATAAATCGAGGATATATATTTTGTAACGTTACGTCTTGCGCGAGAAACTTGCTCGCGCCATCCATTACGTTGAAAGTATCAGCGCGCGGATTGAAAGATTTGGATTTACACATCGATGATACCAACCCTGACAGACATGTATGTAGTTTACTCTTTCATTAATTTATTTTAACGACGTTTATGTGATATACGGACCTGTATATATATTCGGTGCTTATTTAAGCGTCACGTGTACTTAAAAATCTCAAGTGGAAATATACAATTGGGAGTAAAGTATAATACCAACGCAGAACGAGTCAATGGCAATGAGCTACCTGGCAAAACTGAGTGCATACGCGGTGTAAAATGTGATTATTCGTGTTTTTTTGTTGTTGTAATTTTGCAAATGGATGTGCAGGGCAGTGTGATAGACTTTCTCATAACATGGCACGGAGGACTAGGAGTGAGCCCTCAGTCCAGATGACAAAGAAACCTTTGTTTGGCATATGTGTGTAAAAGATGTAACCTCGGATATAAATAGTCAGGAATTACATAGCGGAAAGACACCGTCAGGCACTTTGTGTTATTGCTTTGAAGCCGTTTTTTTTCACTCTGCACGTCCTTGCTCATAGCCACTCAGTTGCTTTAGAGAATATCCCATGAAGCTAATCCTGCACAACCTAATCCCTCTGATTCTTTTCCCCTTGTACATGCTAGGGAATGCTGGCTCTAATAACCTGTTTATGTTACTCTGGAGTATATGTTTCACTTTTCTGGATTACTAGGTTTATTGATGCTTGTAAACAACTTTGTGCAATGCAAACTGACACATTTAGTTTGTTGTGGAAAAGATGTGCACCTTGATGTGTGCTGTCAGTTCAGTGAACGATTTTCGAGCCCACTGAGACCATTTTAGATAGCCTAAAATTGTGATTCTCAACCTTCCTGCCTTCAAGACCCCTCAATGTTCATGAAGATATTAAAATATTTATGTAGTCTACAGTATGTCCTCTGGTAACATCTGCTGCATTTCATTTTAATTTTATTTAATTTTTTAATTTAGAGTAAGAAAGCACAATATTTTGGAGGTAAAATATATAATCAAATATTTAATTGTGCATGCTTATTTCCCCTATTTTAAAATTTAGATTACCTTAGATAAGTTGATGTTTAAAAATACTAATAATTTAATTACAATTAAGTGCAATCTCAAAATGAATATCAATTTCTCATACTGTACATTATAATGATGCATAAATTCAACTGTAGCATTTAAAATGATTCATTATAGTCTTTAATTTAAATTTAAGACAAATTTGACATTTATCAGTCATCATTCATAGCATGAAAATAAGTATCAGTGTTTGGACAAAATCCTAATATCTACTAGGCTAGGCAACCATAATTTTAAGTCATCAGTGCCAGTCATCATTGTTTAGGTCCCTCAATGGACTCCGGTATAAGAGCTGTTGCCTTTGCACATCCTAAAACTTCATACAGGCATTCTAGTATCCGCTCCACATGACATGGAAAAAGAAATAAGCAAAATGTCTTCGTTCCTTTGACGTGGCTGTGTCTTGACTTCCAGTTCTTTGTGTGCTGTGCTATTTATGAACTTGCACGTGAGTTTTGCTGATCTTGTGACTCTCCTAACCGTTAGGCTGTGTTGCTGTACCAGCAGCCATACTTTCTGTGAAGAGTGTGGGAACACTTCTTTTTTGGAAAACTCAAAGCCTTGTGGGCAGCACCACGGGCCGCACAATCTGTCCTTTGTGCAGACCTGGACCAACATGAAGAGGCCTAATTTAGCTAATGATTTGATCAAGAACAGCCATGAAAGTGATAAAGCAAAAGTGTGTTGCGTGTCATAGGCCTACTGTCGTAGTTATTTTGTTACTTTTATTTTTAATGAGGAATACAGTCCTTAAAGTCTGTAAATCAACTTGAATGTGATATTTAGTGGTTTAGTGCATATTTTCTTTGTAATCATTTTTTCTTGTTGGATATTTGCTTACACGGTCTATTTTGAGGTCTCTTTAAGTTGCATCATATAAGCTCATTCAAGCAGTGTGTGAGATGTGTACTGTAATTCCAAGTCTTTATTAAGTAACTTATTTATATTCAATCCAACAGAATTCTGTCTTTACTAAGTCAGAAAGCAATGCACATGCAGTTTTTCCCTTCACTTTCTCTCTATAAACTCTCTCCCGCTTATTTTCTTTTTCATTCCGTTTCCTCACAAAGACGTGCACGTCCTCCCCCCCAGAGGAAAGACTGTCTGTCCTGGCTGACCATTCTGAAAATAGACACGCCTTGAGGAAGGACCAGTTGACTGTTTACTGGCTCTTGAAAAAAACCCTCTACGGTTACTATCACGCTTCTGGCTTGAAATTAAATCTGTGTTACCTGATTTACTCTTCAAGACCAGGTAGGATCCAGAAGCATAGTGATTTGGGAGCACAACATTTGTGGGATTCTGTTTCTCAAAAATGGATGTAGGTTAGCTGCCTGCCAGGATCTATTTAGCCTTTTATCTTCTACAGTGCTTTCTCTTCCTCCTCGGGAAAGCAGATAGTGCATTAGTTTTTCTTCCTGTCGGTCAGACAGCCACTAGTTGCAGAGGAAGCCAAGCGCGTCTTGAAATGAGTGTCTGGATCTGTGTGGGAGGCTACAAATGATTCGTCCAGTCTTCTGCACCTGCATGCGTGTTATTCACTGGCAATGTTGCGGCTGCCTGAAGTTTGAATGCTCGTCTTGCAGAACACAAACTTTTTCCATTGTTCTTCCTCCTAACCAGCTCAAATGGCAGTGGTTAGTTTGAGACTTTAAAGGTTGTATCAGCGATTTCAGGCCCAAAAAAGGCCCAAACATAAATGATCACATTCATCTAATCGTTCCTAACGATCCGCTAGCTGCCCGCCCCATAAGCAGGCTGTCAAAAAACCGCGTCTCTGTAGGCAGCCTAGGCTCTGAGATCTGCACACAAAAACAATTGGTTTCACCAACCACTCAAAACCAAAATAAATAGTGTTCCAACCAATCACCGACAGGGGGTGGGGTTTTGCGCTCGTGCGCAGCTGCACGTTTTGGTTGTTGGTTGTTGGTTGTTGGTGGTTGGTTGTTGGTTCCTGACTGCACGCGTTGCACTGGTTGTCGGTGATTGGTTGGAACACTATTTATTTTGGTTTTGAGTGGTTGGTGAAACCAATTGTTTTTGTGTGCAGATTTTAGAGCCTAGGCTGCCTACAGAGACGCGTTTTTTTGACAGCCTGCTTATGGTGCGGGCAGCAAGCGGATCGTTAGGAAAGAATAGATGAATGTGATCATTTATGTTTGGGCCTTTTTTGGGCCTGAAATCGCTGATACAACCTTTAATGATCTAAATGTCTCATTCTGTGTTATACCTTCTCAGGGACTAATAACGCACACTGTCCTCCTTGTTTAGGCGCAGCATATGCACACAAGACCTCCTACTGTAGTTTGTGTGGCATGTCATTATCAATGGTTAATTTGTTTGATTGCATGTGTGTCTCCACAGTGGGTGGTGTTCATTTTTACACAACACTTTTTTCCCCAACCCACCCCTGCTCAGAGCGTCGACCCGGTCCAGTGAATGTTCCAAGCAATATACCCGCAGGGATCCAGACAAAAAATTACAACATTTAAGTTATTTAAAGACTTTTTTTATAGTTATTGAGAATCACTCAAAGATGATTGTTCAGAAATGCTTAAGTTCACTGAGTTTATTATAGCTTATTACTTTAGCTTCTAACAAAAACAACTACTGTATGTGCTGTGATGATATAGACTATAGTGGTTCTAGTTGTATATAGTACATTTTCTCTGGTTTAATGCGGTCGCTGATTGTATTTGTGCCATATAAATACCCAACTGTGGCTCATTGTGAAAACATTTCTGCAAAATGATTGCTTCTTGCATGTTTCTCGATACTTTCAAAGTGAAATGTCCAGTGACTGGTGATGAACGTGAATCTAGCTATGTTTTATTACGTTGGTTGTTATACATATCACAGCAGTTCGGAAATAAAATGTTCAGCAAGTTCGCACAAAAAGGTTAATTCTCTATTGCGTTTGAAAATAGCTTACCACCTACTAGGGATGCAACGGTACACGGTAAAATCCCGGACCGTTCGGTCAGCCCTGCACGGGACAATCTACCCTCGTGTCCCGCGGGACTAAGGTTTTGCCATTGAGTTCGCGCTGATCCTTTTAGTTTTTGCTTTAGGCGCCGTTCACATATCGCGCCTAAAAACGCGTAGAAAACGCTAGGCGCGCCGCGTTCTCCTTTTTCCAAAGCGCTAGGGCGGTTGCGCTCCGGAGGCGTCTGTCGTTGCTAAAGCAACCATCAGCTGCGCTCTGGTTGGTTCTTGTCACGTGACCTACGGTGCGCTTGCGGCATTCTGAAATTTTCTGCTGGGGACATCGTTTTTGCCAACCGGTCTCGCCTTGCACCAGACAGTGTTGATAGACTCATATTTTTGCACAAGAATCTCTCAATAGTGGATGAGTAAATAACATTGCACTTTGTATCCTGAATGCATTATTTTTTTATTATATTATTTTGCTCTGCCTTTTTTTATTCAAAGCACAAGCTAATTTATGTTTGTTAAAGGTAAAAGTGCACTTTTTCTTTCACATTGATCACTTCATATACCAGTTATCAAGGTTTGGAATTGGGATCCACTTGAATATTTTGAAGTGTGTTTGTTTACATTTTGTATTTCATATAAGTGATAGTTGAAGAGGTTGTATTACTTAGTGTTGTTCAGTACAGACTAGAGTGTTAATTTATTACATACATTGATGTTCTTCCTACTGTGACATTCTGTTTATGCTCATAAGAAAAATAAAACATATTTTTGGGATGAAATAGCAGTCTCTTTCTGCACAAAACATGTACCGAAACCGAACCGAGACCGTGGCCCAAAAACCGAGGTACGGACCGTACCGTGGGCTATCTGTACCGTTGCACCCCTACCACCTACACTAAACCCTACTCTAAACCTAACCAGCTGTGCTAATAAAAGCAAACGTGGGATAAAATAAAATCCCATTTTAGCTCGCTTTCAGCTCTTTTAATGTGACTTGTGTTTTCATTGTTGTCTTGTGAGAAAATAAGTCTTTATTAATTGATCTGTTCATTTCAACTGAAAATGTAGGCCTATATGTATAATGTATAAATATACAGTGATATTGGCACGTTTTTTGCAAAAATGTAGAGGCGCATTTTTACAATTGAGCCTAGCCTATGTTGTAAATATCATTCTGTCATATAAATGACTGAAGTTCAGTGAGAGAGTCAGTAGAGAACTCAATAATGGCTCTGAATGTGAATCTGATTCAAACTGCTAACTCACAGGTGAGTTTGAGACTTTTCATGCTTCATGAATCTTTGTCACTGATTGAACCAGATTCATTTTCTGGCTAATCGAACATCACAGGCCGCGCTGTTTGTTATTGCACGCATGAAATATTGTCCGGCACTCTAACAAGATGATAAAGTTGCATCTGAGCACAAGTTTTCCTTGCATTTGCATTTTGAATTACTGTTGCACATTTTTATTTATTTTTGTCACATTTGCGACCATTGTAGTCTGGAGACCTGACTCGTCAAAAAAGGTTTTTAGTGGTCTGTTTGAGGTTTTAGGAATTGTAACTCAGTTTGCTCTGTTTCAGAAGACAGCCCACAGCTCATCCTCTGGCTGTGTGACTGCAGGAAACTCCAGCATAGTTGTGTCAGTCCTATCTCTTGGATAAACAGGAAGCTGCTAAAACTACTGCGCTGTTCAGTGGGGACGGTGATGCCTATGAAGTATGACAGCACTGTGAGAGCCTAGCGTTACAGTTAACCAAATGCAGATTAACCCTCATGTGTTTGGAAACAAAGTGCCGTCAACACACTGATGTACATAGTCGAAGAAGATATTCCTTCATTTCTCAAAGTGAGATATTATTTTGATTTGTGAAACAATATTGCACGGGAGAGGTAATATGTAACTCGTGCATAAAACTTTGCTGTGTCGTGCAGTTACTTACCACGCAGTACTGTTTATATTGCAGCCAAGAGAGATTTTTCAGAATGGTTTAGTCATTAAATCCTCATTTAACTTTTCTTTCTCTCATTACTTCGTCCAGAGCTCCCACCCATCCGTCTGTGCAGCAACCTTCCTACCCACACCCACAATAAGTTTAAGAAATGAATTCTCAGCGTCCCTAATGATTGTGGGGGTGGTTATGATGATATCATTGTGAAGAAAAGACACTGCACTGAAGTGTTAAAAAAATTTAAAATCTAAAATAACTATTTTCTATTTGAATATATTTTAAATTGTAATTTATTTTTGGCAAAGCTGAATTTTCTGAATCATTACAGTCTTCAGTGTCACATGATCCTTCAGATATCACTGTAATATGAAACATTTCTTATTACTGTCAACGTTGAAAACAGTTGTGCAGCTTAATATTTTTGTGGAAACCGTGATACATTTTTTCAGGACTCTTTCCCAGGATCGATAGAAAGTTCATTATTAAGTTTGTAAATGTCTTTACTGTCAGTTTTTATCTATTTAATGTATCCTAGTTAAATGAAAAATTCTTTAAAAATCTTACCCCCCAACTTTTGAATTGTAGTATATGTATTTAGGTAAATAATAAAAATTAAGAATTTTTTGAGCAAATACATAAATAGTGAGAATAGTCACAAAGGCTTACAGCTAGGCTATATATAGTAAATGTCTCAGTAAAAATGTAAAATATGCAGACGGTTGTTTCTGATTCTGAGAAAAATAATTTTCAGGTGAGTTAAAGTTCTTGTTTGCTAAAGATAAAGTACTTGACTAAGTCACCTGTTATTTTTGGCTTCCTTTCATACTCATCAAATGGGAGTAAACACACCTGAGAGTGTGCGGTGAGTTGTTACACAATGCTGGAATGTTGAGCAATGTCTAGATGTTTCACAATATAAACGTGCCATTCATGTATGCGCTGGGTACAATAATCTTGGCGCGATGAGTACGACCCAGCATGACCATGTGTTTAAACTGACATTGTCATTATAGGGTTGCCATGGCAATGTGTCATTGAACAACATCCACAACATGCATCATGGCTCCCGAGTATGTGTATTTCCTAAATGTGTTGAGTTGTATTTGGCCTTGCATACTGTGTAATTCCTAGGTAGGCTGTGTATTATAGTACGCTGTGTATTTCTGGAGTGTATCATTACGCAGAGAGAGAGAGAAGACTGTTATTATTGAGTCAGTACAGGAGAGACGGAGCATCTGGACCGGGTGACTCACTCTCTCCCTTAAGGCGCATTCAGACGCACGGGACTCACAAACTGTGATGCAGGGTACCTGAAAGTTTTCAAGATCAGAATAACATTAATGTGCTCGCCCAAGACATAAACATTAGACAGCAGTGCATCTGAATGTGCTTGTGAAAAACTTTTTAATGATAAAAACTTTTTATCATTTATCATCTGATGTGGAGGAATGGAGACAAAATTAGTGGCGGGCAGATATGGATTTTTCAGTGGCAATTCAATGCAATTCAAAGTGACAACTAATATTGCATTATCAGCCAGTATTAGTTAAAAACTACCATTTCTGGGTTATTTGGCAACCCAGAACTGGGTAAATATAAGACCGAACACATGACCCGGCTTGTTGGGTTTTATACATAAAATGTGTATGTTTTAGGATGTGACAGGAGCAGCCAATGGGAATCTGTGGGAAGAAAAAAGGTATCAGGCCGTTCCAGTTCATCATTAAATGACAATCTTATATGACATCCACTCCACATCGTTGACTTTGCAGTTCACAGTGCAAATCCGGAGTACGCTGCGTTTGTAGAAGGCGACGTACATGTAAACAAAAAGGTTAAAAGTGAGACTACAGACGTTTTACGAATGTAATGGTACAAAACTAAATGTCATTCAGGAAGTTTCCCCTCAGGAAGTGTTCTCTCAGAACAGAACACAAAATGACTTGACAAATGTATCCAGTTTTAACTAGTTTGGCACAGACTACCCACCCAGCATTGGGTTACATTGACCCAGCACTGGGTAGGTAGGTATGTGAGGGGGTTTATCATTTGTATATTTATTTTATTGGCCATCGCCACTCTGCTATCCATTGAAAATAAATCTCAGTTGACCCCTAGTCTCCATTAGAGTGAGGTCACCTTAAGAGTTTCAGTCTCTCTCCACCACCCGGTGTGGGTGTTGTTGACTACGGCCGTGCTGGTGGATTGGATCATGGATCTGCTAACTAACTATCATTTAGAATATGTGTTGTTTTTATCTTACTTTCCAAGATCACCACTACCTACTATGTGAGATTTATAGTTTGTCACGTGTATGGTTTGATCCTCTTGTCTAGTTCAAAGAGCTGTGTGTAGTGATGGATCACTTACACCTTGCCAGTCTGCTCTCTATGTTAATCAGCTTACACCATCCTGTCTCGAAGACAGCTGTGTGGTCTGCCACAAACACACGGTACAAACCTAATGTCCCACACACACTGCTCTCTGAGCCGGTGACTGTCTTTACCTTAAAGCCACAATTACTCCTTGAGTGTCTGTGATTAGCTTGCCACCGATAATGTATTTGTACCAAAGGCCACAAACACTGTCAAAACTCCCTCAGGCCCACACAAGTGCTGACGAACAGGTGCACGATAACTGTGAATATGTTGTAAACTGAAATTCCATGCAGTTCTCCTGTGCAGGTGTCAAGTTGTCCATTTCTATTTGTCTGGGTTGTTTTTAGGTTTAGTTTTGTTTTTATCATCATCATAGTTAAAGGGTTAGTTCACCCAAAAATGAAAATTCTGTCAGTAATTACTCACCCTCATGTTGTTCCAACCCCGTAAGACCTTTGTTCATCTTCGGAACACAAATTAAGATATTTTTGATTAAATCTGAGAGCTGGCTCACTCCTCCATAGGCTTCTAAGACACTATAACTTGCTGGCCCAGAAAATGTATTAAAGAGATCGTTAATATAGTCCAAGTGACTCCAGTGGCTCAATCTTAAGTTTATAAAGCGACGAGAATACTTTTTGTGCGCAAAAACAAACAAAAATAACGACTTTATTCCACTTTTCCATTTCCTTCTCTCTGGGCCTCGAGTCTTTTCACGTAGTGTTTAAGCGTAGCGCGTCTGTGTTGCACGTCACCACGTAGGCTCACTATTGGGCGACGCTGGTCATGTGTGTGTTCCGAAGATGAACGAAAGTCTTACGGGGTTGGAACAACATGAGGGTGAGTAATTACTGACAGAATTTTCATTTTTGGGTGAACTAACCCTTTAAATAAAAAAACTAAAGCGGTTCTTTAACGGGATTGTTCACCCAGAAATGAAACTTTTTTTCTTTTTCTTTTTTATCATCATTTCTACTCACCCCATGTCATTCCAAACCTGTATGGCTTTCTTTTGAAGATGTTTTGATGAATGTTTCAACCTTTATTGTCCATGCAATGAACGTCAATGGGGTCCAAAACAACACTGCAGACTGCACCCTATTGACTTTCACTGTATGGACAAAAAAAAGACTGAAGACTTTAATCCCTTTATGAAAATTCTGAATCAGCGCCTTGTGACCAAGAAGTGTTCTTCCTGTAAAAAAAAAAAAAAGGAAATGCTCATGGGACAGTCTGCGATTGATGAGTTATTTATTATAGCCTTAGTTAGCTTCAGGCTTGACACGCCAGATCTTCAGAGCTATATAGGTAATTAGTTTCAGCATTAATTTCATTGTTCAAGTGCATTTTTTGATGACATAAAACATGAATCAGTTTTGTTGCTACACAGACCCTAATATGGTAGGAAAAAGGCGTACAGAGTTGAGCTGGAGTGTCTTCAATGCATAATAATCCTGCTTGATGTTCTCCCAGTGGTGCTGGCAGAACCTTAAGAAAGATCACACTGGCTAAAGATCTCAGAAATCCTGTTGGACTCCTGATTTATATGTGTGTGTATTCAGTAAACTCTACATTCTTAGTGCTAGTCCATAAGATCCTGAATCCATGGATGGCCATAATGCAGTGTGATAGTGCTGGTATTATATTGGATAGATAGGTTCGCTTTCCAAACTATGTTTGAGTTTCAGTTATTAAGAGGACGACTGTGATTCAGAATGGCTTGAGAAATGCTTTTATTAAAATTGGAGTGTTTGTCTTAAGCCCAGTTTATGGGTCAATGACGTATAAGGATTTTCAACAGGCCAATTTTAAAATAATAATAAAAAAAAACCTGTTGCAATTGTTCAAACATTAAGGATGTTGTGTAGTGTACACCTAAATTCATTTAAAAAGTGTTTTTTCATCTAGATGAATTGTCCGTAGCCTTAAAAAATGTCATGTGGTGCGACCATGATTTATCTTAAAATTAATTAATTTCCTTAACATGCTTAAACATTTTTTTACAAGGTCTTGGTAATTAAAGTGTTTAGAAACCAAGTATTTGCATTTCTTTTGAGTTTTTGTAAATAATGATCTAATTTTTTGTTCTATAATTTCCGAGTTGCCTTCTTAAATCTAGTTAACAGACTTATTTTTCCTGTAAATCACATAAAACTGATAGAAATGTTTTAAAAATATAATTTACTAAAGCATACTGAATCAGTGATTCATATTTCAGCCACAGAAATAAGATATTTTATTTTAAATTTAATACAGTGATTGCTTTTATTGGTCGCACCACATGATAAGTGGTCGCACCACATGATATTTTCAAATTCAGTCATAATTTACAGGCACAGAATTGGCCACCTAAACAAAACAAGCTAGCTTGCCAAAAAAGGTCACTATGAAATTTATAATAAAAAAATATATATTTGTAGAAATAACTTTAATATAAAATTTTTTTTGAGGTCATACCACATGACATCCAAATTTGGCAACTACATACCAACCATTACAAAGGTTTATTTTTTTTTCCAATTTGAGAGAATTACAAACCTGCTTGCTGCTTCCATGGGTCCTTGGTAAATTGGTTTATGATGTAACTTCCTGTGTTTGAATAGTTTTCAACATATAAGTCCCAAAATGGTAGTTCCTTGATGGTCGCACCACATGATATTTCATAAAATGGACATCATCGGACAAAGTTTGTTTGTATATTGTGATGGAAATATAAATGCAAATGCTTTGAATTTTTTTAAAGGATTACAAAACATTTTGGAAATCATGCCAAATAGTGCAGAATATAAATTTGAATAAATTCAGAGTAATTTCAAAGATGTTTTCAAAACAGAAGTTATGGCCGGACGGTCACACCACGTGATGTTTTGACACTTTAAATAACAAAAAAAATAACAAATAAGTAAATGTTTTTGAAAAATTAAAGTGAGTACATACATGGGAGAGGTACTACAAATATGCAGTATCTTTTTAGGCATTTAAACCCATTTTTGCCTGAAAAAATGCAATCGGACAGAAAATTTAGGCCCTTATACTTCTGGGTCGAACTCACGCCGTAGCTACGTCGTAGGCTGTGTGTAGCGCGCGTACCCTTCGGCGTACCCTGATGTGCACCTCTCCAAAAATGTAACAACGCGTCAACTCTACGCGGACGCAAGTGCTGTGATTGGTCTGCTAGGACCGCTCCCTCGGGTTTCACATGCTCCCTCTGCAAGTGTAATTGCGCGTCAACGCGGACAACGACGCAGAAGTATAAATGAAAACCAACGCATTGCCTACAGCGTAGAGGCTCCGGCGTAGGTCCGACGCAGCCTTTAGGCTCTGGTCTGGATGCGAGCACACTGAATTGAATTTTTTTTTTTTTACTTAGTACATCTGTGCAACACATGAATAAGGCTTTAGACCATGTCCTAACCAGACACGATGGGATAAGATTCCAGAGAGAAGCAATTTGTCTGCCCACACCAGATACGACACGACTACAAGACACGACAAAATCGCAAACAAAAATCACAGCCATTCGGAAGAGCATGTGGGCGGTCCCTTTTTTGCAAATGCACTGCACTGGATAAGTACATGATCAAATTCTTAAATATTACACCATTTTAACATTTTTAAAACAATCTTTGTCATATACACATTGTTTGTTCACATTGGGTTCACAGTTTGAACAGTTTCGAGTTTCTGAGGTGAATTATCACTTTTAAGTATGGCTAAAAAAGATCACTCAAAGATCACTGCTATTCAAACTTACATTAGACACTTTTAACATTAAGTAAAGCACATACCTGATATTATCATTAGCATGTTTTGCATGTTGTTGTTGTTGTTCAGCTGCGACGTCACAGAAATAGAAACGGTTTCTAAAATAGAATCGTCATGTATTGCCGTCTCGGCTGGTTAGGAGTTAGTACACAGTGTTAAAGTAAGTGACATACTCAAAGAGTATAGAAAAGTTCACACAGAGGAATAAACATTCTCCTTTGAGTTAAGTGATGGGATTTTAGACTTGACCAGACCACAAATGCCACTGCTATGTCTCTGAAGGGTTTGAGCAAACAGGAAGTGAAGGTTTTCTTGTCTGATCCTCTTTCCCTCTCCAGTGGTCCTCAAAGCCCTTGACTTTAAGAAGATTCCTTGATTTGTTTATGAAACGAGACTGGAAGGGAACCCCCCCCATTAAGATCTTTTTTTTTGTCTACACACACATTCCCACATATAGGTCATAATCTATTTTAAACCATGATATCTTTGGAGAAGGAGACTTAAAGACCTCTTTCATATCCCATTACACTCAGATTACAGCTCATAATGGGACAGGACTGAAATGTTAAGTTAGTCTACATAAATATCAGTGGTCATTAAATAGTAGGGCTGTACAATCGATTAATAGCGATTAATCGCATCTAAAATTGCTGTTTAAAAAAAAAACCCACCTGAGCATTGTAATAAAAAAACCCAAGGGAGCATTAGACAATGTTATTTTAGTATCACTGATGTACTACTATAGTGTTTTTTACTTTTATGTTTCCTGTTTTCATTTTAATTTTAGTTAAAGTTTTAGTAATTTTGTTGTGTGTTTATGTAGTTTTAGTTATTTTAGTACTTAAACTATACAAAAGTGAGAAAAATTGCCTTTGCAACTAGCTGAAATAAAATTATATTTATTATTATTATTTAATTATTTTTATTTATTTTAGTAATAAAAAAATAAAAAAATAAAGATATGTGATGTAGATATAGATGTGATTTTATTATGATTAATAAATTGTACAGCCCTATTAAATAGTTAATGTATTAAAGTGTTTTATTTTCTAAGATCATGATAGCACATGTCATGCAGAGCCACATACTGTCATATTTTAAATATCTGCCTCCAAACGGTTTTGGATGGAATGTTGCAGGACGGTGCATTATTGCAGTGCCAACATGCATGTAATTTGTTTTGGAATGCACTGTAATGCTTCTGAGTTGTTGGCAGGACATGTCAAATGTGACATTCTATACTTAATGAAGTATGATTTCACACAGCATTTTCTAATTCTTGGAATAATATACATACAGTTTGTATGAACTCCTATGAATTGAGTGACATAGTGACATGGAATTTTTAAAAAATATATATTTATTTAAAACCTTATATATAGGTTATACTATGTGTATTAATGAGAATTTAATTTGAACCTAAAATATAAATATATTGTATAACTATATTAAAGTATTAAATATTTATATTTTAGGTTATAATGTATTTTTACACTTATTTTTATAAGATATTTAAAAAAAATAAAGTTTATGTCCATGCTATTTGTTGACAAACCATCTGAATTGTAATATGATCCTTGAGGTGCATTGCTGTTTAAAAAAAAAAAACCACCAGTAACCTTATTTCTGTTATAGACAGAGAAAACAAAAATAAATTGTAAGATATTTACTTAAAGGGATAGTTCACCCAAAAATATCGTTCCAAATCTGTATGAAATTCTTTCTTCGGCTGAACACAAAATAAGATATTTTGAAGAATCTTTTGAAGAATAAAACAAAACAAAAAACTCAATGGTCAACTGTATGGTTACCAACATTCTTCAAAATAACTTCTTTTGTGTTCAGCAGAAGAAAAAAACTCATACAGGTTTGGAACAACACAAGGGTGAGTGAATGACAGAATTTTAATTTTTTTAGTGAAATATTCCTTTAATGTGCTTAAAAATGTGAGGCCATTGTCTAGTAGTATATTGTCTTTTCTGCAGCACTGTATAAAATATTGTGTGAAGCCATTGACTGACTGTACTTCTACAGTGTAGAGTGACCCATAAACCTCTTAACCACCAGCTGGGGTTTAAACAGAAAGTCTTGGATTCATGAGGCTCCAGAAACTTGCCTGTACCCCAGCAGCTGATGATCCTCAGCATGATTGATAAACGTCCTCTTATCAGACATAGCTTTCATAAATTGTGAGGGGATTTATGAAAGTGGAGAAGGAGATGATATATTGGGTGTTAGCATGCCTTGGCTTGCTGAAGCATTCTTGTATCTGAGGAATTAATGTGATTGTGTCAGTACCAGCATGATGTAGGTAAGATACGTGGGGGGAAAAGGGTCATTCATAATGTGGGAATTTTTCGTAAATGTAGCCTAACTAGAATGATTTACTGTAAGTTCATGGAAGTTCATCATGTCCTGTGTGAAGATGGTATGCAGGCTCCTATATTACCACTTTAAAAAATATCTAGGTTGTGTGATCATACAGATACAACATGAGATTATAATAATTAATAATAATAATCATGTTTAATTGAACTTCTTGACGTCTCTGTAATTATTTGTGAAATTGTGAGTTTAGTTCTCTCTTTTTTTGTAAATGAAAAGTAATTTTTCTCCTTGGAATTTGAGTGGGATTATTTTTTGCATTCGTGCAAACTTTCTTAAAGTCTTTTCCCTTACCCTAAGTTTTATTGTTATCAAGTTCTCAGACAGCGGCAGTATGGACTTTTTAGCATGTGGATGTAAATCCAAGTCAGCAGTAGCGATAACTCTCTTGCTCAGAATGCAGAGTCAGTCGTACAACAGTACGCCTCCACTGAAAGCCACAACAGCTCTTCAAATGGCCAATAAAAAAGTATTATATTCATTCTCTGCCTCCCTCACATCCTCGTTCACTTGTTGTTATCAGACTGAAGGCAGGCACTGGAGGAAATGAAGGTCTTATTGGACGACCGTTAATCAGTCTCCACAGAAAGAGAGGTTGTTAGGAGATGCGGGTCAGACCAAGAAGGATGTGATGTCAAAATAATTTCTGTATTTGACAGTCAGAATCCTCTTTGTTTGTTGCTGACATTGTAATCTAGATAACAGAGAATAGATCAATCATAGATAGCTGTTTTCTAATCTTATTGAGGATCCCGAAACTCACTACCGCGATTAGTTTGTGTGTGTGTGTGGTTATAGCAGGGGATTTTGCACCTGGTTGTTCATGTGTGTTGGTCTAGATGTCTCTCATTGAGAATCATTGTAAGATCACCGTTTGGAGATGACTTTGTTAGCCTCTTCATCTGGCATTTACCTTATGGTTCTTTGGCTTTTGAGTGTGACAATAGAATTGACAGGAGAGGTCTGTTGCTGCCCCGTAATAGTCGACCAAATGTTAGTCAATGAGAAGAGGCTTGGTTGACCAGATTTTGCATTGGTTGGTGGCTCGCTGAGAAAACAAAAAACAAAACAAAAACTCCACAGCTAAAAGCAACTCCACGGCTGGTCCATGTTGGCCTGGAAATCCAGAGTGTGGGATCATTTCGAGAGGGTAAAGGAAGACCCCACAAAGGTGACACTGCAAACATTCGGCTATCATTCATCGACCTCAAACATGGTTTATCATTTGAAACATGTTTGTAATAGCCTAATGTTAGCCACTTTAAATGGCCGCTCGCTCTAACGTTAACATTAGATAAAATATGCACTAAATATGCCTTTCCAAGTGTTCGTGCAGAGCGTGGAAGGTAAATTAGCTTCAGGTTCTTTCTGCCAAAACTCTTTATCATTGAAGCATGTTTTATTAGATTGTGCTTGTTTTAACCCTGTGAGAAACCTTTTTTATTAGCAGTTAAACCAAATACAGTTTTAGAGTTTACATTTTTCTCATCATGAAAATAGCCACGGACGCTGGCATGGCGTTAAAAACAAACAATCTCTTACACTCTATATGTTTAGAATAGGCATGCTTAACATTTAAGCATGAAAATTACATTAAATATACATTGAATAATTGTATTTAAAGGTGTAGCGGAGGATTTTCTTTTTTCCGGGTGGATCATCAAGACTATTGGTCCTCCTAAGTGTCAATCATTCTGGTGATATGTTTACGTAAGGCCGTCGTACGTGCTCGTGCACACGATTCACACGATGGCGTGCGCTCAAAACACAGGTTGGGCATCCCACTGACGCCTCAGTCGCGAAGTTTCTACTTGACAGGTAAAGTTTGGCATGCTGTTTGGAGAAATCCATTTAAAATCACTGCTAGTAAAAGTTAATGTAAGCTATGATTAGCTCGTGCATGCTGTCTCGTGCACACGTTTAATAGGCGTTCCCTCTCGGGAGCAGGTAGAGTGTTGCGCATGTGCATTTTTTCAAAAAGTGGAGAGGGCGGTTCTTTTCTAAAATTCGGGAAAATCCTCCGCTATACCTTTAATCAAATTTTGATCTTGTTTTTCTGCTAAACACAGGAACTGCCATATGGTGTGATTGATCATATATTTTCCTTGATGACAGTGTTTGAAAATTGATCGCTTATCCCACCAGAGTATTATTTGACTTTTTTTTTTATTTTTTATTTTTTAACTGTTAATCAATTAAAAGAATCAAATTGGTTGAAATTACACTCAGAATTAATTAACAATTGATGTGGATAATGTAATAATTATATCTGAATATGAAAAACGAATACTTTGTAAACATTGTCACATTATGTCAAGTTTCATCGATTATCACACCAATTATGGACCTCGGAAAAGTTATAAGGCACGTGTTAGCTCTTGAAATATAATCTGTTCTTCATAGTTGAAATTGTTTGCACATTTACAATATACAGTTAATTTCTCATTCTGCAATGATCAGCACTTTAGTTAGTCAGGCTGTGCATGATCTGTGCCCTCATGTGATGTTCTGTCTATTGCCCTGGTGTCACCATAACAGATTGCAGTATCACCATAGTGATGTCATGCTGTGGTACACCGATAAACCTTAGTCAAGCTGGCCTTAACCATAACATTGTATGAGTAATAAATTGTGTGAGGAAATGAATCAGACACCTTAAGATAAGGTTCCGTCTGCTGACCGACTGCCTGAGAGAGTGTTATGCTGATATCAGTTCTGAAAATAAGAGCACTAGATACCAGCATAATATATTTATATGAAGCATCACAGGATTTCAGTAATGCATCCAGATGTTAGTAGGAGTCTTACTAAGGGCTGGGCAATATATTTTAGTATATAATAAAATCTAGTATCTGCATTTCAACCTTGTGACACCGTAAGTATTTGAAGGGTGTTTTGTTTTCAATCAGAGCAATTAAACAGCCATTGAGCAATTAAATCAGAGCAATTAAACAGCCATTGTTGCTAAATAGTTTCAAAATGTAGCTTTTAGCGCATTAAAATAATTGCAATATTAACAATGCTCTTTAATTATAAACTTTTTTTTTGTTTTTTTTGGATTTATCATCCATTCATACAATATTTTGTGTGTATGTTTTTTTTTTTTTTTTTTTTTTTGGTTCACGTCAACGAAAGCAACAGCAATGAGCTGCATTTTATTCCCTCCTGAATTGGTTTGAGTGATTGGATTTAAATCCATCTCGAAAGCGGTTCGGGGGGCATTTACACCGTCTTTTCAGATCAGAGAAAACACATGAAGTGATCAGGTGTAAAAACATCAACTGCTCCTTTGTGTGTGTATGATGCATATGGATGGCAATTAATGAAATATGAACGCCGACTTCCATAGCAACGCTCAGAGAGGAATTTAGGTTAAACAGCTCTTTAGAAGTGTATGTGGAAGCAGTCAAGTCTAGGTTCACTCTACAAAAACCAGTCATGCAAGCTTGCTGTCTCCAGCATTTCCCCTTACTCATATTCTCACTTGAACATCACAAACATGTTTGTTTCGATCTGTTATTTCAGCCTCGTAATAATAATATGTTGCGTTAAGTTGACCTGTGCTGGTCATCGTCTGTTTTCTTTGATGAGCTGTGCTGCTGTTCATCACTTAGCTTTGAAGCCACAAAGTTTTTCAAGATGCAATTCTTGATCAAGGGAAACTGAAATTCAGTTTTACAGCTTATATCTTGGCATTCTATTAAAGACACAGGCTTAGGCTTAATAAATTGTGCCATGTTTTAAAAAAGAGCTTTTTCTGTGTGTCTGAAAATCACTATGCTATCACGTACACATTATGTTATGAAATATTTGACAGCTTATACATGGATTAAGCAAATCCACATGGATGTGAAAAGTTTTTTTTTTATAGAAATGGTGCTTTTAAATTTGGCTTGACATGGAAATTCACCCTATCAATTTCTAAAAGCATTTTATAGAATTTATTGTGATTTTTTTTTTTTTTTTTTTTTACTTTTTTTTTAAAGCTTTTCTTAATATCATAACTTCTCCAGTCATTTAGTCCGCTTAAGCCCCACCCACTCCTACAATCAACCACAAGCTTGCATTCAGATCTGCCTCCATCCAATCAATGCATAGAACCATCCGACCAACATTTTTATCTTAAAAAAAAAAACCTTTACATTTATAAAAAAAAAAAAAAAAAAAACACCTGTCAAATTATTGCCCTGACAAAAATGCTTGACTTAAATCTTTAGTGATCCAAAAATCTATTTTATAAAGCAGAAATGTACTGACATTGCATATTCATGTTCACATAAGAGTTCACTAAATAATCAGTCCTGTTCATTTGTTTTTAATTCACTTTCACTTTGCACTTTTGCACGATGCAATCAATACAATAAAATAAATGTTTTGATAGACTTCTGTAGTCTGTACTGACTCCAGTGTGCGGCCAGCCACCTTCTTGCTCGTTCAAATAAATCCACACAATGTTGTCTTTGATTCTCAGTAGCCAAAGGCAAAACTCCACTCACATATCACAGTATAGATAGTGATCAGATTTACCGTATGGAACATGATTCAGGAAAGTGGGAATTACCCTGAATCTGTGACTAAACACTGATATAAGTCTTGAGATCAGTGTTTTAGATTTAAAACAAGCTGGAATTGAAGATCCTTTTAATAAAAACCAAATCATGAATCTTATGGAAAATGCTGTCAGAATGCAATTTCTAAGTTTCAAACATTCTTGCACTTTTCTAGAAGTTTTACTCAAGCATTATCTGAGGCTAAATCAAGTGATTTAGCTTTTGAAAGATGTTCCACCGCTGTTCAAGTCAATGTCTTATGCTATCATGGCCACATTGATTAAATACGACAGGATCAGATTCATTAGTAACAGCTTGAAAGCTGGAAACTTCTGGAGTGCGTCTGTACTGGGTGTTTATCATTAAGAAACAAAGTGCAAGCCGTTCACTGGAAAAGGGAGAGGCAGGAAGAGTGTGATGTCAGACAGGGAAGTGAACGGGAAACAGAACGAGGGGGAGGAGTGGGCTGCGAAGAGGGCGACGGCCTTCCCATTTCCTGGCAACCTCTCTATTTCTCTTTCTGCCAGTGTTGTGAGAGTGTGATTAGGGGATGAAGACCACCACAGCTGGGACTGTGATTGTTCTTTCTACTACTCATTTACTTTGAAGAGTCTTTGAAGAGGAATACACACTCACTTTATACAGCATTCATCAGAAGACGACACCACAAAATGTACTGTGGATATGGAGGTACTGTACTCTGGGTTTTGTGAGATATCATCTTGGTATTTGTCATGTAATATTGTCGAGTTACAGCCTGAATGTCGGTGTTTATGTTGTAAAGGGTGTTCAGGTTAGGGTACGTCTACAGTCAGGTGTGTTGTGACTAGAATAAGTTAAATGTTCATTGAATTCATTCATCTTTTTTGGGTTTATTGTAGAATATTGTAGCCCTGAGGATGGTCTTTTGACCGAAAGCTTGGTGATTAAATTTGCTTAAAGGATTCAAGTGTGCAGACAGTTTATTTATTATTTGTAGAATGATGTAAAAAGTTGTTCTTTTCTCTACGTCATGAAAATCGCCAACATTTGCTCGGCTAAATTTCGTTTTGACTCATCCAAGGACGCTGACAACCATAGCTAAAGCACACAAGAAGTGATAACGCATTACAAAAGTTGTTTCCTATTAGATGCTATTCCGCAAAACACAAAATTGAACTGAAAAGAAATTTGCTATAAATTCTTCTCAGTGTGGTCAGCTGTAGAGAAGTGAAAGTAATCTGAAAAGATACATGATATAGTTCATCATCACAACAGGAGGAACAACGGTACTTTTTATCATTGTCCAACACTTTTTCCGTCCAGATGTTTTTGGATTTTGTGGTGGGACCATTGTCCTCCTGGGACAGGCGTCCCACTGGGTTCCTATGTGATGGTTCTGCTGGAGCAAGAGAGAATAGAGACACTCAAAGTATGTTTACTTTGGGCTACGGTTCAGTGTGGCACCTCAGGGTCATCTTGAACAAACACACAGGGAGGTCCTTAAGTTTAGCCCTTAGGACTATACCTCTGGTTTACTTAAATCCTGGTAAAGCAGAAGCTCTAAACACTTGTTCAGATGATCCTCATAGTTTTAGACCGCAGGCCTGGCCAAATGTTGCAGAGACCTATTGAAAGTATTGGCTTATTATTAATGATATAGCTTAACTTTTGAGCTAATAAAAATATGTGCAGTTGTAGAGGGAAGAAAAGGGATACAGAGTTTCGGGCCTTCGCTCAGAGAATGGAAGGAAGGATACACCATGTGGGGCAAATGTTAAGTGCTATGGGATTTCAAAAAGCCACATGACTATTATTAACTCTCAAGGTGCTTGTTGTCACATCCTGGTATTGAAGAAAGATTTCCACAGCAGCATTTCATTACAAAATATTGATAGATGATAGTGATAGACTGATATATTGGCAAGGCCAAGATTTGTCATGTTATTATTGGACGATAACTGTGGCCAAGTGGCCTAGTGTCATTTGTCAAATCTGCCAACAGCCTTGTTAATCGATAATGCAATATATATATATATATATATATATATATATATATATATATATATATATATATATATATATATATATATATATATATATATATATATATATATATATATATATATATATACACACACTTACTACATACATGCAAATATATATGTATACAGTATGTATATACATTCATAATATATGTGTATATATGTGCTGTATTGTAAACTAACTAATCACAAAGGCTTCTGTCCTATCGCATATTTATGTTATCATAAATATATTTACATATTGAATGGCCAAATTAATGTAGAATAAACATTAAGATATTTTTTTAATATTTTAAATCATATTTAATGGCAGGATACTGATACTAGTACCTCTGTTAATCCCCCCCCCCCACACTTTCCTAGGATGAATTGAATGTAGTCATTCAATATTAAAAGTTAAAAGTTATCATTTCAAACATATTATTCAACATACATTTATTAAATAAAAAAATTGTTAATCGATTCTTTATCTCAAATTCAATTTATTATTTTTAGCATTCAGTCCTTAAAATGGTATAGTGCTACTATTTTAATCACATTTGATAATATATTTGTATAAATAATTTACACAGCTTTATTTTTTTTGTTTTCCTCAAAGTGGAGGTCAGGTTACAGGGTTGTGAAGTGGGATAGGAAAGGTGCAGGACTGACCCCAGATATCACGCTGCGATGTTTTGGGAGCCGACTGATTATCTTTGCGTGTTCCCTTCCCAGAGAGTTTTTTGGACACAGCTTTAGGTTTCTTACCCCTCTGACTATGTTCTAGTGTTTGTTTGACAGACACCAGACTTTGGTAATCTCTGATATGAATGGAATGTGTCCGAGACAGCGAGGCTACTGGCTCCACCATAACGAATGTCCTATCATCACAGACTCTCTTAGTGAGAAAGCACTGGAAAGCTTTTATTTTACAGGTGCTCACCCCAGCCTTTCGCAATGTGTGGATAGAGCTCGAAAACGTAATGCATTCATAAAATGTAGTCTGGTAAAGTGTCAGACCCATTAATTTGGGTTGGTTGACGGAGTATGTAATGGTTGGATTCCAGTTGGTTTGTGTCAGAACAGGGGTGGGGAGGCCCCCAGGTTCTTTTTTGTTCTGGAATAGTCCTGGAGCAAATCCAGACCACCAGAACAATACAGTCAGCCACTCTGATCCACACGCTTTAGAAGAGCCTGACCGGCTTTGATTATTGTGAAATTTGTTGAAATGCGGTTGGAGTGGTGGCTTTGGGTCCTGTTGGACAGGTGGGAACAAGACACGGAGCAACAATTGGAAGGATGAGGCTTTGATGGTGTTTATTTGTTCGTGAAAGGATCCGGTGTATGAAGGGAATGCAGTAAACGTTTGATTCCCACACAAGTCATGGTGAAGAGGGAGAATGTGTCACTTGCCTTGTTTACCTGGTGACACAAAAGAAGGAGGCCCGCTAGAAGGTGTGTGTGGTTGTGTTTGTGTTTGTTATGAGATTTGTCAAGGGAAATCATTTCTTTTTAATAACTGGTGTGATGTTCATTATGATGCTCTTGATTGAAGTGGGGATTCTCTAGATTTTTTGTTTTGTTTTTTTGTAGTCACTGTAATTGGCTAGAAATAAACTAATGTTATTTTGACTATTCTAAGGATGACAAAGATTATTTTAAGGGATTTGCTAATATTAAAATTCTGTTCGATACAGATAAGCTAATAATTATGTTGTGGTTGATTTCGTTTATTTTTGTTTATATATTTTTAAAATGTAGCATTAACATGACATTAATTTAAACGTAGCTTTTGTAAAAATATAAAGCAAAACTTTTTTAAAACGACTAGTATTTCCAAGTCGACAAGCAGCAGCCGTATCATTTAATCGACTAGTCTCGCACATCCTGGTGACGTCATTTCGAGCAAAATCAGGCCAAAACAAAGTTCATTTGGAGTTTGTTCCAGGAGTGGACACTCGTGGTAAACACCTTCGTACTTGGTTCATGGTGATTATAAAGCTCCGCCTTCTTCGACGTGGGAATCTTCTCCAGTTCATTTCTTCTGTGCGGTCCGTCGAGGTCAGACGTCTGCGAGTAGACACATGAACACATCGGAGAGTCAACTTGTAGTTCTAATTCTAATCCTAATCAAAAGCAACACTGACACTATTTTTTTAACGTTTAATATAGAATTAATACTGTAAAGCTGCTGCTTTAAAGAACTCTATTGTATAAAGTGCTATATATAAATAAACGTGACGTGACTTGAGAGCCGAATTGCAGAGGTCATCTCTCTATGATCAGATGTTTCCTATCTGCTATTTTTGTTGTTTGTTTATTTTGTTACTGAAAGGAAAGCACCCAGCATAAATTTGCATATTCATCTAAACATCGCTCTCATCAGTGCCGGGATGTTCGCTAACAGTTTATACCTCCAGGACAGTAGATCTCCAGGAACAGGATTGGGCATCCCTGATGTAAATGAATTGTGTCATGTCAGTAAGAGAATAATAGAAACATAGAATAAATAGAGAAACATTGGGGTTATCTCTGCTACTAGTAAGCTGCAGATGTTATTTTTCTTTCCTCCCTCTATCAGACGGTCGAATATCCTGCGGGAAATGAAAAAATTCCACTTCCCTCAGTGTTGAACCATTTCCCCTCCTCCACGCTTGGAAGCACGAAGGTCTTTATTTCCCATCAGCATCAACAGACCGCACTCTTCACTGATCACCAGACAAACAAACTTTGAATTATTAAAATCTGAAATGCTTTTGAAATATTTACATCCTTGCTTTTCTCAGAAAACCCGTTTTGTTATAGGTGGCTTGCTGATTGAGTTAATCATTTACCTCATAAAGCATTTTGCATTGTAATTCAGAGAAGATGTATATCTTATTAAAACTAGGGAGTGCAAAGACCACTTTTATATTCAGCTTTCCCAAGCCATCAGAGCTCTCTTGAAAACCTGAATCCAGCCATTAATGCTTTGTCGCAGTAAGACGATCTGGAGTTTTCCTCTCTGTGGAGGTTTTAGGCTGGAGGGCAGAACATGTCTCTGTACCCCAGCCGTGACGCTCTCTTGCTGGGCACAGTGCAAAGAATTCTCCCTTCAGCAACTCTGATGGCCTCTGAATGAATTGCACATATCTGAAATACTTTAGTCAGTCCAGAGAGTCACAGATGGGCTTTAAGGGTCCTCATTAGTGCAGACTGAGGCATGTCAAGATGAAGATCTTCATTAAAGTGCAGAAGTTAGGCTTCAGTGTTGTTTCCTTCCTCTACTTTGAGTTTAAAATTAACTCTAGCTTCAGTTCCTCAATCCAGTGATGTATTTCTGTATCCAAGGCACTGCCCATCTTTGTTGACTAAAACTTGCGCGCTGACTGGCCCAGTTAGGGTCAGACTAAAATGCACTTGCGTTGACGTCACAGCTTAAATGACCTCATGGGCTCAGATATGCTGGCTCACACCTAAGACTTTCTCTAAAAGACTTCATAGCCTGTTGCTCTTCTCTGGAAAGATTAAATCTTAATTCAATTTAAAATAAAACTAGCTGCATTCGACCTGCTCTCACAGAGCCATGGAGAAGTTGCTGCTGTTACATAATACTGTGGTGTTTTGTGCTGAATGAGTGGCCTTTTGGGTGAGCTTGCATGAGTTGTTCTGTGTTTGTAACATGCTACTGACTTTCCGTTAGGCTGATAACTTCAGACTTCTGATAGAGATAAACGTGACTAATTTGTTTGCACTAGCAGTAGATCTTTGTTAAGCAGGTTTGTCTTTGGTCTAAGTGTCTTTCTGTTTGTGTGCTTTTGTGTCTTTCCTGTCATGTTTCTTGCTCATTGTTCCAACTGTGGGCTGAGTGGGTCCTTATGGTTCCTGTCCTGGCTAAAATCCTCAGTGATTGGTGTGGTGTTAAGTGTAATCTTGACTGCTCTGTCCTCCCACGTTTTGTCCACAGAGTGTTTTTATGGTGATGTCTGATAGGCAATGACAGGGTCAATGATATGAGCCCTCGCTGATTAAGGAACTCCTCAAACAGCTAATCTAGACACTTTTTATCTATGCTGAAGAGTATGATTGGTTTCTCTTTCTCTCTCTGTTTTCCAGCATGACTCTTAAGTCAGGGCTGGGTGACATAGCTAAAACATGAATAGATATAATCAATTTAGAGTGATTATGCAAATCAATCACTGAAATGAAAGTAGCATGCAGTAGATGCAATTGGTTACACTTTATTTTAAGGTGACGTAGTTACATTGTAGTAAGTACTGAGTAATATTAATTAACTACATGTACTTACTATAGAGTTAGGGTTTGGTTTAGGGTTAATTTCTTGTAATTATGCATAATTTACTGTTATTACTGTAAGTACATCACCTTACAATAAAGTTACCATGTAATCTGATATATATTAAGGGAATATATATATATTTCTGCCCAGGATTCATGTTAAGATTTATCATTAGCATTAGTCAGGGTGGTCTATTTTTAACTTTTAAGGAATAGATCACCCAAAAATAAGAATTCTGTCTTCATTTCCTCACCCTCATTTGGTTCCAAACTTGTATGACTTTCTTCTGCAGAACACAAAAGATGATATTTTGAAAAATATTAGTAACCAGTTTTGGTTACCATTGACTTCCCTTGTATAGATTGACCAAAATTGACAGTCTCTTGATACTTGTTTCTGGTCTTATTAAACAATTCTTTGGTGAATATTAGTTTCAAAAAAGAAAATCTTTGTAATCTTTCTAAAAAAATCTAATTTCTTCAAACATTGTCTTTGAAACAGCTTTTCTTTTCAGATGATGTCATCAGCACTCTTATTTTCCAACTTGTCCCATCACACCATCTATCTGGCTGTGCTGCTTTTTATTATCCAGTCAATTCCTGATGGATTTTTTGCTGTTGTTGGTCTTGTTCAATGTCTTTTTCATTTAGAAATACTTGTTTTCATTCGTCTCATCAGGTTGAGAATGGCTTTTCATGTTGATTTTAAAAGGAACTGATGGAACTGAACATCTCTTTTTGTTGATGGGTTGATTGCATTTCATTTCTGTGGACTTTGTTTGAAGGATATAAGTATACAGTTGAAAGATTGCCTCCTTTTGGATTTGTGTTTCATGAGAAAATTGTTTTGGTTGGAATCACTTGCTTTTCTTCATTTTAGTTGCGTAATGCCAACTAGGCTAATTGTCTTTTCATTGTGTTCTAAACAGTTTGAGATGCACTTTGGAAGGTACATGAGAAATTTGAGTTACGAAACACAAATGAGTCAAGTATTTTCCTTCCAAAGACTCAATTTGTAAAGATAACTATTGGGTTTGTCAGTGTTTCCTGGAAAAACAGTACTTTTAATCTAAAAAGCTTTTATCTTGAGCGGACAGAAAGTTTGTCCTTAGAGAACCGTTATATAAAGGAAACAATCCACTGATTCATTCAGGGCCTGAGTGGCACTGCACCAGAGGCTTATGATGAGATTTTATTGGCTAAATGTTAAACACTTGCATTTAAGATGCAACTTCAAAGGCAGTGCCTCTAAAAAAGACTTTCATTTAGAAATAATGTCCTTTTGTATTCAGTGACTGATTTACCTTTAGGTTCTGTTATGCCTCCGAACCCATTTAGCGTTTGACCTCATTTAATATTTCTGTTTCTCTGCAGGGAGTCCCTCCAAATCTGTATCCACCATGTCCCTTTCTGTGCGCCCCTCGCGGAGGGTCGTCGCCAGATCCATCACTAGGAGCCAGTCCTTCGCCGGAGTCAACTCCTACGACAAGTCCTACAAGTCAGTGTTAGCTTACACATGCATGAACACATGCACACTCAAATAAGGCATAAATGATAAACAACAGAAGCAGTGCTCACAAGCATGCATTAGGGGTGGGTGATATATCAAATATTCATGTTATATTGATGATTTTATTTCAGCAGTTCAGCAAGTGAATTTAATGCACTTTTTATTGGACCATTAAATTTCCTAAAGACCATCAGTCGACTATTTTATTACGGTCCATTCTTGTCTTGTGACTTGCGAGTATGAGAGCATTATGATTGATGATTTGTTTAATAGTGTCTTTGATTTATACTTCAATAGCAAGAATAGCATTAGGGTTAGTAAGTTTGATGATGATTCAGCGATTTGTTTGCTATATCGCTAAAATATTGTCATTGAGGTCCATCTGTGACAATTTTCATTTATTAAAATGTTTTAGTCAAATAAATGTAGGTAAGTGTTGCTGTTTTATACATTTATAAATATATTTAAAATGTTGCTGGTAAACCTTTGTTTTTGTTATTTAACAAATGTCCATGCTTTCATATGAATAAAAGTGATACTATAATATAAACGAAAATGATTACATTTAAATAAAAAATAAAAAAAGTTTTTGAAAATCAATATATTCATTATTTGTAACTAGATTTAAACTACTATTTAGTTCATACATTAACAATTATTTTTGAAGCAAACACATTTATACTGAGATATGTCAATGCTAATGATTAATATTTATGCTAATATACATTTATTTTTGTATTATTATTTTTTATATAAAAATATTAAATGTTCAAAATATTATTATATTTTTCTTATGTCACCCTTATGTGTAACATTAGTCCTTTCAGTTCTGACCAAAGGCATTCAATATCTTTAAAGGGAAGTCACAGCTGACAGGACGTCCTGTGGAACCAGCATACATTTCCTAATGGCAGCAGGAAAGCATGGACATTTGTTATTGGCTTAAAAGAGACACTCCAACAAAACAGGGGAATGGTTTTTGAGAGAAATCTGTGTCAATCTTGCAGCCATTTGATTTTATACACTTCACACTTTATCTGTGGTTGAATTTCTTTATCTATTTAATAAATAAGCATAGTTTTTGTTCAAGTGTATATGTGTGCCATGTTGTAGAGGTAAGCATGTGGCAGCATGTTAATTTTTCAGAGGAGCAGAGTGGCTCTTGAGCATTGACTCTTCTGGTTGATGTAGTTTGATTCAAAAGCATGGACAGCACTCTTCAAACCCCTGCTGTTGAAATAGAGCAGAGACAGAGAACGCATGAAACATTAAAGAAGACCACTATCAGGACAACATGGAGGAACACCAAACCAGATCCAGACAGAATGAACAGAAGGATAAAAGATAGAAACTCAAACAATGAATATGAGTTCAGAGTTAAATGATATTGTAATAAATAAAGCATTACTGTGATGAAATGCGAAATCAGATTTCCCCATCATTCGCTCTTTATGTTACTGTGAATTCTTTAAGAGCGACTACTGTTGCTGACTGTATCCTCATACAGCTTTACTGGAGCAAATTGTATCAAGACACATCAGTCTTTCTCTCCATTTTACTGAGCTGTCTGTCATCTTGGAAGAGGAATTGCAGCTTGAATCGATAAGCACGAGTGTTGGTCTAAAGCACTATTGATTTAGATAAGAGATTGTTTGTTTCCCTGGTTGACCATAATACTTTTCTGCATTCAAACACCTCTGCCATCGGTCGGACAAACAGATGCCCCTAATGCTCAATAATTATGGGCTGGTTGATGGACCTTTTTCTGCGTTGTAACTAAATCTTACATGTATTTGTCATGTACATGTATTTGTCGTACAGACTCAAATGTTTGGTTTCCTGTGATGTTTTTAACATTGTAGTTGCAAATAAAATTAGATAAAATAAGAATAGCTTTTATGGAGTTAAAATAAACTGTATAAATTCCAGCTATTATTAATACATTATTTTAAATGAGTGTATATATATGTATATATATATATATATATATATATATATATATATATATATATATATATATATATATATATATATATATATATATATATATACCAGGTTTTCAGGGGCAAAAAAAAACTTTACTTTATTTGACTCTGCACATTAGACTTAACTTAGAGCTCGGGAAAGTGTTTAACCATCAAATTTTTTTTTAATTTAATCACCTTAAAAAATGATAAATGTATACTTAAGCTTTATGTACCTCATATGTGTCCTAGGAACCTTTCTGTGTTCAGCACCCCTGCGTGCGTGAGGAAGACTCCCTCCAGAGCAAGCAGGATGTTCACACTCTCTACTAAATCACCTCCCCCAAAGGTGCCCCAGCCTGAGAGGCTGGACGAGGTGTACGAGGCCCTAAAGAGAGGACTGCAGTATGTACACACACACACACACACACACACGTGCATTGTAAATGTGTATAAAGTATGTAGCTTCTGAGAAACGCTGTTGAGATTTGAATCAACCCAAACAAACACGCCACTCCCTTCACTGCTCTGCCCCCAAAATGCATGAACTCGTAATACAAAAGTGGATATCTCTTTATCATAGCTGAAGCGAAGCAAAATAATTCTTCACAAAAATAAAGCGTAGATGACGAACGACAAGAAAGAACAGAGATTAACATGCAGCACACCAGCTCCAGACAAACAATTACACTCACAACTGTCCTTTACTATAGCTAACATTACAGCAACAGCATATCTTGGTTCTGTGAAACATTGCAAAACCAATGTTACTCACGTATGGAGCAGAAACAACTCTGTGTCCATTTTCAGGCCTTCCCGTTTAGGTCTCTCCAGCGCAGGAAATCTTTTCTAATATTAACGTGGGTGAAATAAACCACGATTCTGCTTGCACAATACATTAAGCAATGATAGTGACTTAGATATTGCCCCATACTTTTACAGATCCTACCTGCAGGTTCATCAGATGGAGCTGGACAGTCTGAACAGACAAATGAAGGAGTCTAAGAGGAACTCTCGCTTGGTAAGTCTAAACATAAAAATGTAATTTACCCTTTCATTTTCAAACTTAAAGTCATTTCAGAACTTTCAAATCGTGTCATGGTACTAAGCTATTTAAATCTGAGCACTTTTCTGTCTTTTTTTATTTTAAAATGTCTGATTTGTAATCTCTCTCTGTTCTGTGGTTGTAGGGGTTTTTGTATGAACTTGACAAGGTGAGTGGACGCTTCATTTTCATTTGACTTTAGTTTGGGGATAGAGACTGCACCCAAAGTAGCATTTCATTTTGTTGAGTTGCTGATGCCTGTTAATAATATTTTGAACATCATAAATGTTATTCTCTGTTCTCTCAGCAAGTGAAAGTGATCGAGAGATTTATGAGGCGGCTGGAGTTTCATCTCAGTAAGGTAAGCCTGCCGTTTAACTGAAATGCAAATCACTTGTGAAGAGGAAATATGCAAATATTTTGAATATTCAAGTTGTATAAACAAAAATTGTAATATTCTTGAAATTGTTGAAAGCAGGCCGGATGTGGCACTCTTGTCAAACAGAGTTGCGTGTGTGTTGTAGCTCAGCAGGTCTGTTCTTGTTCAAACGTCTCTGTGTTAGTGACTGCTCTTGGATGGCCCAGTGGCCCTGATAACAGCCTCTGTATGGCTGTGCACACGCATTCATGCACGTACATCTGTGTCTAAACATTTCTTGATAGATGGTCACCTACAGGATATATAGTAAAGCCTAATCCTCCCCTTTACCGAGGACACATTCTTAGACAGATTTTTTTCCCCCTTCTACCATGGATTTCCCTTTTCCATGGATGCTCACACAGAGGGGACACGGGTCACAGGCAGAGGACAGCTTCAGGGGCTGCTTGCATTCTTGGCTTGTTTGGGGAGCGGTTAAACCCTCCACTGGACCTGTTGGAGTCTGAACTAACAGCCTAAACTAACCCAAGCCAGCTGCACTACAGGAAGAGCCCTTCTTCTATCGTCCTCTTTCTCTCCTGCCCAACTTCATATGTGATTAGTGTGTGTTTTATGAGCAGAGGGCGCTGTAGGGAGTCTCCATGCTTTGGCTCGGTCAGATATGGTGGGCCTCTATTATAGCGGAGAGGGGTTGAAGTGGGAAAATGCCCAAAAAATTGTAATATTAAGTGGCTTTGCTAACAACCGTCCCAACAAACTAGGGATGCTGGCATTCGTGTATTGGCAATGGTCTGTTATGTGAATAAAGAGGCGTGTTGTTATCAGTTTTGTATATCAGTGTGTATTAGCGAGAGAAGCACTGTCATAACTCTGTGAAACTTACGACTGTCCCACTGACTCCCTGCCAGAATGCTGGAACACGCTCACTGGACGGCTCATAACCACCTCCAGATGGACAAACTGAGAGGAAATTTTCCTTCTCCCACTTTGTCTTTCCTTCATCCTTCTTTCTGTTATTGAAGGGAACCTTTTAAGGGCCGCAGACTGTTTTGCCCTCGTTCTCGCCTTCAGTCTTGGGAATTGTGTGTGTTTGTGTATCTTGACTTGTGCGTTTATCCCATTGTGTGTGTATGTGTGTGTACTCCCAGTATGAGGCTCCCTCACTGTGTTGGGTAATTCTGCTGGATACGACTACTTATGCAATTCAGGCGATTTGGTTCATTACCTTGGCCTTGCCACATACACGCATTTGCCTAGAAATTTGAAGGGCAACACACTACCATTCAAAAGTTGAGCATTACTGCAGCCTAACTCTAATTCATAACCCAATTCCTATACCTACAAGAAAGAAAAAAATCATTCTTTCAGTCAATGGAGCTTTCTTACTGTTTGCATGTTTCTCATTCATTCATACTGGTTTACAACAGACAGCTCATTCTTTTTCTAATCTCTGAATTACAGGACTCGTGCTGTGAATAATTACCAAATTACTGTTTGTAATGATAGTGTCTCTTACTCTGAGCATCTGCCTAAATTTTAGTTGGCATAATAAGGAGATTTAACAGTTTCCTGTCTCCATTACTGGCTTCCACATTTGCAGACCTGCTCAAGGTGTTGCGGATAGATCAATAAAATCTAAATTGCTTATGTTAGAGACAATGAGGCCCAACAGGAAGTACTTGGGCATGAAAAGATTTAACAAGAAGATGTTGTGGCTTGTGCATGTGTGTGCATATGCAGTTAAATCGAGTCAATGTCACCATCTGGATGTAGACTAAACTGTGGCTACCTCGTTAAGTCATAAAAATACTAACCTTTATTGAAAAATCCTGCTTATGAAGAAAGGCGTGTTTTGGAGCAGGGTAGTTAGTTTCTGGCTGGTCATTATTTTGTTGACCAATCACCATGTTCCAAAATTTAGCCTGACCATTTTAAACTAATATGAAATGCTAGTTTGTTGCTGGTAGAAGAGGCAAACAATTCTTACCCAGTATTTTTTCCAAATATTTAAATGTCTATACATTGTGATAAGCATAAATGTATAAGATTAGAATTGATTTCTAGCTAATGACCAGCAAGAAACCAGCTACCATGTTTCAGTACATCAAGGGGTATTTTTCAGCAGGAAATGCTCTTGAAGACATTTCACACCCACATCAATATTGCACATAATATATTTCATTGATTGATTCTAATAAACAATATATATGTGTGTGCAGATTGACGAGCTCTATGAGGCCTACTGCATGCAGCGCAGACTAAGAGACGGAGCTGATAAGATGGTGAAGGCTTACACTGCCTCTCCAGGCAGCAGGGAGGCCAGAGAGAGTCTGTCTGAAGCTAACAAGAGCTTCAAGGAATACACAGAGGTAAGAGTGTGTGGGTAGATGAGAGTATGGGAGGAAGACGAAGAAGAATTATGGACCCTCTGTCATTGTTAGTGAACTGAATCCCCTTTGAACTGAAATTCACTTCAGCTTAGTAGTAGTGAACTGAATTCACCTCAGAACTTGGAGCAGTCATGGACTAATGGTTAGCGAGACAGACAGGAAATGACAAAGGCAAATGACAGAGCATAATGGCTGCCCACTGCTCCGGGTGTGTCATGGTTTGCAGTGTGTGTGTTCACTACTCACTATTCCTAATGTGTGTGCACTAACTTAAATGCAGGGGACAAATTCCGAGTATGGGTTAATATACTTGGCCTTCACGTGTCAACTTAACACATCCACTTAAGTTAAGTGATAGTAAACTGACTTCAAATTAATTTTAATTTACTGTTATCAAACTGAATCCACTTAATAACTTGAATTCACTGCGAGGTGTGAGAGACTGGAGTTGCGGGTAAGCAATAAACAGATTTATTTACAGTGATAAGATAAACATCAAGAGATTAACATGGAAATAATGTCATAATGTATGGGTTCCGGTAAAAGTGTGACCCGGAAAAATGGGATTAGTTTTATGACATTGTCGGGAAGTTGAGACTTACACTCTACTGATTATGGCTTAAGCCACAGGTTTTTTGCATCCAGATAGATGGATACAGGGCAGAACTAGACTCATTCGAAATGCTCATGGAAATAATGCAGGGAGGCAATCTGATTAAGAGTGGACAGCCTTTCCCAGTCAAGTGCTTTTCATTACCCTAATGGTTGCTGCAAGACAAGCGTTCAACTATAGGAAAAGTATTTCCCGTGATTGTCCTCCCTATCTCTCTGGCTATTACTACTTACTAAATACTGTACAGTATATACTGTATGCTGTCTACTATTTTTTTTTTTTAAATGTTAAGTAAAACAGTAGCCATTATTCCACGATAAACGCTTCAAACTGTTGTGTGCCACATTATTGTTTCTACACATTGCACGTTTATTTCCCTTATTCCTGCCACCTTTGTCTATTTTCCTCTGTGTAATTACCCACTGTCTCTGTCCCTACAGAATATGTGCATGCTAGAGAGTGAGCTGGAAAACCAGCTGGGGGAATTCCATGTCAAAATGAAGGGTAAGACAGTCTCTGTATACCAGGGTAATAGTGAACTCCAGAATGATTTTAATTTGTAGTTTCCTACAGTTATAACCATATTACTCATATTTCACATCTGATTTAATTTCTATTCCAACAGTGTGCTGTATTTAAATAACAACGTGTGCCTTTGTTTCAGGCTTGGCGGGTTTTGCACGACTTTGTGCTGGAGATCAGTATGAGGTGAGCTGATAATTTACCTTCTCTTTGATTTATAGTCAGCACGAAATCTTATTGTGTACAATTCATCAGTGCACATAGTTTTCACATAGTATTCTTTTATTAAAAGGCCAGTTAATGTAATAAAGTTTGCATTAAAGGTCCCATTGCATGAACATTTTTAACCTTAATATGAGTTTCCCTAGCCTGCCTATGGTCCCCCAGTGGCTAGACGTTTTGATGGGTGTAAACCAAGCCCTGGGTATTTTTGAGAAAATGAAAGCTCAGACGGGCGAATCTAGAAATCTTCCATTTATGTCGTCATAAGGGGAAAGGTCACCTCCCCTTTCTCTTCTTTGCCCGCAAAAAGAATTTGGCCCGCCCATGAGAATATGTGAATATACGCGAGCGCGATATTGGTTTTTCCACGAGAGACATCATGGCTTGCAAACGAGCGAAGCATGGCAGTTGCTCAGTGTTTGGATGTACAAATGAACACAAAAGTATTTTTTTAGTTCCTTCATCCGAGCCTCCGAGTGGGTTATGTGAATTTCTGATGTGTAATTGTTCAAGTTCAGACAGATAATCTTTCTCTCAAAATCGTTCAATACTGTTTATGCATCAGTAAATCAAGCCAGTGACTAAACGATCAACTTCACGTCGTTTCTCTTAGTAGGATGAAAATAATCTTACTTAAGGCGAGACACGGCAGGCAAAAACATCTTCTTTTTTTTTTACTGGTCAATTTTGAGATTTGGGGATATTTGTCTTCAATAACATGTCTTCTTTCAGACTTGTGTTGAAAAAAAGTCCGAAATACACATTTAGGTCTTTATTTTATTACACTTTGTCTGTTTGCGTCTGTAGATTTCTCATAAATTCAACAAAAGTTTGCGTTCTTAATCAACGTGCTGCTCCGCGATCTCTGCCGTCAGCCTGTCATCAGAAGCACCGTTACGGAGCTCTCTCTCTTCTGTACAATGCTGTCGGATCCAAATATGGTCATTTCCTTTTTATCAGCAACCAATCGTGAAAGTAAAAGGGCTGAATGCGCAATCTCATTGGCTGATGAAAAATCTGCTAGTTAAAAATTTTACCCTATTCACCTGTAGTGTCTCGCCTTAAACTGTGATTAATATATATACAGAAAGCAATCAAAGAACAATCCCTTTCCAATTGCCCAAGCTGTCATTCACACAGCGAGAGTTTATCTGGACACTTGCCAAAACTCGTTATGAAATCAATGACGCTGTTACACTGCACAACAAAGCTATTACTGTACTTACCTCATGTTTGCATTGGGGAAATCATTAGTGAGAGTGCAGAAACTGCGTTGCAATGATAAGATCTTCTATCACGCGATCAATAGACTGTCATCTGCTCAATGCTCATCACTGCAACCTTTTATGTGATGGGAATAGATCTAAATACTTAAAACTTCTCTCGATTCGTTAATCCCGATAGCTGTAATAGTAAAAACGTATAATAGCTGTAATAGTAAAAGTTTTCGAGAGAGTTCCACGTGTAATGCTAGCTATTTCATATGCAAGCATGTCAGCCAATCACAGCAGTGGGCGTTTAGTCTCACAGCAGACAGAGCCTTCAAACAGAGCGTTCAAATCAGAGGCTAAAATCAGGCTAGGAAATATGCCTTTTATTTCTAAATGATAACTTATAATAAACTACTTATAATAAATAAACTATAACTTATAATAAATATATAATAAACTTTTGATCTAAAAAACATACTAACATTATAAGGGCACCCCAGGAAACATTCTAAAATAATAAAATAATCCATGCAATGGGACCTTTTAAAAAAAAACATTGAGAGATACATTGAGATGCATTGTCATCTTGGTTCGCAGTAGGTAGAAGCTCTGAAAAATATGTCCTGAAACCTGGGTCAAAATGTTAATCCGCTCCACAGTGAACTGCAAACTTGCATTCAGGTCTCGAATTCCCACTTCTCCTGATTCATTCAGTTTCTGTTGGGTAAAATAAAGTCCCACCTTACCCTTTAAAGTCACATTACTTAAGTAAACCAGATTGTTGACTTTGCTCTATTTTTACCTTCATCGTGTCCTCATAAAGCTGCCTTGATGTCATCAGTGATCTGCTTTGTACTTTTGTCAGTGGCAGATATGACAGATAGTGGTGATTGAAGATCTGGCTGGTCTGAACACTGCACTAGGCAATCAATGAGCTATAACTAACATTGTGCCCTTAAGCAAGCTTTGGATGAAAGCGTCTGCTAAATGACTGCTTGCTAGAGAGGCAGACAGAGACAGATCTCGGCATCTGCTCCGTGCAGTGAGGAACAGATTTGGGGAGGCGGAGGATAATTAAAGAAGGATGAATGTTAATGTGTCTGCCCCACCTCCACCTGTTTAACATGCTCAAGAGATTCAGAGTGACTGACAAGCCAATCAATGCAGTGAGTCAGCACAGTTTGCTCAGTAAGAGGCCTCAGAGATGTGACAGGAAGGGAGGTGGTGTGAAAAAGAACAAGAAATTGACTCGAAGATCTAGAAATGGTAGAAAGAGTGGGTGGTAGAGACTTGTTTTTTTTTATTCAGCCCATCTGTTATTCTTTCTCTGTTCATTGCTTTACTGTGCAAAAACACACAAAAGTCAAGATTTTCCTCCTCCTCTCCACGTGGATGAATAAATAATCTGTTTAAAGTTATTTAAAAGTTTGAAGTTTTCTTAATACAATACAAAAACGCATTTTCCAATGGGATAGAAATGGTTAATTTAAGGTTTATTTTATGAAAACAAGCCTTAATATCTTGCAATCTGGCAGTCTGGAATAGTGTATATAATGTATTTTTATACATTTTATTTATAAAAATATAGAGAATAAAATAAAATATAACATATACATAATAATCCAGTAAAAATCCTTAAAACAGGATATACATAATACAGTTATTATTAAAATAATTTCTTATTAAAGTATTTTTTTAATCTTATTAAAGTATTTTTGTTAAGTTACAATATAATAATAATAATAATAATTATTATTATTATTATATTAAGAAATAATTTTTATAATTTGTTAATTGATTGTTCGACTGATTGGTGTCATTTAAATTCCTTCACAGTTCTTTATAAGTACAGTTGCCAGCGGTGGAAGCTGTAACTGATTAATTTCTTAATCAGCATTTTTGTCTTGTTTACATTAGAAATGGCTTACAATGTAATAACAATAACATACAGATTAAGAAATTATTTAAATAGTTTGATTGATTGTTAATCAGACTGAATGAAGCTGCTATTTAAAAACCTCCACAGATCTTTATGAAGTACGGTCGCCAGCGGTGGAAGCTGCGGGGTCGGATTGAAATCAATGGCAAGCAAGTGTGGGACAGTGAGGACATGGTCTTCCTCCCCCTCATCACAGAGTTTTTGTCTATAAAGGTATTTTTTTATATGAATAGAAAGTTACATTCACTCATATATTGTCTGCTATTTCTCCCTCCCTCTATTTTCTCACACATACTATCAATCTCTGTCTCTCCTTCCTGTCACATTCACATGTGCACCACTGTCACATCAATCTGTGAGACATTAATGCACATAACAGCACAGCAGCTGGACTTTGACTTGTTTTTCTCTGCTAATGGTTCCAAGACACATAACTGCATGTGAGGGGAGGGGAACATTACTTCGGGATAGATAGAGAGGCGGGTGGATAGAGAGAGGAAGACTGCATGGGATAGAGTTAGAGGAAGTTTACAGAAGACAGCGATATTAAAACAGAGAGGCTCCAGGGGAAGAATGAAGAGAATGCAGCTGACGTTTGTCAAAATGTTTTGGATTGCCCTGAGAGATGTAAAATGTAAAAAAAAATGTGCCAAGCTAAAGGTCTTTTAATAGTCTTAACCTTTTTTAATCACAAATCACTGGTCAGGAAATTAGCAAGAATTGCACAAATACTGTAGATAAAGCAACTTAGCATGGAATAGCCTTTCCCGACTTGCAGACAGCTTTTTACAGTAAGAAGAGTCAGTGTTGTTCCACTCAGTGGTTAATAGCTTCAAACAGTCGAGTAGTTGAAAAATTCCTCCCAGTTAGTTTGAGTTTAATGTGAGACCAAATATTCCCAATAGGGTTCAAATCAGGACCCAAACTTTGCAATTTGGGCAGGTGCATTGTCTTGTTGAAAAATAACAACAACGTCTAAAACGCTTTACATATTGCACTGGTCATTAAAACTGATGATGAAATTTCCTCCTAAATAAACATCTTGTATGTATGTGAAGGTGACAGAGCTGAAGAGTCTGGCTAATCATGTGGTGGTGGGAAGTGTCTCATGTGAGACGAAGGACCTGTTTGCTGCCCTGCCCCAAACAGTAGCTGTGGATATCAATGACTTGGGCACCATCAAACTCAGTCTTGAGGTCACCTGGAAGTAAGTACAGCTTTGAGGGATCTCATAAATTTGGTCAGATCACGGAGCGGAATTTTTAGCAAGAAGATTGGTGATAAAATCGATCAATGAGACAACTAATTTGAGTTTAAATGCCGTTGTCATGAAACATTCGCCTTTTTCTCCTGTAGTCCTTTCGACAAAGATGACCAATCGTCCTCAGCGAGCACCGTGAACAAGGCTCCTACTGTCAACAAACGCTTTTCTACCTACAACCAGAGTCCTCCAGACACACCCTCTCTACGAGAGCAGGCCTTCTATGTGAGTCTGTCCATTTGTCCAATTCTATTAAATGTACATTGTCCCTTGATTATACACAGTGAGGTTCCAAATGTCTGAAATCTACAGTAAAAAATACTTTTTCGGACACTTTTTTTTTTTAAACAAACAACCTGAATCTACAATGGTACATTTTATTATAAATAATATAATTTAAAGGGTCATGAATAGAGAAATCAAATTTTCCTTGATTTTCTGACATAAGAGATCATTGTACTATACAAGTTTCAGAACTCAAAACTTCCTCATTAGTCAAAAAACAGCTTTTATTGAAACCAAGCTCCAAAAAGCGACTTGTTTCATATTTTAATAATGTAATAGTGAGACGAAAGGCCGCCTCTGCAGAATCAGCCCCGCCCACTTGTGCGTTAGTGGGATGAGAAGGAGAGAAGAGAGATAAAGGATCACTGGGCTAAAAATAACATTACCTTCCAAAGGATCCCAATGTTAGGAAAGTGGTTATTTATTTTGTGAATATCTCAGTAGAGCATTATTTGTGTGTTTGGTACATTTCACTGAGCATTCTTTGGTAAATCGGTCGCATTTGCAGCACTGCCTTTGCAAACAGACTTTTACTGTAAGATACGGACGCAACAGTAATGCCACAACATGTAAGTAACCGTAATTCTAATCCCTAATATGTGACCAGTGATTTCTGATATGTAATGATTCATGTGCAGTCAGACATCCTTTATTGTCTCAAAATCGTTTATTGCTGTTTATGTGTCAGTAAATCAAGCCAGTGACTAAACGGTCAACTTCACATTTCTCTTAGTAGCATAAAAAATATTCTGTTATTTAAAATGTGATTAAATTACATACAGAGAGCAATTAAAGATCCCTATTATCTTATAATCACTGGAGCTGTCAATCACACAGCACGAGTTTATCAGTGACTCTTGCCAAAACGGCTGTTTGCATTAGTTAGTTTTGATGAAAGCATTTGTGAGGTGCAGAAATCAAGTTGCAATGACGAGATCACTGCATTCATGCGCTCAACGGCTAATGCTATAATTAAAACTTTTCGCGATTAGTTAATCTCGAAAGCTGTAATGGTAAAAAAATAAAATAGTAAACGTTTTCTTGAGAGTTCCACATGTAATACTTATTTCATATGCAAAGATGTTAGCCAATCATAGCAGTGCGCATTTATATTTACACGCCCCTTTCAACAGGTCGTTCAAATCAGAGAGCTAGAAAATGGCCTTTTATTTCAACATTTTGTCAATGTTTGATGTAAAAATCATACTAATATTATAAGTCCACCTCAGAAAACAAGAAAATGCAGTTCATGACCCTTTTAAAATAATTAATATCTATAAAATATATAATAATAATATAATATTTACAGTAATTTGTACTTTTTATTTCATTTTATTATTTACAATACAATACATAATACATTTACAATAGTAAAATTGAAAAACTGAGGATTTTACAATTTGTATGCATGAACTTCGTTAAACCTGATGATGATGTTCTCCTGCATGATCTGAGAATAATCCAAAGAGCATCTTGTGCTGCAGTAGAACCAAGAACATCTGATTGTCTGAACAAAGGTATCACATGATCAGTGCCACAAATTAGCATATTTGATCAGTGACTTATAAATCTTACTTTTTTTTATTTATATTTTCCTAATATTTTCCATTTATATTTAACCCTCTCCAGGTTTATTTGTAATTTTGCACCCAATATTTTCAATATGGCCTCATACTTTTGGACCGCTCTGTGTATCTACTTTGCTTCTGTTATACTCCAGGGAGATTCATTTGATCTCAATTGATTCAAACAAAACATTTCTTCTAAGTGCATACCACCATAATGTCGATATGCCATTCTTCTCCCTTTCCTTCCTAATGGAGGTCTCACAGTTCTCCAGACCCTCTTAAGATTTAAATTAAGGCTCCACATAGACTTAATGGTATTCATTTCTCAGAAGCATCTTGATCCCACATGGTCACAGTAACATAATGTCTCCATTTCAGATCAGCTCAGATGAGTTTGATGAAATGGAAGAAGTTTGGCTAGGCCAGACTCATAGTTTACTGGGTCTGATTACCTTGGGCCAAAAGTGATATAGCTTTAGCCTGCACAAAATGCTCATGCTCTCCCGCTGACTGCATGCAGACCGCCCCAGGGAGCATGATATCCAAACAGCGCTGGTCCTTACTGGACGTGTTCAGAGACTCATTGACAGAGAAACTGACTCAGAGCTGCTCGTGCAGCGACGTCACCTCTGTCCGCCTGGGAACCTCTCTGCTTTCCAGCCATGTAAGTGTGGTCGGTCTGTAGCGCTAGTTGTATAGCTTTACTTAGTAGTCGGTAGTTAGCTAAAACGGTGTGACTAGGGATGTGCCCGAAGCCCAAATCTGAATTCGGAAAGGCATGGAAAATTAATTACGCATTCTACGTAGCCCCTAAAGGGACATGGTTAGGCTTGCTGCTGAAGTCGGTTACATTACACTACATCAGATTTCACTTATCACGTGAAGAGAGAGATGACTGACAGGACGATGGCGGAGGATTTGGTGCGCAACAGATCCTGAGTGTCATTGACAAATATCTTAACTTGTTAAATGTGGGGTCAGTACCATCCTTCCCCATACACAGAGTATGAGTGATCGCGAATTGGAAAGCGAATGTAAAAAGCGAGCACACATTTAAAAGCGATTTCAATACCCCGCATATTGATAGCGGCTCCCTAAATACAACATAATTATCGGAATATATATTTGCGAGAGGACGCAAAAGCATTGAAATATATTTTTTCCTCCCATCTCATATTTCTTCCCATCACCATGTCCCTTTTAGGGGCTTCGTAGAATGTGTCATTTCCGTTCCGAACACAGTATTCGGCTTCGGGCACATCCCTAGATGTGACTAAAACAGGTTTGTATGGTTTTTCTAGTAATGAGTAGTATCTGCCATCTATCTAAGAAATTATAGTTGTTGTTGTAGTGATGATTTCCACTGTGTCCTGTAGTTACTGTCAGTTGTCTTTAATGAAATAGAGCAAATAGGATCCTTGTGCATGTTATTCGTTGTCTGTCTGACTGTGAGTGACAATAGTAGCATCTACAGCCGTCAATAATGCATTCATTGACGCTGTTATTGTTTTGAAGGGTGGTCACATTAGCCCAGCGAGGCAGGGAGCAGCTTCAGCAGAAGTTAATTAGAGGGAGCAGGGAGTGTTTTAGCGCACTGGGCCTGACGCCAGTCTGCTCTCCACTATAATGAAGCTCCTCCGTGTCCAAATATGCACGCTAATGCTGAGTGACGAAGAACACACTCCTATCATCCTGTTGTATTGTCATCTCCCTCCACAAACTAGCCTGCTGTCTGCTCACAGTCGTCATGTGTTATTTTAGCGGAATGTCTCACTATGGACCATATAGTAGAATATGAACTTTCACGTGACTCCATCAGGGCTTTTTATTTATTTAATATTTTTTACTATTTTACTACATATAAAATGTCTTTAAGACAAGTCAGTTCACTCTGTGGTCATCTTTGCAACATCTTTGCCCCTAGACTATTTTCTATAGGCAATAGTCACACACTTAAATAAGGAAAGACTGTCAACAAAATATTTAAAATTTGCAGTAGCAAGTTTTTTTTTTTTTTTTTTTGCTCAAATTATGATTTGTTTTTAGGTTTAACTTGTTAATGTGCAAGCTGTAACAGTAAGGCATTTGTGTCCTTTAACTGAAGACTGCTATATTGACCATTAAGATCAATTTAATTCTTCTGCTTAGTATTTATTTGCAAAATTGCAATATAAATATCTAATATGTATAACATCATGATTATTCAAAAGTTTGGGGTCAGTAAGATTTAAGAAATAACTGTTTTAATTCAGCAAGGATTTATTGCATTTATAACGTCACAAAAGATTTCTATTCCAAATAAATAGTTGTCTTTTGAAACATTCTATTCATCAAAGAATCATGGAAAAAAGTATTACACTTCCACAAAAATATTAAGCAGCACACCTTTTTCAACATTGATAATAATAAGAAAAGTTTCTTGAGCACTAAATCAGCATATTAGAGTGATTTCTGAAGGATCATGTGACACTGAAGACTGGAGTAATGATGCTGAAAATTCAGCTTTGCATCACAGGAATGAATTACATTTTAAAGTATATTCAAATAGATAAGTTATTTTAAATTGTAATAATTTCACATTATTAGTTTTACCCTAGTTTTGATCAAATAAATGCAGCCCTGTTGGTCATAAAAGACTGTCAGACGGTCTTTTAAAACCAACCCCAAACTTTTGACTGGCTGTGTGTGTACAGCATTGTCTTTTACAACTATTTAGACATCTGAAAGCTACAATTATTTGAACTTTGAGCGCTGTGTTCCAGTTTTACGCTTTGCTCCACAGAGTTTGATGCTTTGAGAAACATTAACGTGAGTCATGTGAAAGGGTCTTTATTTAAATTATCTTAATCATTTGTTTTCTCTTTATAATCTCTTTCTTCCCCACTAGAATATGTTGAGGAGGCAAGAAGAGATGGAGAACGGAACGGCTTGGTCAAACTCCTCTGAATCCTCAGATGATTCCTCCAGTCCTCAGCTTTCCTTGGGAATGCGTCACGCACACAAGAACTTAGTACAGCCTGAGGTACAAACTGCTCCTCCTGCCATTGAAATCTCATTTGCACCCCGTGAATCAGCGACCTCTACTCCCACCCGCCTGGCCAATCAGAAAGAAGAGGAGGAGGAGGAAGAAGAGGAGGATCTGAAGAAACCGGCAGCCTCCATAACAGTCACCACTGAGGCTCCTGTAAAACAGGAAGTGCCCAATGGCCATCCCAGCTATTCTCGCTCACTTAGCCATATCAGCGAGAGCAGCGCAGATGGTGTTTCGATAGACAGACTGACTTTGGAATCTGTGGAGGCCACCGAAGTAACTTCGAAGGTCTCTTCGGTATTTGTAAGTGACATTGCCATGGATATGCCCCACCGAGCAGAACCATGTTTTGTAGTACCAGACACTCAGGAGATCTGTCCCATTCCTGATCCCTCCACAAGTGAGCCATCCTGTCCCACTGAGCCACTGAAATGTTCAGAAAGTCGCTCTCCTGCAGAAACAACAGCTTGCGACTCAGCTGTAAAAGCTAGAGAGCTCACGTCTAGGCCCACCTGTGGAGACAAAGACTCTTCCTCCAGTGCTATTGCTTTGTCCCAGCAGATGGACAATGGTGTTCCTAGGACTGGTTCCTCTTGTGAGCCACACCTCACAAAGACACAAACAGGCGACCTGCTGGCAGAGAAATCTGGTTCTTTAGTAGACATCAGACCCATGGGTGGTTTAGAGGAACAATCAGCAGACAGCAGCGTGGAAGAGGCCCTTAGTGGCGTTTTGTCCTCGCTTGATGACTACAGAGGCCAGTTCCCAGAACTGCAGGTCTTAGAGCAAGAGCTGAAGCTGTTGGAGGAGGCGCTAACAGTGAGTGCTGCAACTTTTATTTACTGTTTGTGGGTTTGTTGTTGTGGTTTGGAGTCAGGTTTTTTTTTACAGAGAAAATTGTCCACCAAGTAATGCAATGCACCCAAATAATTTTAATTTTTTATACAACATTTTTTTATCTTCAAAAATATATGAATTATTTTAATAATGCTTATGATATGTACAGTCACATGTATTTAAGTTGTATGAAAAATATGTTATATACAAAATATGATAAATACTTCTTTATTATTATTTAATTTATTTAAACTTAGACTGCATTTACATTTGGCATTAACATGCGATCACTGTAATCTGATCAAGCTGTTCGTATCATCAGCCAATCAGGACAAGGTGACTTGTCAGCAACTAGTGGCTTCTGTATCTGGATACATTTTCAGATATCTGTTTCCATCGCAATATTTAAAACAAGTCTATAATGGGAAATGTCGACTTGAAGTGGTGTGGTTTCTTTTAAAGACTATTTTCAGTCGCTTGGCTACGCATTTCAAATGAGGGGGAGGTTTCAAATAATAATACATTGCATGTTAGACTTATGGGTCCAAAATATGGGCCAGATGTGGTTGAAAAATTGCGCATCGTTTACAGACAATAAACGGCTGTGCAACTTTCAGGTGCGAAAGCAAACTTACTGCGATCTAATCTGGCTTTGATTGCCATGCAAAAAAAACCTGCTACATTATAGTGAGCGCTGTTTTGTGTAACACTGACCTGTGAATGCAGATATGTTGGCTAGATTGCATTAACATTACTCTGAGATCCGATCACAGTGCATCTTCGACAGATATCTAGATCGATATATTGATCAACATTTGAAACCTTTTATGAGATGGAGAAGGTCAAGGAGGTTGAAAATGAAGACAAATTTGCTTTAACCTCTGTTCTTTCCATCATGCAGTGGAGCTTCACAGATTTAGGGGTCATTCACACAGAATGTATTTTTGCTGTTAAAAACGCCAAATGCAGGTCAGTGGAGCAGAAGAAAAGGTCTTGAGATGTGTTTTTAAAAAGTTGAACTTGTTTTACCTTGATCGCTGCGTTTTTAGAGAGCTCCGTCATGCACAAGATGCTGCAAAAGACGTGCGCAACTGTTAAATAAGTCCGTCAAGTGCGTTTGCATTGAAAAACAGCGGAAAAGTAGCGCAGTGGACAAAAAAAAAAAAAAAAAAAACATTCTGTGTGAATAGCCTCTTAGGGTGTAGCTCTTCCTGGCTGACTGAGATGTTAGATTCCCCTTGTTTCGGGTCCAGACGCCTTTGGGTGTTCCTTGTATCCATGACTCACGATAACCATCAAAGTCTCAGATCCGGGTTTGGGTTCAGAGGCTTTGGTCTTCATCTGTAAAACAATAGAGTTCATCGAAGACATGCCCCTTGCTTTCACTGTTAACCGCTTCATCCTGTGTCTACAGAGGAGGTTTTCCCGGCACATCTTACCTTAGTCATAGACTAAACACAATGTGTCTCTTTCCAGAATTGGCCTTATGAATGTTCCAGGTTTTACAAGTTGACCTCTACTGACACTGACTGTCATGTTGTTGATTAACAGATATAAAAAATAAAAAAATAAAAAAAACACTACAATTGCAGTATTGCACTTTCAATAGAAGCATATTGCTCAAGGTATTTGGAAGAGTTTAACATAAAAGAATGTGCAGATTGGATGTAACGGTAACTTGCAGAGACAAAGTTAGTGATTCTATCATACAAGCCTTATGTTCACAATATCTGGCAATATTTTAGAAACGGTGTGTGTTTAACATAACCCTGTGCAGTACCTTGCCCCAATAGACTTCAATTGGAAATACATTGCTGTAAACATGAGTTTTGCTTGAATGTTCACTGTGGTAACTGACAATAATATCATGTAATCAACAGTTCAGCCTAGAACTTTAGGTCTTAAAAGGATAGTTCACCCAACAATGAAAATTTTGTCATTTACTCACCCTCAGGTTGTACCAAACCTGTATGAGTTTCTTTCTTCTGTTGAACACAATATATATATATATATATATATATATATATATATTAAATAATGTTGGCCCATTGACTTCCATTGTAGGAAAAATATACTATGGATGTCAATGTCTGCCGTCAACTGAGTAAATTATGACAAAAAAAATGTTGGGGGGTGAACTACCCTTTTAAAATCTGGGGCTAATAATAATTTGATTTGTAGTTTTTAATGAGCTTTTGAAACATTTTACACTTTAAGAGTTTTTAATTGTTTATAAAACTAACAAGATTTATAGTTTGCAAATGTGTGTATCTACAGGTACGAAGTCGCAGTCGCTCATCCAGTGTCAGTTTGACGGTTGAGACGGCTCTTGGAAGCTTTGACTTCCTCAATACATCAGACTTAGAAGAAGAGGAGGAGGAGGATGGCGAGAAGCAGAGTGTGACAGACAGGTCAGAACTTAAGAAATGTCTCACCTTTCTGATGTCAAGGGGTATTTTAAAGTAAAAAGAGAGAGAAAGAAACCAAGTTCAACCGAGGTTTTTCATCAAAATACATTGCTTGTATAATGTTACATGACACTACTGCCACCCAGTGCCTTGAAAGACAACCGTTAGTTTGAGCGAATGACTTCACAACTTTATCTGTGTTCAGTGCAGTCTCTTTACTCTTTTTCTGAAAATGTTTTTGCCATTTTTCTTCTCGTTTGACGTGTGTTTGTTCCTGTGTATGTTTTGACTGATACAGCGCAGAGGAGCGTCCAGCGGCTGTGGAGAGCGCAGGAGAGGATGAGGGCTGTGAGGCGCGTTGTTGGGACACTCCCTCCGGTCCTCTCAGCACGGGCTGCCCGGCTCTAGATCACACCCTGCTGGTTCATCTAAAGAACTGCAGCTCACAGCTGCTGGTCAGTTACTTTACTTCATATGGACATTTGGTTACACACATATATGAGAATAATCGGAATTCTGTTTTGTTTCTATTGTGTTAAGCATAAGTGTAAATACATTATATAAGTATTAATGTTCTTCTTGAATTCACTTCTTGAATAAATAATCTTCAATAATAATAATAATTTCTAAAATTATAAAAAAAAGTCTTAAATTAACATTTTGAGTGTTTGTCTAAATGTGTTGGTGTGTGTGTGATTAATTGGGATTAAATAGATTAATTAGCACATATATTAAAATAGAAGATGGTTCTTAGTATTATATATATAATTACTGCTGTTAACACTGGGAATTTTTAAGTTTGAAGTGTTTTCACTGTGTCTGAGCGCCTGTATTCATACTCTGTGTTTTGTTTTTGTAAAACAGAGGTTAGGCACATTCGGGCCTCTGCGCTGTGGGGAGATGTACGCTCTGGACCGACTTCTCAGGGAGGCGAGAGTCCTCGAGCTCATACGATGGGTTGTGAAAGACTCAAGGGGCGGAGTCATCCAACCAGAGGAGGGTGAGCCTCGCAGTTTTTTATTTTATTAAACCGTTATATTACTACTTTACCTCAGTTTTCTCTCTGTGGTGCTTCCTTTGTATCTCAACTATGTACTCTTATTTCTGTGCTAATGTTCATACATTGTTTGTCATGTGTCACAGATCTTACATTATACAACAGAATGTTATTTCACGTATTTGTCAGTATTTTTTCCTCACAACCACCTCTTTTTCTGACATTCTCTTTGTTTTTCGGAGCAGTTGTTCCTCAGTTAGATCAGTGCCAAGGGGCTGTGTTGCTATGGCGGCAGTGCACGGATGGCTGCAGTGTGTACAGCACCTCCACAGAGGCCTTCTTACAGGCGCTCAGCGATGCTTACGCCAGCAGACTCCCAGAGAGAGGAGTCGGCTTCACAGACACAGGTATGTGTGTGGCTGTAGTGTATTAATGCATGAACAAGCACTGGAAATGAGCTATTGGCTGATTGGTTTCTAAATTGAAATAGCTGTTCAATCCATTAATCAACATAAATTACAACCTTAACTATAACTTCCTGTATTGCTTCCATCTACTGGAAGTATTTAATCTCCTGCTGATCATTGTTTCTGATGAGACCGTAGCCTAAATTTCAATAGGCCTAATCAGATTGTCTTTTGACGCTCTGTTACACTGAACTTATGTGTGTGTGTTAGTGTTTCTTCGCCTGCTGGAGCGGATCTTGGAGAGGAAGCTGCCCAGGCGTGCAGGAGGTGCGTCCAAAGAGACTCTCACCCTCTTCCAGTTTTGGAGCTACCTGGAAGCAGAGGGGGTGAATGACTTGGACACACACATTCCTGAGCTGGCTGAAGAAGGTACATTTGAGGGCCAGATGAAGGCCTGTGTGCATGGACATTAATTTGCAGCGACAAATCGACCAATACAAAATTTAAACATCCTTTAAAAAAAATACACAATTTTGCTTCTCAAATAAATGTACGATTTCAGAGAATCTTGTGCTACAGTTCACAAAAGTTTGGAGTCAGTAAGATTTTTCTAAAGTAAATTTACTTTTATTATATATAATTTTAAATAATTTTACTTAATACATATAATTTTATTTTTATTTTACTTTTATTCAGCAAGGACACATTAAATTGATCAAAAGTGTGAGTAAATAAATGCTTCTCTTTTGAACTTTCTATTCATCAAAGAATCTTGAAATAATAAATCCACAAAAATACAGTGCTGCTTACAACTTGTTTTAACATTGGTAATACTAAGAAATGTTGCTTGAGCTCCAAATCAGCATATTAGAATGATTTCTGAATGATCATGTGACAGTGAAGACTGGAGTAATGATGCTGAAAATCGCATCACTTATATTTTACAGAAAACAGCTATTTTAAATAATGATATTTCACAATTTTACTGTTTTTACTGTATTTTGTTTTGGAGGTCAAAAAACTCTCTCTTAAAATACTTTGCACATTACCTAATTTCTCAAAGAGTCTGAAAACGGTTTGTTCGAAGATTCAGTTTCTCTAAACCCCTCCTTTCCGCCAGCCTACTCTGCTCTGATTGGTCTGAATAACTTTATTTGTCGTGCACTTTGAACTTTAAAACTTTGCTGACTTTTACATTCACAAACAGCTATATTACACACTGCATGAAGCATAATAGGGTCACATTTAAATAGAAAAATGTGTAATAGTATATCACAATGTTACTGTATTTTTGATCAAATAAATGCAGCCTTGGTGAGCATATAAGACTTTCAAAAATATAAAAAGCTTACCAATCCCATTTTATTTTAAACACAGTAAATCAAGATTTTTTTTTTTTATGGCATGTACAGTTTTATTATTAAGCATAAATCTAACAATATATTTTAAAGATGGTCCTTTAAAAACAGATCACTATTTGCCAAATGGGTAAGAAAAAAATCACAAACAATATGCAAACTATAACCCTCCAGATTATTTATTTTTAGTGGCAAAACGGATTTCTTTTCAAAATAGAATTACATCTTATTTTACTTGGGCCTGGTTTCACAGAGAGGGCTTATATTAAGCCAGGATTAGGCCTTAGTTCAATAAGGAAATGTAAGTAGCTTTATTATATGTGCCTTAGAAAAAAACTTTACTGGTGTGCATCTTGAGACAAAACAATGATTGACATTTTAAGATATGTCAGTGCAAGCTGCTCAAACGTGCATTTTAGTCTGGGACTAAGCTGAAGCCAGGGGGTAGTTTTTTAAAAACTAGTTTACAGCTCACCAATGATGTTACGGCATTCAGCAGCAAAAGCACCTTATTTGACCAACAGTACAGCCATTTGGGACCTCCAGCATTAAAATAACTGTCAGTGTAACAAGACTTGAGTGAGTGCTGGATGCTAGAGAGAGAAAACGTGATCAAAAATGGGATTGAATGCAAAATCCAATTAACACTGAAAGTTTATTACAAATTGAGATCTTTCATTGAAAATGAGCAATGTTTTTGTTGCTGCAGATTGTTGTGAATTGTGAGCACCCTTAAGTGTTAATGGACTATAACATTCATTAGCAAGAGTGATCTGCAAAGCATCTGGAGTGGTATCAACAACTCCCAACACCCCCATTCATCCTCTCTGTCGGTGTGGTTTCTCTGTGCATCTTTCCACTCCTCCCCCGCCTCATGTTTTCTCTGCAGTGTATCTGTTTCATCCATGTCTCTCTTTCGTTCTCCTTCTCCTGCAGTGTGGCTAGTTCAATGCCTGCAGTCTGGAGATCAAGATGTTCTGGTAAAATCTTTGAAGAAGCCTCCAGAGTGTAGTCTGAAGAGGGAGGGCTTGCGGGCAGTCAGTCTGCTGCTGAGGGACCCGAGGGGGAAAGTGTGCAGTGCTGCCAGTTCCCTGCTGCGGAGTCTAGCGGAACAAACCCGCCACAGGGAGAGGGTAAGAAGTGCGCTTAACCATCCTCCTGCAAAAACTCTCGGTTTGTGCTTTTGGAGGTGAATATTTCAACAGATTTGCAGGTCAAATGAACTTCAGGAACTTGCACATCCATGGTTATTTATCCATGTTCCACTTGTTTATAATGATAACTATTTACTTTTTTTTAAACTTAATAATAAAGCATAGGCTCAAATTAAAAACAAAATACTTTCCTACAAAAGCATGCTAAATTTCCCCTATTTTTAAATTTAGATGACCTTTTCTGTCATCTAATGCCATGGTTATTATCATTAACTAAAACTAAAACCATATATATATATATATATTTGTTTAAATTACTAAAATAAATATAAATAAATAAAATAATTAAAATGTTATAATAATAAAATAAATAATAATAATAATAAATACAATTTTATTTCAGCTAGTTGCAAAGGCAATTTTTCCTCACTTTTGTATAGTACTAAAATGTACTAAAACACAACAAAACTACTAAAACTTTAACTAAAATTAAAATGAAAACAGGAAACATAAAAGTAAAAAACACTATAGTAGTACATCAGTGATACTAAAATAACATTGTCTAATGCTCACTTAAAGTTAATCTTAAAAAACACTAATCATTTTGCACTGTTAAATGTAATCTTTAGAAAATTTCAGAAAGAATATGCATTTTTCATACTGTACTGCATTGTACATAATGTTGTGATTCCTAAATTCACTGGTAGCATTTAAAATGATAGATTTTAGTGTTATATTTTTATTGTATTATTTAATGTTTTAGGCAAAACAGTATAATATGTAATTTTAATACTGACCATTTATCCGTTATCCCCCATAACATGAAACCAATAATGGGCTTTGGTATTGGCCAGAATGTTAATATTTGTGCATCCCTAATCATCACCATTAAATGCAAAGTAAAAGTTTTACTGCTTTGTTATTCAGAAAGGGTTTAGATTGAATCCTCTCAGTGTCTCTCATTATTGTTCTGTCTCAGGCGCTGGTGAGCTGTCTAGAGTTGCTGGAGGATGAAGGCGTTGAGACGCGAGTGTGTGGATGTAAAGCACTCGCATGTCTGAAGGTCAGTTCATGCACGGCTAAACATCTCTTCTCAATAACTCAGTGCCACTCAATCAACATTTACTTTTTTCCTACGCTGTTTATTTATATGCTTGCATAACTTCAAGAACCTGGTGGCTAGATGTGCTGTAATGATTTGAGTGGGAATCAGATTGTATGCAGCATCACACCTCAGTGTTGGTGGAGGACTTAAAGTAAAGTGTCTGTGTTTGTGCATCACAGGCCAAAGAGAGCATTGAGCAGCTGGTGTATCTGTGCCGGACAGATAAAGAGGATGTGAGGGATGCTGCCAAACAAGCTCTGCTTGTGCTAGGTAAGCAGTGAATTAACTAAACAACTGAAAATGGACTGGTAAAGGAAAGATCAGTAATTAAACTGAAAGCATGGATCTGCTGCAAATGTGAAATAATGTGTTCCAAAAGTGAAGCCATCAGAATTTCATTCCAGGTCCAGAAAAATACATTCTCATAGTTTTAAAAATAGGTAAAGTTTTGCAACATAATTTGTGAACGATTTATGAACATAATTTGTGATCATGATTTTCCGATTAAATACCAAAAAAAAGGTATTGTCATTTTCAAGAGGAGGACAATGTATCTTATTTCCATTTAATTTGTTTTAATTGCAGGTGAGGAGGGGAAGATGGCCCATCGACACCTCGAGTCCTCACAAGATGGAATGTCCCGCCTTTTTGCACCCGGCAGTATGGCCAGTACGGCTTTCTAACACAATCAACTGGCCGATACTTGTTGAAAACAATGTACTTGCGTCTCAGTATCCTCACTGTCACGATCATGCCAATTACAAACTATTAAATGCACACTACTATCAAAACAGTTTTAAATGACACAAATCAGCGTGATCACACTCTTACAGATAGCGTGTCAGCATTGTCCTCAAAGACATGGACGAATGTTTTACAATCATTAGACAAGAGGACTTGTATGTCGGTCTGTATGTTATTCATATTTTGGACATGGCCTAAGATGAACTACTGTAAAGTGATGAGGTAAGATACATAGGTGGGTGTGGGTTACAATGTTTTGCTGCCTTAAGTTTCGGCCCAATGGTGTTGCCTTCATGATTCATGGAATGAAGCTGGACCCTAGTCAGCAATACAAGTGATGACTGATAGTGATAAGAGATAAAGTGATATTTTCACTTTATTGATGCAAAGAAGGCAGTGACTAGCTGCAGAGTACATGGAGAATATGATTGACCACTTTGTGAAGAGTGCTTATGTGTGTGTACATATTGATTGGAGAATGTATGTTGATAGCTGAGGTCACACCTCAGAAAGTAGGATGGGGATCTTGGAAAATATTTCCTTATTAATCCCAAACTTTCATAGGGATTTTGTTGCCATAAAAGTGTAACAGTGCCATTCCATACTGTCATATTCTTTACTGATACAGAATATATATCTATATCCCATTGGAAGTGTAAATGTTTTGTGTTGTAATTTAGTTTAAATGTTTAAATGCTCAATAGCAAATGCAGATCTGATTTGATTCACCATGCACTTCACATTTAAGCCACTGGCAATGTAATATCTGCTGTAAAGTGGTGAAGCTGTTCATTTTTTTTATTCATTCTTAAAGATGTCATCATTATTATGGAGTGAAAGCTGTAAACAGTGGTGAATATTGCCTTTTTGAAATAGGTTTCCGACAACCTCTCTGTGCTTGTGGTCTTCAGAGTGGCCATAGATCATGTTTGACTCAGAGCATTTCTCCAGTGCTGCTAGACTGAAAGGTTCTGAGTTGAAACCAGGGAAGGTTCATTTGTTTTTAAAATAACATTATTTTCTAGTTCAATCTGTTTCAGGCTTCAATATGACAAAGAACGCCTCTTCAGTGTATAAGTGCCTCAAATTAGTATGGGGAGCAAGAGAATGAGATAGATAGACTTTATTTAAAACTCAAGACTGCGGTTTAGGATTGCAAACTGCAGAACAGATTTAAATATATTTTTCATTATTATCTACAGATTGTGCAGCATTAAATAACTGATTTACTTTTGATTTTTTTTTATTTACTCTAAATATGTATATTGTCTGACAAGGATATTGTTGACATCAACGGTAAAGGAAACTATTAAAATTATGAACACTAAAACTTGCCTGATTTGCCTTTATTGACAAATTTGTTATTTGTACTTTGTCACAAAGAAAATTTTAACATATTACATATTTTGAGCATTTCTACATGTATGCGCAAATAGACTAATTCAATAATAAAGGAATCAACATCAATCAAAACAGTATTACATTACAGAGTCGTCAAATATCAATATTGTATTGATTAAACCATGGGTTCCCACACTAGGTGATATAATATCTATATTTATCACACTCTCTCTCTATATATATATAGAGTGTGTGTGTCTGTGTTTTAAATGTACTGTAGTGTATACTATAAAAACGCTATCTTTTAAGATTAATCTATAGATTTCATTTAAATTTGATAAGCTTTCACACTGATATTTCCAATTTGGGAGTGTGGGAACACAGTTAAGCTATTCTATTATCTTCTAATACCTTCTTATATTGTAATATGAGGATCAGATACTGCAACGTTAAACATACTTTGATACAAATTTGACTTTAACGTCTAAAAAAAGCCCACATCCCGTAATTCAAAAGTAGCGCCCCACACGGCCAATCCGCACACTGCTTTTGTTTACAGCCCTCCCCCTCGCCACCGCCCCCCTGCGTGACGCGCGTGCGCAACAGCCGCTAAGGGCCGCCATTTTGTGCGGAGCCTACTCTGCAAAAGCGGGAGAGGATTAAAACCGCCGGAGGTGAAGGACGCAGTATTACTCCGTCTCGTCCTAAAGGAAGAACAAACCCTGGGCTTTCTGTCGAATTCAACGCGAGAGCAAATCACCAAACGCAGGTAAAACAGCGCTACTTTTCCGAAAGGGGGGAGTTTTGCAGGAGCTTTAATCGGCCTCTAGGTGTCACGATGGGGCTCCCAGTGCAGGCGGCTGGCGGGGGGTGTTTGTCTCCCTCTATCGTTATCGAAAATTTAGCAAAAAACATTTATAACCCAGAAGTTCGGGCTTCAGCCTGATTATTAAGCACTATTAAGACTATATCAGACGGCATTTCACCACGATGCCATTATTTAACGCCAGAATGTTTGCTTCAATCTTTAGGCCAGGCGTCCATTTTCTGTTTCTTCTCTTTGTTTCCTGTCTTTAGAAACCCGCCGTTTCTGCACGCGCACTTAGCCAACCAGCTAATATGCCTCTTAAAGTTAACCAATTTCCAACCATACATGGACCAATCAGTTTAGAACAAGCACCTAAATACACAAACGTCAAATCCGCGAAGTTTTACTCGTAATATATGTACTATTTTAAGCCGTAAAACATATTTTAGCTCGCGCCTATAGCCCTGTTCGCGCCCCTCCTCGAGCAGTTAAATTCAAACCCGAGACGATGAAACATTGACCCGGTTCGGCGATAATAAAGTCCCATTACGATGGCCTCTGTTCGCTCTTTGGTCCTTATCACTCCTGAAATCCAAAATGACGCGTTTAAGTCTACGTTGAAGGAAAAAATAACTGCGTCTTTGATTTAGCATATGTCCTGTCGCCGATGCTAGCGTGTTGCGCAGGTTAAAATCAAACGAGGAAGATGCCGTTGCCAAACTATAAGGATAGCCATTTTCGATAAGCAAGACCGAGCCTCGCCTTACACTCCCCGAATCCTAGCGTTTATCGCCTGAAAACAGCCGGATCGCCGCAGTCGTTGGTCTCGGTGCGACCGCTCACTCTTGAAAGACTAACCTCAAGCAACAAACGACTGAAGGGATAAAAACTGTAGAGAGCTCCCTCTACAACCCGACTGGTAGTGGTACAAAAACACGATTAACCATCGCAGAATGCCCTCTTGCTGTGGAAAATCATAAGGGTGTTTTAAAACGTGTGAAGGTAAGGGCAGTGATACACATTTTGTCGGTTTAATGGGTTGGTGGCCGAATGCGCGCGAACATAAGGAAGTAGAAGCGAGAATCGGTTAAGATGATGCTTTCTGGCTTCGAATCAAGAGTGAAAGACTTGGTTTTGGTTTGATAGAACTCACGTTCAAGTTGCAAGTTTTCCGAGGTTATGTATAAGTGTGTTAGGAAAACAAACTTTTTATATATGTGTGTGTATGTATACATACATGTATATCAAGGAGAGTGTGTGTGTATATGTGTATATATATATATATATATATATATATACACTACAACATTAATAGGTATATTAATTAACCCCAAAGAGGGGTGTGTTCAAGAGGGAAAAAAAAGCTGTAAACTGAAAGTATGTTTTGTTTTGCACATTGATGGATTGATTTGTTTGCATCCCAACAGGTTGAGCTAGGTAGTAAGAAGCAGAGTTGAGACAGGTAGCACATTCATCGGAGACAGAAAGTGGTGGAGGCAGGGGTAGAGAGATGAAGTATTCATTTTTGATGCAGGTAAACTCACAGTACTCTATACAAACACCAAAGTCATGGATACCTATGGAAGTGCCAACTCAACCCTTTTGTTCACCTTTTGCAAGGTTGATAGCAGCCTGTCTCAGTGTGTGTATGTAAGTAAATACTACAGATTGCAGTCAGGTAGGAAACCTTTAGCGTCTTACATCTAGTGTTACGTTCTAACTTTTTCTGCTTTTAATTGCAATAGGTATTACCCATGGAAGGGGGACCGACTGAGGCGGTGGTGGAAGATGCAGGGGATGCTTTCAAGGCCAAGGAATGTAAGACATACCAAAGGCGGCGAGAAGATGAGGAAGTGGGAGCTGAATTGTTGCAGGCTGCTGGGTTAGAGCAAGTCCAGATTGAAGGACAGCCTGTGGTGGAGGCCCAGCAACAGTTGGTCGAGAGTGTAGTTAATGTCAACAGTAGTGTGGAGATGATGGTGATGGACTCCTTGGACCCTGCCCTACTCCAGATGAAGACCGAAGTCATGGAGGCTGCTGTCGGAGCACCTGTTGGTGTGGCTGGTGCTGCCCATGAAGCCACAGTCACAACTGTCGATGACACTCAGATCATCACCCTGCAGGTGGTGAACATGGAGGAGCAGCAGTTGGGCTTGGGAGAGCTACAGCTAGTGCAGGTGCCTGTTTCTGCTGTCCCTGTCACTGCTGCCACTGTGGAAGAGCTGCAAGGGACACTGGTTGATGCCACTGCCATGCCTAAAGATGGGGAGCCAGTCATCTGTCACACCCTGCCATTGCCTGAGGGCTTCCAGGTTGGCCATCATTTCTGCTTTGAACAGACTACAGTTTTAAATGCAATGGGCTCTGACTATCTGGTGAATTTAAATGTTATATCTTCTCTTACAGGTGGTCAAGGTGGGTGCAAATGGAGAAGTGGAAACTGTGGAGCAAGACGAGCTCCAGGCCCAAGAGGATCAGCCTCCACAGCAGGAAGAGGAGGAGATGGCTGAAGCCCAAAACGAAGACCCCACGTGGTCCAAAGATCCAGATTACACACCCCCTGTTAAAAAGGCTAAGAAGACTAAGAAAAGCAAGCTGCGTTACAACACTGAGGGTGATAAAGACATGGATGTGTCTGTGTATGATTTTGAGGAGGAGCAGCAGGAGGGACTGCTTTCTGAAGTCAATGCTGAGAAAGTTGTGGGTAATATGAAACCACCTAAACCAACCAAAATCAAGAAGAAAGGTGAGAATGTGTGATGCATACAAAATGAACAGGGTCTTGCATAATATTAAAATATAATCTCAATGTTAGATCTGTGCCAGGTCTACTAAATCACTGCACTATCTCCACTGCGTACAGGTGTTAAGAAGACATTCCAGTGTGAGCTGTGCAGTTACACCTGCCCGCGCCGTTCCAATCTGGATCGCCACATGAAGAGCCACACGGATGAGAGGCCTCACAAGTGCCATCTTTGTGGACGAGCCTTCAGGACTGTGACACTGCTGAGGAACCATCTCAACACCCACACAGGTTCATGATCTCCTTTCAATCCATTAGTGGAAAGGAAAATATAGGCTGTCTAGTGTGAATTAGAAATTGAACCAGCCTTTTATTCTTTCTGACAGGCACCAGACCACATAAGTGCACTGACTGTGACATGGCCTTCGTCACCAGTGGAGAACTGGTGCGACACAGACGCTACAAGCACACTCATGAGAAACCATTCAAGTGCTCCATGTGTGACTATGCTAGTGTAGAGGTTGGTCTTATAGCATCGCAATTAGATTTTATAGAAAAATGCATGCCCGTTTTGATTCCCTCTTTTGTGCCTGAATTTAACTGAGCTTTGACACATTTCAGGTTAGCAAGCTGAAGCGGCACATTCGCTCCCACACTGGAGAACGTCCGTTCCAGTGCAGTCTGTGCAGCTATGCCAGCAGAGATACCTATAAGCTGAAGAGACATATGAGGACCCACTCAGGTCAGCAGCACATACCATTTCTCTTTAATTATTGTGGGCAATTTTTTTTTGTCTGCTATTTAAATAGAATTGTCTTGTTGCTTTAAAAAAACAACAACTTTTTTTTTTCTTTTCTGTCCTACAGGAGAGAAGCCCTATGAGTGCTATATCTGTCATGCACGTTTTACCCAGAGTGGTACCATGAAGATGCACATTCTGCAGAAGCACACAGAAAATGTGGCAAAATTTCACTGCCCCCACTGTGACACAGTTATTGCTCGCAAGAGCGATCTCGGTAAAATTAAATTTTTCATTTTGTAGTTTTAATGGCTAATTATAGTGGGCTTTTTAATGGCAATGACAGCTTGGAACTAGGGGTGTCCATGGTTAACCGATTAACCGTTAAAAATTGCGTAACCGAGTGAAACATTTTGCTCGGTTAAGTGGCGTCAATGGCGAGCACTGAATTTAGTTGTAATACATTTTTGCACCACCAGAGACCGCTAGACCAGTTTTCTAATATGAAGCGGGCAAAGAAAGCGCGCGTCCGAGAGTGAAGGCTGTGCGCGAGCCAGAAACAAACATAGTATCCGCGCCACTGATGGCAGCACAATAATATCTGTCTGCAGAGCCGCAGAGCCACAGCTTTACCCCAGCAGTTTTACCTCGAGCATGCGCAATTTCATCACAACAGTTTTACCCGCAGAGTCCGTTTACCGTTACATTAACCCATACAATTTGTATTATGCATTTCCTAAACATGTACTTGCTAATCAAACACTTTATCTGAACAAACTATTAATCTATAAAACACAATCGGTCTTCCGACCTTTTACTATTGTGTTGATATGCGCGAGAGAGAGAGAGCAATACAGCGCTCGTGTTGTTTGAAGGCGGTGAGAGTGCGCGCGCGCGCGGCCGGGGCTCTCTCACTGTTTGTTCTTATGCTCCCTGTCCACTGATCTAAATAATTAGTTGTTACGACGACTTATTTGTTCCCTCGTTTTAATAAATCGTGGACACGTTGAACAAATTCCCTCCCTCATTTTGATTTAACGAATTACAACGTGGCCAAAAACAGTTTGATAATTAATTAGTGAATGCTAAAGACCTATTTTTTGTGAATTGGTGAATATTCAGGTGAATTATTTCGTGGCCACGAATTAATAATAATTATTAAACTGTTTTTCTTACCTGTGAAGATAGCTCTTCAGTGAAGGCCGACTATTCTCGTACAGCTTTTTATTCCTTTTTTTGGTGTGTGTGTGTGAACTGGTGAATATTCAGGTGAACTGTTTCGTGGCCACGAATTAATAATACCTCAACACGTTTTACAAGACCCTTCTCGATCGCAGCGGCAACGAGCACTTTGATCACTTGATTTAAAAAACAAAACATTTCAGCGCTAGATCGCCTAAAAAAAAAACGAACGAAATGAATGCTCTGCTAGTTAACTGGAGATGTTTTGTTTATTTGTATTGGTATTCCTGCCGCGAGATGTTTCAAAAGTGGTGGGGACAATACAATATCGACCTTAGAAAATAGTGGTGGGGATATGTCTCACCCGCAAATTACGCCTATCTCGGGGTTGCGGCACGCACACTATGGTTAACCGAGTATTAACCGCTAAGGGCCTCGGTTAACGGTTAATGAAAAACTTGAAAACGTGCAGCCCTACTTGGAACACACTTGTGGTGTATTGAAGTTAAAATGTTTAATTTGTGCCCATTGCAGGTGTGCACCTCCGTAAGCAGCATTCCTACATTGAGCAGGGCAGAAAGTGTCGTTACTGTGATGCGGTGTTCCATGAGCGCTATGCTCTCATCCAGCATCAGAAGTCCCACAAAAATGAGAAACGCTTCAAGTGTGACCAGTGTGACTATGCGTGCCGTCAGGTCAGACAGCTTATGAAATGGTTTTAATTGTCCAGCATAAGCATTCGTTAATTGCAGTGTGTGAAAATCAGATTTTTCTTTTTTCTCCTTCCTAACAGGAGCGTCACATGGTAATGCACAAGCGCACCCATACTGGGGAGAAACCATACGCCTGCAGCCAATGTGAGAAGACTTTCAGACAGAAACAGCTCCTGGATATGCACTTTCGGCGCTACCATGATCCCAACTTTGTACCCACATCCTTTGTTTGCACCAAGTGCGGCAAGACCTTCACTCGCAGGGTATGGTATATTTCAAAGAGGTCAGATGAATTTTATGGTGCCATTGGATACAGTAATCTGTGTTTAACCTTTTTTTTTAACACTTTTAACAGAATACCATGGCCAGACATGCAGAGAACTGCACTGGTGTGGATTCTGCTGATGGAGAGAACGGAACTCCACCCAAAAGGGCTCGTGGTGGCCGAAAGAGGAAGATGCGCTCTAGAAAGGATGATGACGAAGATGATAGCGGTGAGTAGCTTGGCTCTAGTTCTGCTACTATGCTGGTGTGACTTTAGTAGCTGAAGAAATACTTGATTAAGAACTATTAAGATAACTAGGTTTTCTAAACCTGTTTTAACACATGGATTATTAGAATGAAATGTGTATGATTATGTGCTAAGTGTAAATCATTACTCTTAATGGTTTTATGAAAGCTTTAACTGTCGCCTGAATATCTCAGATGAGCATGGAGAACCTGACCTTGATGACATTGATGAAGAGGAAGAGGATGATCTTCTGGACGATGAACAGATGGATGTGGAACAGGCTCCACCCAGCGTTCCCATCCCCGCACCAGCTGAACCTCCCGTTAAGAGGAAACGGGGCAGACCCCCCAAGAATGCACCCAAGGCCTCTCCTACAAAGTCTGTCGCCAAAACTACCACAGGTACTGTGTGTGTGTCTGTGTATGAAGACAAAACCATTTAAAATCTTTTAGCAGATTTAAACTAAATGACCCTCTCTGCTTCTCCTAGCAGCTGCTGCCATTATCCAGGTGGAGGATGAAAGCACAGGGGCCATTGAGAACATCATTGTGAAGAAGGAGCCTGAGGGCTCTGATGCGGCTGTAGCTGCCCAGCCAGTGGTGGAGGAAGTGGAGGCAGTCGAGGCTGGTGTAGAAACAGTGCAGCTGGCTGTCCCTGAAGCTGCACCTAACGGTGATCTTACTCCTGAAATGATCCTTAGCATGATGGACCGGTGATCTGGGGATGCGTGTGGACACACAGGCTGATCACACATGCTTGCTTATATGCACATCCCCATATGTGTCCCCTGATTTATATATATATATACATATACACACATGCTCACATACCCCCCCCCCCCCTAATTCCACGCTAAGGCCTCATGTCCTGCATCAAATTTCTTAAAGACTCCATTGTTCCTCTTCCTTTTCCTATAAAACTCCAAATTATCAATGTCCTGAAGTTCTTACATTTTGTCTTCTCATGACGATCACAAAGCTGCGCTTTTCTACTGTTTCTATCACAGCAGTAGTTCAACTGCTGAGTTATTTTTGCTGTGTACTTGGAGAGGCCAGATGATTTTTGAGAGCAGGAATGTCTCTGACATAATGTGGTATAATACATGCATCTAGACTTTTTCTTTACCAAGCTAACCTTCTGTCTTCATTTTGTCAATTCAAATCTGACATCACCATGGCAATATTGAGAAACTATATAATTTTGTGCCTGGTCAAGCCTTGCTATCTAGAATCGCTGTCACTGCTGTAGAAATGGGTGTTTTTACCCCCCCCCCCCCCCCCCCCCCCCCCCCCCGTCCAAGAAAATCCTCTCAATGTTTGACATTTATGATGACTTTTATTGGCTGTTTGTTCCTCATGTGCTCTTTCACTGGTCACAGATGATAATGTTAGGGAGCGTAGAAATGTAGCCGGCTAATTATCATGCCAGGGATGATGACATCCATCCATATGTTAAAAAAAACAAAACCCTGCAGTTGATCAATTTGTACAAAAAAGGTAATCTTGGCTAGTCTTGCTTGTAAATAATTTTTATTTTCTGTTTTATTATGAACATTTTAATCTTTTTCTAGTGAATTGATGACCTTGAATGCTAGGGCAATGGCTTTTAACAGTAGTTGTTTGGAAACATGCCACGGAAGGCTTTCAAATGACTTGTGGTGGAAAAATAAAGCCTGAACAATCATGTAGGCTGCATAAACCCTTTTCTTTCTGTCCTCCTGTAAGCCTGAATCGTTGCATTTGAGTCTGCTCAACTCGCTTGATGGGGAGGGGTTGCTTAGTGTTTTTATGAGAGAGTGGCTTTAATATTGTTCCACCTGACGAGTAGGCTTCCTTGTTGGATTTTGTTCTAGCTTTTGGAAAAGGGACAGAACTGGGCAGGTACAGCAACGTGCATGACTCCAATCATTTTGATCTGTTTTGATGTGGTCGTGTTCCTGAAACCACCCCTAATATTAAACTGTTTGTCACACGAGTTGTTAATTTCATGGGATTCTGGAAGGAGACTTAAAGTTTACAATAGGTTTTTCAGACCACATTTAATTTAAGAAGTTTAATACGAGTGTTCGAGGAAGCTATTTTGATATGAGCTGTTTCTAGAAGAGGAAGCTTGGATGGGATATTTGTAAAAAAGTTGTCACTTGTTCAAAAGAGCAGTGTCCTTATTTCTGATCATTTGGTTTTCAGATTCAGAATGAAGTTTTCCTCCAACATGTAATTGCATTTAAATTGCTTTTTTTAAGCTCTTAATTCTAGGTTAATGCTTTTTTTTTTTTTTTTTTTTTTAACCTAGCTGTACTATTTGAATTTTACAATGGTCAGAAAACCAACCTTATAAAGACATTTATTTTGGTTGCGAGGGTATATAGAGGGCCTATAAGGTAAGATGGTGTGGAGAATGTATTGCTGTACAGCTAATAAAAAAATATTGTCCTTAACAATGTTTGTCTGTTTATTCTGTGCCAAGTTACAACAGGGGGGAAAACGGAATCTTGCATTTGCATTAATTATGATTCGACTGGTACCAGTAAGCACCAATGAAGGTTTAAAATGGTTTAAGTTGTCTTTTTTTTTTATCTGCCAAGCAACTGAAACATTAAATATAGTAAATATTGCTTCAGCAATGTAGTGCTTTGTTTTCACCCAATTTAAAAATGTATGGTATTTCAGGATAGCAACAAGTGACGGTAGATCAGATATTATTTTAGTTGGGAGGGTTGTCACAATTTCCTAGTGAACATTCCACTAGAGGGAGATACTGAGTAGAAAAATGCCCATTTAGCGGTTTTATTTTTTTAGTATTTAGCCATCAGTAGATCTTAAGAGTAAAGGTTATAGGTACAGCATTTGATTTTCTATACATCTGTGTGTAGCTGACAGCAAAACCACTGACTGGAGCTTTACATAATAACATTTGCTAACGGATACATTTAATCTGTATTGGGGTTGAAATGATTGTGCTATGTGAGAAACTGCACATCTTGAAGTGACTGCCATAGGATGCTCTTCATGCAGTTCAGGTGTCACATCCTGTCTCAGACCTGTACTCTCAAACTGTGGTTTTCCCCCATAAGCATGAATCATAAAGCAGCAGGATGTGAGTGTGTGTTCAAGAGTGTATCACACACTGTCAGCGCTGGCCTGTCTTCACCCTGTTGCCACTGACATAGTGAGCAGACATTATGGCGGCGCTGACAGAGGTCCCATTTTGCCTCAAAGGTAAGGTTCTTACGCAATACTTTCAGAGCATGCTACAGAAATGCGTGCATACCTTTGTTTATGATGTGATAACATTTATAGTGCGGTGCTTAGATTTTTTTTTTTTTTTTTTTTGAGTGATGTGCAGTTCTGCTTAAATGGTTCTATGCTTGATTTACAGAAGGCATAACTCAGTATCTGAAGCCACAAAGGGTTCAGTTCATGAGTCTGGTGCATATCAACCAGTGCAAGGGACGAGCAGAGAACAGAGTTTTGGTATGTCAGCCTCTCACCCTCACAATTTTGTAATAATGAATATATTTATTTTTATTTGTGTAATACATTTTTATTTTATTTTATATATATATATATATATACACAACACATAAACACAAATATCTGTAACAAAACGCATAGTAAGATAATCATGTTTCATATTTGTGGAAAAAAAAGTTATGAAATATAAAATTTTATTACAAACACACACATATACGTGTGTGTGTGTTTATATATATATATACACACACACACATTTTTTTATTGTATTTAGTAATACATTTTTAAGAACAAATATGAGGAAAAAATGTATATGAATTTCAGAATGTCTTGAGCTGCATGAACTCTCCATAAGTTTGTTCAAAACCTGACGATCATGTTCTCCGGCATGATGCAAAAGTAACATGAAAAGTCTGTTCAAAGTCACATGATTAATGTCATAAATTAATTTGAAAACTCTGGATTCTCCAATTCTCGTTAGTAATACTGATCGACTTCACTGTCGACTGTGATGTTCATCTAGAAAGCAGCACTCGCTGCTCAGGGTGCAGAGATGTGCTGATGAAATGAGCATGTCTCATGCTCTGCAAGAATCTGCTTGCACAGTCAGCACTGTTCGTTCATTTATCAGTTGAAGGGCTGAACGCTTCTCTCTGTTTAATGTGAAAGAGTAAGCACTGAAAAGGCCACAATCTTTTTTTGTGGTTTTGGCAAACAATATTGTTATAAAAACAATATTTCTAGGTTAGTTGCTGAGCTATAAAACTGAAAGCCACAAAGACTGATAACAGAGAGTACAACTGAAAGGAAATAGCTAGCCTGTTGTTGTGAGCTCTTTTTGTGTACCAGCAGATGGCACTAGACTCATTTACACTGTTCTGTTCTGTTATGTTTTTGTTCTTTAACAGGTGATGTCTCAATGGAGAGCTCATGTGTTCCACAGCAAGCAGCCGGTGAAGGTGGGAAACAGTATATCAGAGCACATAGATCTCAGATCAGGGTCGTAGAAATCATTTTAACTGGGGAAACGTTCTTTCCTCTACTTTTAGATATTTCTACGTTTCTACATGCATGCACATGCACACAGACGTATCAAATGTATCTATCTATCTATCTATCTATAAATTACAGGAACGTCTGTCTGTCTGTGTGTGTCTGTTATTCGCATATCTCTCGAACCATTAGTCCGATGGATTTCAAACTTGACAGGTGTCTTGCTACGGGCACGAGTAAGTGCAGTGCCAAAAGATATCGGTAAAAGAAGCACTTAGAAGGTTGTGGTTTAAAAATAAACATTCTGACATAAACACTCTTTCAGCTAAACATTAAGTCAGCTACACTGTTTACTTCTGAATATATATATTTTTATTTGGCTATCATTTGTAGTAGCCTATTCACAAACTGTTTGATCAAGCGAAGCGTTTTCTCTGAGTTCACTGTGTAGTTTGCTCCCTGAATTGTCACGCTTATTCATTTGTGGATGTTAACTGAATCTGTAAGTCAGCTACGCTGTTTACTTCTGAATATTATATCTATCTATAAATTACAGGAATGTCTTTCTGTCTGTGTGTGTGTGTGTGTGTCTGTCTGTTATTCGCATATCTCTCAAACCGTTAGTCCGATGGATTTCAAACTTGACTGGTGTAACGAGTAAGTGCAGTGCAAAGTTTGGCGTTGTTTGGATTAGAAATGCAACAGATATCGTTAAATATATTGTTAAAAGAGCCACACATTGGCTTTTACCGCTCTAGCCGCTGGCCAGCCCGCCTCTCACACTGACACTGAGTGAGCACAGTGCAGGAGCAGAGACAGAGAGGGTCGAAGAAAGCAGCGGAGCTTAAAGGATTAGTTCACTTTCAAAAAATTGTTTGCTGATAATTTACTCACCCCGATGTCATCCAAGATATCCATGTCTTTTTTTCTTCAGTCGAAAAGAAATTAAGGTTTTTGAGGAAAAATTCCAGGATTTTTCTACACAGAATGGACTTCAATGGCAACCAACTATTCCAATGTTCAAAGAAGGTTCAAATGTCCGTCTCAATGCAGCTTCAAAGTATCTACACGATACCAGTCGAGAAATAAGGGTCTTATATAGCGAAATGGTAGGTCAGTAAAAAAAAAAAAAAAAAAAAAGATTTCACCCTTCCCTACTTTTTTGAACCGGAGTACACAGACAAATAACTTTTGACGTGACGCGTGACCTTTCCAATGTGATGACGCAATGCGTGGCACATCTCAGAGATGGTACACGACGAGCATTTGTGGTTAAAAAGTATGTATACATATATATTTTAGAAAATGGCTGATCGTTTCACTAGATAAAACCCTTAACCCTAGAGACTTTGAAGCTGCATTGAGACAAACATTTAAACCTTCAAACCGTTGGTTGCCATTGAAGTCCATTATATGGAGAAAAATCCTGGAATGTTTTCCTCAAAAACCTTAATTTCTTTTCGACTGAAGAAAGAAAGACATGGATATCTTGGATGACATCGGGGTGAGTAAATTATCAGCACATTTTTTTTTGGAAAGTGAACTAATCTTTTAAGTAGCCCTTTCTCGGAGTTCACTGTGTAGTTTGCTCCCTGAATCGTTGCGTTTATTCATTTGTGGATGTTAACTGAAACTGTAAGTCAGCTACACTGTTTATTTCTGAATATTATATTTTCTTCTGGTGCGCTTAACGTTATCGCTACTGTGTAATAGCAGCCTATGCTATTCACCAACTAAACTCATCCTATTCAATGCGTTCACAGTCTCTTTCACGACCATCATTTGTAGTAGCCTATTCACAAACTGTTTGCTCAAGCGTAGCGTTTTCTCGGAGTTAACTGTGTAGCCTGCTCCCTCAATCGTGTAGTTCAATTTTCCATATTTATTGTATGTCATTATGTCAGTATCAGTATTTGCTTTCTGCCATGCACAAATAAAAATGTCACTGAACTTTTGCTGTGTAATTGTAACAATGAGCGCCTAAATTTTGCACGGGCACTTTGCACTAGTTGTTCAAAATTGTTATGACAAAATGTAGCCTGAAAACAGTTAGGCCTATTATAAAGTTGTTAAAAAATTAAGTATTTGCAAAAATATTTACAATTATATTTAATGTAAACAGACAGTCAAATAATAAATTAAATAAGCCAATAAAATGAATAAAATAAAATAAATGCATTTTAAATTAAACCAAATCATTTAAATTGAAATTACATTTTAAGTTTTGAGAAAATGGTAGGATTTGTTTGCAGATTTTTTTTAAATATTGTTTTCAAATAAAAATGAATTTCATACTCAAGTGTGGCTTAAAATGAAAATGTTGTCATCATTTACTCATCCTCAAGTTGTTCCAAACCTGTATGAGTTTCTTTCTTCTGTTGAACACAAAAGATACTTTGAAGAATGTTGGTAACCAGACAGGTGATGATAGCCATTGGCATCCAACAAAATATCTTCTTTTGTGTTAAACCGATGACAGAAAGTCATACAGGTTTGGAAGGTGAGTAAATGACAGAATTTTCATTTTTGGCTGAACTATCCCTTTAAGTGTCCATCTATGTTTTGAGCCCAGTGTGTATCAGAACAGGCTAATTTTATGGGGTATTTTAAAATGAAATGCTTCAAAGTAATGTAACATGACCATATAGCTCTTGTTTCAGTACCAATATACCATTTAACATTCAGAAATCATAATGTTAAACTTCACATTCAGAACATCAGGTGTGTGAAATACATTCATCCTGATAGAATAAGGAAATGGTCAGAGAGCCAAAAAAAACACCCAATAACCTTGAACAGTGAATTGACACTGTGTTCTAAAAATATGCAGCTGATAAACAAGCAGTAGGTTAGAAACAGGAAAGTCAGTAGGTCATGTCCAGTATTAACTCAAAGTGCTGTAGGGGGGGAATAATTATTTGTAGAGATTTATATTTCCTCTGAGTAATATAGACTCTTCTGCTGTTAGCACAAACAGCTTGATGTGAAGTTCATAACTGAGGATTTTGGGAAAAGATGGAATGACATGCACTCCTTTAAGAGTTGGTTGTATTTCTTGATTTGTGAAAGAAGAGCCATTAGCTCCTAATGGAGAGCAGTTAGATGCTGAAAGTGCATGACTCAATACTAGTTCCTGTGGAAAGAAAAAAAATACTCGTTCCAAAGCTCAACTTCTGTGTTTGAGTTTCAATAAAAGATCCAGCCTCCCTGACCCCCCACATTCTCTTCTATGTTAACTTGTGAGTCACTGTATTTCCAGTGTTATTTGCTGTAGAGTATGTGTGCTGTTTACAGCGGTCCTGTCTCTTGCTTCAGGTGGAGAGTTCCTTTAGTTATCTCGAGATCTATGCCATCATCATCGACAGCGTTGAGCAGGTAAGAGATCTACAGCTACAACACGCCACGATAATGAACATTTAAAGTAGCTTATTAATCTACACTGTAACATTCGTATACGTTTTATATGTTGCTTTGGGTTGAAGCATCTGTGAATTTAAAATAAAATAGGGGCAGCTGTGATATAATGCAATATACCAACATATTTTCCCCATAAATTATGCAATTCATTATTTAACCTAAGTTCAATCCAATTTTTCTCATCCTCCAAAGAAATATGATTACAATTTAAAATAATTGTTTTCTGTTTTAATATATTTTAAATTTATTTTATTCCTGTGATGGCAAAGCTAAAAGAATTGCTTGAGAAATATGTGCTGCTTAATGTTTTTGTGGAGACTGATTCATCTTTTCAATATTCTCTGATGAATAGAAAGTTAATTATTTAAAATAGATCTCTTTTGCAAGTAAATGTTTTCACTCTCAATTTTGATCAATGTAATGCGTCCTAGTAGAATAAAAGTTTTAATTGAATAAATAATTTAATTAAAAAAATGACTGACAACAAATAATTTAAACGGTAGTATAATATTGTCAAATATGATTTTTCTCTGTAAATTATGAGATAATACTTTGTAATTATAAAAATATTTTCAAAATGTACAATTCAAATACATGCATTACATGTAAAAACAACAAAAACAACTTTTCACAGACAGTGATGACAGTTCTACGGTTATCAACATCTTAAATCTAGTAAAGTTTTTCAAATTTTCATAATAATTTTTTTTAATTATAACACTATTGTTATATTTCCTTGGCAGTAAACTATTAAAAAACGAATTGCCACTGCTGTGAGGGTGTTTCTAATATAACGGCTTAGGGATTGACGGCAAATTTCACATCATTCTCTCTTCTGACGGCTGTAATCAATCTTGATATTTCCATCTTTTGGAAAGTGGTGGAAACTCTATCATGGATTTATTCTTTTGCCATTCGAGCAAATGGGAGTCGTGCAGTTTCTATTCACCACTAATGAAGTTTACCCAACTATGACGACCCTCGCTTTGAAGAACCTCGGAAATGTGAAAAGGGTCCATTACACTTTTTTACTGTAGTATTTTGTTATTTTTCTATTTAAATTGCTAACATATTTATAGTATAACATGAAGTTGAAAATACAGGGAAGTTGAGGTCAGTTTTCAACCCTGATGTTTTTTCCAATGAGTAAAGCCTGTGGTTTTTAAATTGTTACAAATGTCAAGCTGTTGGGGGCAAGCAATGGGGGTTCAGTAGTTTCATCTCAAAAGAAAGATCCTCTTTCAATCAGCCAGCCAGTTAGTTATTTATCGCTTATCATCCCTTGCACTTTGTGTTTGTGAGGTGGTTATCGAGACAGACAAGCAGAGCTACTTTCTCAGCCTGATGTCAGTGAGAGATCTGGAAGCTGTGGTCAGCCATGTCACCGCCTCACTCAAGAAGATCTTTCCTGATTCATCGCCAGGGTGAGTGATCTGAGAAACATCACATCTGATCAAACATGGTGCATTTGGTTTGGTACACGGTTTCACAGACAAGGCTTAAGCCAGTCCTGGACTAAAATGCATGTTTGAGCTGTTTTAACTGAAAGCAACACATCTTAAAATATGCCAGTGGCATTGTTTTGTCTCATGATGCACACCAGTCAAGTTTTATTCTTGGGTACGTTTATAAAAGCTACTTGAATTCAGGCCTATTCTTGGCTTAATCTAAGCCCTGTCTGTGAAACTGGGTGTAGTGTAGTGTAGTGTAAATATAATATTAAACAAAGGAACATTGAGGTAATGTTTCAACTCTGATCTCTGACCAATAAATGACAAATTAAAGACTACACTCTTAGAAGAAAAGCTTCTGCATTATGCTATTTAAAGGTTCCTAATTTTGTTTTGGAGGTCTCCAACAATAGGTTTGCATGCATCCAAAAACACTTTAATTTTTTCATAATATACATTCGCACATCACCTCATTTCTCAAAGGGTCTGAAAACAATGATTCAGTCGAAGATTCAGTCTCTCTAAAGCCTCTTCATATATATAATAATTTAGGGGATCACTTTATGGATTTAATTGTGTTTTAAGTCATTTTTAATTTTAGGTACATTTAATGAGACCACACATCCTTTATCACAAGAAAAAAAGGTAACACTTTTTTTTCCCGATGGTCCACTTTAGACATGATACTAACTATAAGTACCTTTGTAACTTCATGTCAACTAACTCTCATTAGAGTACTAGTAAACTGTCTGCCTAGTATCTACTAACACTTTATTTTCATAGTCCCCCAACAGACATTCTACTAACTATAAGTAACTTTGCAACTACATTTTGCAACTTATTCTACTTACCTGAACCCTAACACCTAACCCTAATCTAACAGTCTACTAATACTCTAATGAGAGTTAGTTGACATGCAGTTGCAAATTTACTTATAGTTAGGAGAATGTCTTAAGTGGACCATCATAATAGTGTAACCGAAGAAAATAAAAATAACTTGCTAAACATGAAAGTATTACACAATCATTTAAGACATTTCTCCTAATATAGAACCTTTTTGGCATAAAATGAGTTCACTTGCAACAGTGATTTACATGTTTGTGTATTGAATATCAGGTGTAAAATCTGGGTCTGGAAACAGAACCACTGCGTTCAATCAATCACTGTAAAAAAGTGGATGATCTTTATGGAGTTTAATTTTTCCATATTGACCCTTATGATAAACTCTGATTAGTTAAACCATAAGGTCTTCTCCAATTTGACTCACTTCTTCTGGTAAGTATTAACAGATTTATCTGCCCACAAATGGAACAAACATGACCTTTGAATTTGTGTTGGCTGATGTGGTTACACTGATCCTACACTTCCTTTATCCCCCTCCATCTTTTTCTTGCTTTCAGGAAATTGCTGAAGAAAGTTCCTCCTGATCTTCAAGAGCGGCTATGCAGTCTTGCCTCCAGAGTTGAAGAACACGTGAATGGAGCAGTTGGACCATGTGGTTAGATGACTGTTGACAATCACATCTAGATGTTATTTAGATATCAAAGTGCTTTCATTTGATTTTTCTCCATCCTCTTTGGTGCCTTACAGGGGGCTTTTCAGACACATATGCAGCGTTGTGTGACTTCAACGAGTTCCCATGCTGTGTGGAAGTTCAGTGGGTCTGTGGTAGTCACTACTAACAAGAATCGAAATTGTCAAAGGTTTAGCAATGATGGTTTTAAGAACTGTTGCTTCTGTTTCTAGGATGTTGATAATATTTACCATGTTCAGAACTGTCGGGTGTTCAACCTCATCGACTTCAGCCATTTAGACAGCAGGTATACAATGAAACTTATATCTCTGGTTAAGAAAAATGTATTAAAAACTATGCATCATTTCTAATATCTAAATATATATAAAACATTTTTATACATAAAACTTTAATATACACTACCTTTCAAACATTTGGGCTCAGTCAGGTTTTTGTAAGTCTCTTGTTCTCATCAAGGCTGCATTTATTTAATCAAAAACACAGTTAAACAGCAATATTGTGAAATGTTATTACTCTTTAAAAAAAAAAAAAAAAAAATTATATTTTAATATATTTTAAAATGTAATTTATTCCTGTGTTGCAAAGCTGATTTTTCAGCGTCTTCAGTGTCACATGATCTTCAGAAATCATTATAATATGCTGATTTGCTCAAGAAACATTTCTTATTATTTTCAATGTTGCAAACAGCTGCGCTGCTTAAAGGAACACTCCACTGTTTTTTGAAATAGGGCTTATTCACCTTCTTTCCTACATTTAGATAGGTGGGCAAATGCATTTTTGTCTCAGTGCATGCGTTGTTTTAGTTTGACAGGGTCGGCGCTAGCTTAGCTTAGCACAATGAATGGAATCCTTTGTTGCCAGCTAGCATGGCCTGAGTGAAAGTGATCTAAAAAAATAAATAAACCCCACCTAATTACTTCTTGTGGCCTGCGTATTCACAACGAGTACAAATATCGATGCTGATTAACACTAGGCGATTTCCTAGGCAGATATTAACTTGGGACTATATTAGGGGGAAGCACTGCTGTTTAGGCGAAGCACTGCTACTTGGGCGCAGAGATATCACGCAACACATGAAATGTGAATATGTGGTATAATATGTGAATGTGAATACAGGTATAATATGGGTCGATCTATACATCTAGAGAGGCCGCACTATGCTTAAATATATTTTTATTTTTATTTGCACAGACGCGTTTCGCCGCGTGCCTTCTTCAGAAACGCGTCTGTGCAAACAAAAATATATTTAAGCATAGTGCGGCCTCTCTCCCAATTCATGTATTATAATTATCTAGGCCAGCACTCTTAAAATTGACAAGTGTACACATTGAGTGAAGCCTGCTCATATCCACATTTACTTTTCGATCTATACATGCGTCATGTTTAAAATAATCACTTACTCTGTGGACAGTTGTCCATTTGGTCCATTCGGCGTGGGGCTTTTTTTCCAGTTCACTTTATCACACCGGGAAAAAAAATAGAGTAAAAGTTACTGCAGAATGGATCAACGCCGTGAAATCCTCGGTAACGTTAGCTGTGACACAACTGCCGGCACGCTCATCTTGATCTGACGCGCTGAGCCTGGTCATCGATGGATGGCAGAAACTTGTCCCACTCTCTACAGCACAGACACTATTTCAGTCGGCATATTCCTATTCTATTCATTCTATTTCCAAAGCACGCAGCTTGTCTTCTGAAAACTCAGGTATGGTTCTGGCTCTGGCTCTTGACTGTCTGAGAAGTCACCCTCTTCGTCTCTCACAAAATTAGCCATGTTCATTGCCATTCATGTACTGTAGGAAAAATAGCCAGCTACTATTCACGCCGGTATGTTGACATTTCATGTGTTGCGTGATATCTCTGCGCCCAAGTAGCAGTGCTTCGCCTAAGCAGCAGTGATTCGCCTGTGCTTCCCCCTAATATAGTCCCAAGTCAATATCTGCCTAGGAAATCGCCTATCAGCATCGCTATTTGTACTCGTTGTGAATACGCAGGCCACAAGAAGTAATTAGGTGGGGTTTATTTATTTTTTTAGATCACTTTTACTCAGGCCATGCTAGCTGGCAACAAAGGATTCCATTCATTGTGCTAAGCTAAGCTAGCGCCGACCCTGTCAAACTAAAACAACGACAAGACAAAAATGCATTTGTCCACCTATCTAAATGTAGGAAAGAAGGTGAATAAGCCCTATTTCAAAAAACGGTGGAGTGTTCCTTTAATATTTTTTGTGGCAACCGTGATACTTTGGTTTTTTTAATTAAAAGTTTCAAAAGAACAGGATTTATTTGAAACAATATGAAATATGAAAATCTTTACTGTCGCTTTTGATCCATTTAATGTATGTAATGTGCTGAATAAACTAATAATAAAAAAAACGTACTGACCCCAAACATTTGAAAGGAAGTATTTTGAATAAATAATGTGATTAATTTATTTATAAATGTTTAATATAAAAATGGTCAATATATCTTTTCTATGTTTTTTATAATAATAATAATAGTAATAATAATATTCTGTTAATGTTAATAGGGACTTGGCTTTAGCAGTGGGCGCTCTGTCCTTCAACCAGTGGTTTACCAAGATATGCAGCAAGGACTTCAAACTGGTATGTACGGATACTACTGGGCTAATAATCATGCATACTGATAGAGAAAGCTGTTAAAGGTATGGTAGGCAGTTTCAGAGAGGCTAGCAATAGCAAGCTAGCTTTGAAAGCATAAGATCCCACCCTCCCTTCAGAGCGTCTCCAAAGCCACGCATCCTCCTAAACGCATGACGGTACGCAGCCAGAGCAGAGTCTACAAAACATCACAAGAGACGGTGTTAAATTACCTCATGTCTCAAAGTACATAACATTACAATAAACATAAATAACTTGTAGAGGTCTGACTTGTACCACCTGACTGCTGCGGACTCATTTCGGCGTTGATGTCGGCGGCGAGTGATCTCAGCATAAGAGAGAAGGAGTGGGGGAAGAGGGAAAGAGTGAAGCACAACGGCGCTACATGTCGGCGCACTTCCCCACGAGGCTGTAAGACTGGAAAAACTGGAAGAGAGGGCAACTCTCTGAGAAAACAAAGGAAATTAACATTTGAACTCTCTCTTCATCAAGTTAGCATCACCATTTGATGCCTCAGATTTAATGGAGATGCTAACTTTATGAACTTTGTTAATTTCCTTTGTTTTCTCAGAGAGTTGCCCTCTCTTCCAGTTTTTCCAGTCTTACAGCCTCGTGGGGAAGTGCGCCGACATGTAGCGCCGTTGTGCTTCGGGCAACTCGAGTTCGAGTCCCGGCTCATGGACCTTTCCCAATCCCGTCCCCCCTCTCTCTCTCTTCCACCTCACTTTCTGTCTAGCACCTGTCCTATTCTAATAAAAGGCAACAAAAAAAAGGCGTTGATAGTGTTGCCAAAGAAATGCATAATTCCGAGTCTGAGGACGTGAACAGCTCTGGGTAGAACATCACGGGTTGCCATCTCGTAATTACGGTAATCACGACATGGCATGAGCACAGTATAAGCTTGTTGTTTTGGTTCAGGAGGAACTGAAAAAGATGACTGCTGTTTGTTTGCGGCGCTTGGTGATTGTCTGTCTAGAACTCTGCATAGCTTTACTGAACTATGCAGATGATGACGACGTGATGTCTGCGCTAGCAGGGTGTGCGGAGGTATGCAAATACATATGCTGACAGGCTGGTTGGACATCGTATCATTTCGTTTGGTCCGAATGCAATGAATGAAAATGTTTTGGTCCTGAGACTTCCACAGAAAAGATACATGTACATTTTTTAAATATTTAAACCACCTCTATTATTGATTGCTATCAGGATGTGAAGAGAGTTTCAACCAGTATAACAAAAAGTGTTTATGAAAAACATTGCCTACCCTACTTTTAACTTGGAGCAGAATTGTTGTTTTTGTTTAGACTTGGCTTATTCAGTCATGTCAGACCTTCATCTCCTCTCGCTCCTGGCTGTGGAAAGGTCAGATATAGGCCACTTTCCAAATAATAAATTGCTGGTCTGACCATGACAACAAGACATGCTCAAGGGTGACTTTGATCTCTGTGTGATACAGTATACTCATTTAGATGGAGAGAGGATTTAAGGATGGGTAGAACAATGAATTGTAGCCGAAGCCACTTTCTTGAATCAATCAATCAAACAAGCGTATTCTTTATTTAATTTTTGCAATATTTTGTGGCTGCACAGATCACAATTCTTCCCACTCAACATGTTTATCATAGTGTATCATGCTCAATTCATGTCAATCTTGGTATGTCTGTTTGCCTCAAAAAACGTTGAGAACCTCTTCTCTTTGTTCTCAGACCCCTGATGTGCAGGAGCAGGTCCTCTATATGATCGCCCGGTCCTGTGCTCTGGAGGAGGTCAGTCTGGAGGCCAGCGGACTCAAAATGTGAGCTTAATCAAGGCCCTTGCACTTATGAAAAGTTAAACACATTTACCCAATTTCTATGTGTTACTTTGAAGCAAGTTGACTCTTTTTGAATTCACCATGCAGGGATTTTGCTGTCAAGATGGCCTCCGCTCTTCGGGACAATTCGGCCTCTATTGTCCATATCATCAACCTGTCTATCAATGCAATAGAGGATAAAGGTTCTGATGCGGATTCTCTATCTGAAATGAGGTTTTGGTCTGTTCATGGTTTTCTGTGTTATAGGCTGATGTTATGATTTCTCTGTTTACCGGCTCTCAGGTGTGATTGCTCTCAGTCAGAGTTTGTGCAAATTGTCCCGTGGCCTCAGTCAGCTGAACCTATCCAAGGTCTCCATGTCCCCAAAAGGTGCAGTTTTTATCTCTTACTCCTTTTGTACATGTCAAGATGCTGCTTCACGACTACAAAAAGTAACTAGATTCAAAAGATGATAAAGGGTTGGTTGCCATGGCATTGCTTTGTGAATGCTAATTTAGGGTCTTCCTGTTACACTAGGCCTCGGCTGTCTGGTTCAAGTTCTTCATCAAAGTACATCTCTCTGCAACACCCTTACCCACCTAGATCTGAGCGGAAACATTGGCTGCCTAGCCACAGAAGAGGCAGTGGTGAGTTTAAGAGAGCTGGGGGATGTAGGGGCCCTGGTGTTCACATTTGTTACTTGCACTGCCAATATTTTAATAGGCCCACCACAAAAAAAAAACTATTTATAATACATTAGATGCACTACCAATCAAAATATATATTTTTTAAAGAACTCACCAAGGCTACATTTATTTGGTTTCACTTGGCTGCATATGTCTTTTGTCATATAGGTTTTATTTATTGGCAGCATTGCAAAATTTAGCAAAAAAGAGTGAATAGGAAAACTCTTGGGACAGGATGGCTTTGAAATCTCATGCTTGTCTGTCTCTCTTCTAGAGCCTCTTTAAGTTCCTGTCTGCTCCAAATGCAGTTTCTCACCTTGACCTCAGCTACACAGACTGCCCCCTAGACACAGTGAGTCCCATCAGTTATATTCTACATTTGATTTGATTGCTCATATTGTGGTGTAAAATGAATTAGGGAAGTTAAATACTGACATATATAATATTCATCCAATATTAGCCCATGAGATTGGGAATGAGACAGTTTGTACCCAAAAGCTGGTTCAGTTGTTTACCAAATAATGCTTGAATAGTTCACTTCAGTAAAGAATCTGACGTACCTTTCTATTTCTGTTTCTCTCTAGCTGTTTGTGTCTCTATCTGTCGGCTGCTGCACTACTTTGAGCTACCTCAACCTCTCCAGGAACACTTTTTCTCATAGGTGAGCCATCAAAAGTGATATTATGAAGTGTAAGCATCTCTACGCAGGCAGCATGTACATACTGATCTGTGTGGCTGTGCTAGGAAAGTACGAGAGGTCACGCGCAGTGTGAGGGATTTCTTTAGCAAGAACACTGTGTTAAAATACGTGGGATTGGCTGGAACTAAACTACCTCCAGAGGCTCTCAGGTATGGGCTTTGTTCCAATATTAGCATGAATGTATGTGTTATAAGCTTAAATTTCTTTACATTTTGAATCTGTTCGCTTATGGTCTAAATACCTGCAACGAGCTTTGTACACAGCACTGTTCAAAAGTTTGGTGTCAGTCAAATTAAAAAAGTATTTTATGCTCTGCCTCACCAAGGCAGAATTTATCTGATCAAAACTGAAAGGAGTAATATTTTGTAATATTTTTTTTACTATTTAAAATAATTTTCTATGGAAGCTTGTTTCCGCCACTTTTTTTTCTTGGATTTTTTTCTCAGAATTGTGAGATATAAACTCGCAATTGCAAGAAAAAGAATCTCACAATTCTGACTTTATTTCTCATAATGGTGAGGTTATATCCTGTAGTTCTGACTTTATTTCTTGCAATTGTGAGTTTATATCCTGCAATTCTGACTTTATAACTCTCAATTGTTAGGTTATATTATGTAATTGTGAGAAAAAGGTCTGAATTGTGAGATGAAAAAGTTGCAATTATCTTTTGAATTGTTTTAATTCGTGGCGGAAATAAGCCTTTTTTGATATATTTCAAATGTGATTTTTTCCTGTGATGGCAAAGCTGAATTTTACTCCAGACTGCAGTGTCACATTATCCTTCAAAAATCAATTTTAATATGCTAATTTGGTGCTCAAGAAACCTTTCTGATTATTTCCAATGTTGAAAACAGTTGTGATGCCTATTTTTGTAGAAACCGTGACAGATTAGGAATCTAAAGTTTAAAAGAACAGCATTTATTTGAAAGAAATCTTTCATAACGTTAAAAATGTCTTTACTGTCACTTTTGATAAATTTAATCTTTGCTGAATAAAAGTATTATTTCTTAAAAGAAAAAATCTTACCTCAAACTTCTGAACATTTTTTTTTTTTCATTTTTTTTTTTAATCATTATTAATGTCCAGTGTTAATGTTGTTTAGATTGTTACTACAGGGCTTGGCCACCAACACTCATCTATCTGAGCTGGAGCTCGACATCAGCTGCTGTGAGGTACACACACTGACATGCACATCAAAGTATTGTATGAATCTTTTCTCAAAACTGTGTGTGATGTTGTGGTACGTGTAGCTGAGGTCGGCTGGAGCTCAGGTGATTCAGGAACACATCTTCGAGGCCAAGGCCATCCGCAGCCTAGACCTGTCTGACAACGGTACAGTCTCTTATTTTATTCTCATTCACAGCTCCAGCAATTTGTTAACCTCCATTTATACCATCCTATTTATTTCTGTCAGATTTATTATATTGCTCTCACTTGACTGTCTCTTTCACAACAGCACTAGAGGGGTCACAGGGTCTCTCCTTATATCGGGTTATAAATCATATCTGACTGATACGTGGAGAGATGGAGGCATAAATTAATCTGACTCGCTGTGTGTGTGTGCATTTGTCCTCTTGCCTCTGAGAAAACCTCTTCTTTTCATAAGATAAGAAAGTAGTAAATGGTGCGTGCGTTGTGTACATCTGCGTTCATTGTGAGTGTACAGGTTTTCCTTTTTTTTCCTTTTTTTTTAACTAAGAGAAGTGAAATTCATCATCGTTGGTAATCAACAGCATGCCACAGATGCTGATGACCGAGCTTATCTTGTATTTAACCCGGAATATTCCTTAGTTCATTGAATATATATTTGTAATATGAACTAGATATCTGCTTAACAGAAAAATAAATCGAAGCAACTAGTGTTGCTTTTCAAGACCAAAGCTCATGAAAATGTTGAACCCTGGGAGAAGATGGAATCAGGCCATGCTATTTTTATAACCCAGGAGGAGATGAAGCAAATATAGGCGTTGTTGTGTCGGCTACATGAGGAGAAAGGCTCAACACATCAGTCAGAATAGCACATGACCCACTGGACCCGCACTGTGCGCCTGCAGGGCTATCATCACACCTGTCTGAGCACATACAAACACACACACAAAGGAGGGAGAGAGAGGCTAGTGTCAGTGTGATATAAGTGAGAGAGATATTTGAATTATAAGATGTGAAAACATACTTGACTGGAGCGCCGGAAATCATTTGACACTTGTAGTGATCATATGAAAGGCGCTGTAAGCAATTTATGGAACGGTATGCATAAAATTATCCTAATTCCCTAGATACAAGTACTTATTCATTAGATACTTGACTTATTAGATACAAGTACGTATTTATTTGATACAAGTACTTATTAATTAGATACTAGTACTTAGATACAAGTACATATTCATTAGATATTTAATAGATACTAGTACTTATTTATTTGTTACTAAGAACGTGTTCTTTCTACTTGACAGGTAAAAACGCAATGTTTACGGCATGTAGAAAGAAGAGGCATGTCTAATTTGGTAGCTAAGTCTGGCGGAAGTAGTAGAATGGCTAACATGACTTGGAGGGAAATTGTATTATTATTAAAAACAAATCACAATTAATAATTCGATTTTTTTCTCTCTCAGGTTTTGAAAGCAATATGGTTACTTTAATTCTCTCCATTGGTCGCAGTCATTCTATTCGACACCTTTCAATCGGACGCAATTTTGCCATGAAGTCTAGGTAAGTGCCATGTAGTTTAGGTGTGGATTAGTCATGTTTTTTTTAGATGATGTGTTTCATTTTTTGATTGTTAGATGGGGGATTGTTCAGGAAACTTTCTACATGGTTGTGCTAGTGGTGCTGAAATTGCACATTTCCTTTAAAATGTTATCGCTTCCTCCTTTTCCTTTCAACTATTTCCCTCTTCTCTCAGAGCTCTTACAGATGTGTTGCACCGCCTTGTACAGCTAATTCAGGAGGAGGAGTGTGTGAGTTCATCATTTTTAATGTCAGAAACCCTACACACACACTTTCCATTATTCTATTAGAATCAGGCCTCAGTCATATCTGCAGCCTCTCCCAAATGATATGAGTATTACTGCAAAATTGGATCACACGTCCCCCATCCACCATGGTTACGTACACCAGAGCGTCCACCTACGGACCACAGCTCTCACATAACATTAACGAGAGTAGGAAGAGCTGCTATCTTTGCCTCAGTTAGCGGTGGAGATTGGAATGTGTGCTTCTGTGTGTTTTTGCGTCTATTCTTGTAATACTAGTACCACCAATAAAGAGAGAAGGTCCACAGAGACACCCCCCCCCTCCCTCCTCCCCCACTCCTTCATTTCTCCAGCAAGCTTTGAATTTTAATTACCCAGAATCCCTCTCCATCAAGGCTCGCCCGGTCTCAGTAATTACACAAGCAGCTCTGACTCAAAGATAGGACTCATTAAAACAAACTCTCAACTTTATATAACTTTATCCACATTAATAAGAGCATTTATGCTCTCCATAGAATCAGCGTTGGCCTCTCACGACCCAACCTGCTCAGTCAATACTGTTTCTTAAGCTAATGAGACTTGATAGAAATCTTAATGAGACTTACAGCCAAAGGTTAATGACTCCATAAAATGACTCTGAATTTCAGATCAATGGAACTTGATAAAGAAAATGTATGATGTGCATATGGCTTGGATAGTCACCTTTTTACTTTCCTTTTCAAACTTTTTAGCCACTGGAGTCTCTCTCTGTATGTGACTCAAAGTTAAAAACAGGCACCACTATCCTCATCAACAGCCTGGGAAGCAACGCAAGCCTGTCAAAGATTGATATCAGCGGAAATTGTATAGGTGACACAGGAGCAAAGATGCTAGCAAAGGCCCTCATGATCAACACCAAGCTAAAGTAATTTTACATGCACACATGGTGACTTGCAGCTTTCTTTTGCTGAATTGGACATGTTCCTGGATCATTGTTCCTGTCAACGAGACATAATTTATCGTTAATTTATTGTTAGTCATAGTTAGCAACTTTTGATTTTGATAAATGTTAAGATTAACATTAGCTAAGACTAATGAATGCTGTAGAAGTATTGTTCATTGGTAGTTCATTCCCAACAAATGAAACCTTATTCTAAAGCGTCTCTGTTTTGCCCTGTTTTCTGACAGAACGCTGGTTTGGGACCGGAACAATGTGACTTCTGGAGGATTTATGGATGTGGCCAATGCCATGGAAAAGTGAGAGTAACCCACATACCTAAAGGGGTTTTTCAGTGAATTGTATTTGTTAAAAAGTGTATTTCTTTGTGTGTTCAAACAGGAACTTGACACTACAGAACATGTCCATTCCTGTGAGTGATATTCTTCAAACCTACCGAAACACCCCAGAGAAGACAGAGGACGCTTTACAGAAAGTCAGTTCTCATTTGCAGTACTATAGAAAGCCAGGAGAACAGATGATGACAAGATATAACTGACTCTTTTTGTATGCATATATGTAGATCCAGGCGTTTTTATACAGGAACAATCAGAGACAGTGTGCAACGAGTGAGGAAATGTGTCATCTACAGCATGGATTGAAGACCACTCGCTCTGAACAGGTTTGCCTGGATATATTCTTCCTATATGCCACTTTAACTGCCTATGATATAGTAGTAGATTGTAATACTACATACTAATGTGTCTGTCTCTTTCTCTTTGTGCTCAGTTAGTGCAGGATCTCTGTAAAAAGCTACAGGAAAGTGTGCATCCTTTAACCTGCTATAATATACAAGAGGTGCAGTCGGACATTTTGCTTGCAGAGGAAGCGCTTCAACATGCAAAGACAGCCATTAGTGTATGAGATTACACATATACATGGTTTGCATTATTACAGATTCAAAATCTGATCATTTTATACTCTACTGTTCAAAAGCTTGGAATCGCTAAGATTTTTGAACGTTCTCGTGAATGTTTAGTGCTCATCAAGACTACATTTATTTGACCAAAAATCCAGTAAAAACTTAAATATTATTATCATTTAAAATGTACATTTACAATGTAAATGTAAATGCATTTAAAATAACTGCTTTATATTTGAATATATTTAAAATGTAATTCACTCCTGTGATGGCAAAGCTGAATTTTCAGCATTATTACTCAAGAAATATTTCTTACGATAATCAATGTTAACTTTGTGTTGCTTAATATTTTTTTTGGAAACTGATACAGTTTTTTTGGCATTCTTTAATTAGTAAAAGTTTTATATAAAATATAAATATGTTGTAACATTGTAAATGCCTTTACTGTAAGTTTTGATCACTTTAATGCTTTCTTGTTGAAAAAAAGTACTAATTTCTTTCTTTTTAAAAAAAAATCTCCCCAAACTTTGAACAGTAGCTAGTGTACGAGCCATTGCTGTTATGCAGTACTATTTGAAGTATTTTAAAAATGAGTGTACTTAATAACAGGGTACACCAGATTTCAGAAATTTGTGTGATTTATTAATTTATATAATAAAAGAAAACTGAGAATTTAAAATGTACATCTTAAAGCTGTAGAATATGTAACATAAGATATTAAGACACATATGATGTGGACGTTAAAGATGCACTGCATAGTAGTAATGGCTGATATATTTTTCTGTTTTAAATTTTTATAACAATGTGGTGATGCCCTAACTCGTGGTGTTTGACATTTGGCCTTGCCTCTCAGTCTTTTGCAGGACTCTATGAGTTGGGCAGAGCGCCTTCTAGTGGTCACATGCTGAAATGCATTCTCAATGACGCAGCTACAGCCCTGAGGAGTGAGATCACTGAGGAAATCCAGGTAAAGTCATGTTTTTTTGGGGTGTGTGTTTGCATACAGAACTATGTTGTGTCTGTTATGTAGTACAGATTGCTTTAGTGGAGGTCACTGTAATTCAATGGCAGTATAAATCAGACTTTCTTTTGTGCTGTGCAGGAACTGGCTACGGCAATGCTGCAGTCCGCCCAGCTGACCTGCCCCAGAGTCGTCCAGAGGTCAAGTGTCAGCGAGCAGCTGGCGGATCGTGTGGCCAAGAAGACACGTCAAGCTGCACACTTCATTCAAAACACAATGCAAGAGGCAGAGAACAAAATCAAAAACAAGCTCAGGTGCGACACGCATCACTATTAACAATATTAAACTCTCAAACCTTCTCCCCCCAAAAATTAAATATTTGTTACTCATGTTTACCCCTCTCTCACTCTTTCTCAGTGAACTGAAACTGTCTGTCAGTGTCTCTCTGGTGGAAAGTATAATTGATGAAGTTCTTCAGGATTTGTCAGTGGCTCAGGAGAAGCTGGTGAGGGTTTGCATTTATGAACGTTTATTGTGCACATGAGAATTGTGTGTGCGTATATGACATGCAACATATATCTCTCTTGCTTTTAGGACAAGCATATGAGGGAGTTTTCCCAGTCCACCAATATCAAGGCCAATGTTCCTCAGCTCAGAGTGATGGAGCATGAATTCCCTACAGATGATGTGAGATGATTCGATTCTAGCATTTTGATCCGCCACTTACTCACGACTAACATACACTAACTCTCAAAAGTTTGGGGACAGCTTTTGTTTTGAAATAAATAACTCTATTAAAGGTACACTATGTAACGTTTTGGCCCTCTAGCAGTTAAAACACAAAACTGCATGCATTTTGCATAAGAACATTATTTTGCTTGTGCTTTGACTCTGCCTGACTGTGTCTATGAATATGGTTATCTTACAGCTCATAAAACATTCACTACTTGGCTTAAGAGACATAATCAAGTTAGATAATGTAGCTATACCCATTAATAGACACAATGATTCCTTGTAAATAAAACCATCCCATCAGGTCTGAAATATAAACACTTATAATAGGCTTACCTTAGTGAATCAAGGTAAGACAAAAACACGTTTTGGAAGAAGGATTAATGATGCATTTGCTCGTTATTAAAATTTTGTTAATTTTAAGCAGAAAAGTTACATAGTGTACCTTTAAGCAAAGATGCATTAAAATGTTCAAAAGTGGTGGTAATTTTATTTCAAATAATTATAAAGCATGAATAATGCCCTGGCCTATTCTGCATGACCATATTCTACATCCCATAATCCTACCCAATACCTAAACTTAACAACTACCTTACTATTAAAAAGCAGTAAATAGGAGTTTATTGAGGCAAAAGTCGTAGTTAATAGTTAATTAATAGTGAGAATTGGACCCTAATCTAAAGTGTGACCATTTATTATAATTTTTTTGTAATCCAGATGTTAAAACCCCACTTTTGCTGTGCGATAACAGGTGTGCTTATATCAGCTGTGGCTTCAACACGACTCATCCAATCAGAATTTAGAGTATCTGTTTCAGAATTTGAACTCCATTATAAATTCAAGTTGTTGCAGTAATGTAAAGTGAGAGTTTGATTGCAGTTTTTCTCTCTGCGTGATCATAGTACGTCCCCGTCATCTGGAGGAACAGCTTCCACTCCCGTAGCATCCGTCCCGCCCCTTCCATCAAAAGTAAGTCCCTTGTGTCTTGATGCCGACAAGTGCTTCTTTCTTTCTTTCCATTCATCTCTGCTTTTGCACTCCTAAATCAAATGTGATTGGGTGCAGCTTACACTGGTGACACCATAGCTGCATGTTTCTTAAAAGCTGATTGGCTGTAAAAAAAAAAAAAAATCCTGGCACCACACACCACAGCTGTTGAGGTCAGAGGTCTGTTTAATTATGCAGTCATCAAAGATGTCAGAACAGGAGGGGTTAAAGTCTCTTATCTGAACAAAACCAGCATGATATTTACACATCCGATCAAATGTACAGTCAGTATCCCGGTAGCAGGACACTTGCTGCACTTAGTTTATTGACTTTTTACTCTTATCATTTATTTTAGTAATCATTATAAATTAGGTATCATTTGAAAGCTTAAACACTCAAAATGCATCATGTGAAAACCATTTTTGAAATTGGACAATGGTACTTTAACACATTTTGGCGGGCTCAATTTTTTGTGATATAAACTTTAAATTTGGAATACAACTTGGTTAGACATACAGCTTTGATTTTCCAGCAGTTTTAGAGTCCAAATTATTTTGTAAAATATATTTTTAGCATCATATAAAAAATGTTTAGCATAGTGTTTAGTTCAGCATTTGCTTTACAGTAACCTAGCAACAAATGGTGCCTTTTTCTTCTTTAAAAAGAGACTAACCTTAGGTCTGTATTCCAAAGCATTCATGAATTACAACCATTTAGGTTCAGATCTATGCTCAAAAAGGGGGGTGGCAGTTAAAAGGATATGGTTAGTCAGATCTCATTCAACGACAACCTTTACCTAAGCACACGAAAACTGATTTAATGACAACCCAATGTGTGATCAACTTGTGCAAATGTGTGAGAATGAGTGTGTATGTGTTGCAGTATTTATTGTAGTAGTGCTATAGTGCACATGTGACATCAAAAGCGTGCTTTGTTGTTTGAAGTCCTGGCTGTGAGAGCGGGATCCCCCTCTCATGGGATTTCCCCTCCCTCTCTAATTGGTGTCTATCTGTGGTGTGTATATGAGCCTGAGACAGCGGGGTTTGATTTTGGGAGGTCCCACCCTGTCTCTACTATATATAATCAGCTGTGTAACACACTGCTGGCAGCAGCTATAACTGGAGCATAGCCCTGTTACTCTCACACCACTGAGCCCCTCAGACGAGGGAGGGGGGCCACCCGCTTACAACCACGACACAACCCCTCCCCCAGTCCCACACCCTTCTCTTCCTCTGCTCTTTTGTGTATACCTGTCCTCCTTTTCTCATTCCAGTCACATTTCACCCCAAGATAAATCAAATGAAGAAATGATAATTTGCTTAAAGAAAATGAAGCCTGTTATTAGGACAATTTTTTGTATTGTGACATTTTTATTATCATAACTGTAATGCAAAGACCTAAACATTTTTTTTAAGGAATTAATGCTAAAGAAATTGATCAAAAGTGACAGCCACAAGACATGTATGTTACATGATTTCTTTTTCAAATAAATGCTGTTCTTTTAAACTTTCTGTTCATCAAATAATCCTGAAAAAAAATTCACAAAAATGTTAAGCGACACAACTGTTTCCACATTGTTAATAATAAGAACAGCAAATCAGCGTATTAGAATGATTTCTGGAGGATCATGTGACACTGAAGACTGGATAATAATATATATATAATTTAAACTTGTATGTTAACAGTTTTGGTAGTATTTTTTTACATGGTAATTGATGTATTTAAGTGATTGTTATTGTAATTCAGTAAAAATATTACAGTAATGAGAATTGCCACTGAGAATAATGAAGAATCGAAAAAATACTACAGTAAAAATTTGTGGGGGAAATGTCATAATAAATAATGTCACTGTGCAAAAATCTGTAATCCTCTTCATTTAGACATGATTTCCTATATGCAAACTATAATTCTAAATAAATACTGTATTTTTATTGGTTATTGATTTTGGGGTAAAAGATGACTTTTCATTTTCTAGACATGTTTTTGGGAGATTCCTCGGCAGCCTGCATCTGTCATGTGAATATCCTGAACCCTTCGTGATATCCAGCTTTATCTTCCCCCTTGCTTTTTCCTGCCTTTTTCGCTGATCTTTTATGCTCCCTCTCGTATCCTCTGCTGTAAATCTGCAGATCCATCGCTCCATCTCGATCTATTTCTTCCTCTCTATGTAGTTACACACATCATACAAGCTTCAGTCTCACCCCTCCCTCACTATCTCCCTCTGTTGTCCCTTATTTCCTCCCTCTCTCTCTCTGCAGGTTTGTTAGATGTGGAAGGGGAACAGCAGGCGCGTGCGGCCACACATCCCCAGCAGGAGGTAGAGGAGAGAGGAGGGGGATGGCCTCAGGTCTCCAGGGTAGGAACGGAGGAGAGGAGGCGGGCCCTGTCGTTGTCGTTGGTGACGGGTCTGTCAGTCACCGCGGCAGGCCAGCTGAAGCCAGGAAGCTCCTCCTACTCTGGGAGAGAGGCGGATGCTGCTGCTGCTGCTGCTGCCGCTCTTAGCAACAGAGAGCCCCGGCGCTCGGAGCCTGCACCTCCTCAGCCCCCTATGGACCTGCCCATCGAAGGCCACACACTGAGGCACTACACCCGCTCCAGGCCCAGACCCAACCGCCGGAACAGGCAGCCTCCCAGCAAGCCGCAGGTAAGACGGGAGGGTCGGGAACCGAGAAGAAAGGAGCATGGGAAGGGTTTCGAGAGGCTGAGATGGGGACGCTGCTGGTGGAGAGAGAGGGGGAGGGAGACTGCTTTCTGACGGCACTGCTCAGGTTGAATCGTCCGCAGACACCCAGCTCCTCCAGGCTCTCTCTCACACCGTCTCCTCCACCCCATCTCCTCATTTTTTCCTTTCTCTCGCTCACGATATGCGACGAGAGATGCTCAGGGAGAGGGTGCTGCTGTGGTGGGTTGAGATTTTTAGGGTGTGTATCCTCCACTGCCATTTTCAGGCAGTGTGTGTGCCGTCGTGTTTGTGAAGCTCAGCTGGGCGGTGTGTGTATTCTGTCAGAAAGGGGCACAGTCTCTGTCCAGCACTGATTATTGCCGTTTGAGCTTGGTGTGTGACTGCTGTAGCATCTCAATTATTAATGTTCCCAGATCAAGGAGGGTTTCTCCCTTTCTTTTCGCACCCTCTCTGTCATCAGGAACGGAGGATCCCTCTATTCGTGGCATTCCCAGGGTGTGGGATCGAAATCTGTTTATTCGGTTGTACAGATTCACCTGGCCGTTGTATAAAGGAGAAACAGATTGCGTGTTTAAATGAGATGTAATATTTAGGTTGGCGTGTGACAGTCGATGTATTTCTGCCGCTGATGCTGCAACGACAGTGTGTGGTTGCACTGGCACACTGCGATTCTGTTGAGTCCATCCCGCCTTTCCTGTTGAGTCGAGACTAATGTGAGATATTATATCCTCACTGCGGTGTCTTCATTACGTGAGTGTGAGATGGACAGAAAAGAAAAGAAAGGCAGAGGATGTATTTTTCCTCATATCTGTGCGTGTCCACTTGTACATCCTGTGAATGGCCATTTGATAAATGGTTGCCATAGTGATGGGCTTTACAGTGTTCTCAGTTGTAGCTGCTCACACACACATGCCTTTACACTGTTGTGTGTCTAATGAGCTCCTATGGCATGTGGCCTGTTTATTGATGCTGCCATTGTGAGGTGTGATGTGTGCGTCTTTGATGCTGTGATAAAGGTGCTATTGTGCCCTCACATTGTGATTGTGGCAAATCTGTGTGGTTGTCAGGTATTATATAATCACAGGTATGTTAAAAATTACCCTATCGAGTCATTTGAGACACATTTTCTTTTTTTGCCGCCGAACTTTGGTCATTTTATCTCTTTTTGGCATTAACTGAATTTAGTTTTATTGCAAAACAATTTGCTATGATGGTACCATGTTACAGTGATGGTGTCAGATAGTAATACCACAGTTGTACAGTGCCTTTCAAAAAATACCATGGTACCATGATATATACACTGCCGCTCGAAATTTGGGGGTCTGTAAGATTTAAAAAATAGCCTCTTTTTTTTTTTAAAGAAGTCTTTTATGCACATCAAGGCTGCATTTATTTGAACAGAAATACAGTAAAAACAGTAATATTGTGAAATATTATTCCTATTTAAAATAAATGCTTTCTATTTTAATATATTTTAAAATGTAATTTATTCCTATAATGGCAAAGCTAATATTAGCCTTTACTCCAGTCTTCAGTGTCACATGATCTTTCAGAAATCATTCTTATACTGTATGCTGATTTGGCGCTCAACATTTTCCATTTTTACTCTCCATGTTGTGCTGCTTAATATTTTTTGGCAACTGTGATACATTTCAAGAATCTTTGATCAATACAAAGTTCAAAATAACCGCATTTATTTAAAGATAGAGATCTTATAATTCTTATAAATATCACTTATGATGTTTAGAACTTATAATGCTACTTATACTGTCACTTATGATTACCATATTTATTTACCATGGTACTTCGAAAGAATGCATTGTATTACTGTCATGGTAGTTTCCACAAAAAGCATGGTAATACCATAGTACCGTGATGCCATTTGATTACGAACTTTATTAACTCTAGTAGTATCCAAAGGTATTTCAAAAATACAATGGTAGTGTCCACATAAATAATGATAATATTATGGTACTGTACTGTGATATGATGTAAATCACTGTATTCACTTACCATGGTGCTCAAATATATGTCTAACAATAACATAGTACAGTAGTGTCCACAAAAATCATGGTAACACAATAGTACTATATACATACATATCATTATCACCTTTAATTACCATAGTATCCCAAGGTATGTCAAAAATACTTTGATAGTACAGTCACTGTAGTGACCACAAAAATCGTGGTAAAACCATAGGTTTGTGATACCATCTACATATGATTACCACCTTTATTTACCATAGTACCCCATGGTATGATGTATTACCATCATAATAGCGTCCGTATAAACAATGGTAATGTACTGTGAAATGTGGATCACCGTATTCTTTTACCAGGTTGTGTCTGAGAATACCTCAGTACCATCACATTAGTGTCCACAAAAACTATGGTAATATCATGGTATTTTCATCTTACATCTGCTGTCATTTAGATATGTAAAAATATTGTGTGTGCTTACTTTAGTGTAGTTAGGAGTGGTTGGTAAATTATAGGAGGATCTATATAGTCATTTGGATGCCATTTTTATATTCTATGCTGGTAGATTATGTCATCGTCTTAAGAGACCTTTAGCTGTTTCTGTGTTGTCATGATGACTGGCTTGTGTAAGTGTAATGCTGAATGTCATGACTGCCTGTTGGTGAGTACCAGTCACTATGGACAGTTTTTAGAGTGTGTATTTTCACACAGTTAAGGCCCGTCCACACCAAGAACAATAACTTAACGAAAATATAACTATATTAGCATCCACACTAACGCATGATAATGTTCTTTTTAGTGTATGCTGCAGTTCTGTCGTCTGCCACTTTAAATGCTGTAGCACTCTTTAAAGCAGTTTGGATTCTGATTGGTTGTCAATGTTTTTATCGTTTATCAGATGGAACAAAACGTTCTGAAAGTTATTCCAAAGAGACCGTTCCTCTGTGCCGTTATAGTTGTGGTATAGACTCATAAGAGTCTAAAGAAAAAGACTCAAAAAGAAATTTTTTAAACCGATATCGTTATCATCATAGTTATCGTTGTGATGTGAACAGGCCTTTACCCTGGTTAAAGCTGTGTAATTGTGTGTGTGTGTGAGGTAATTTTTCCAGAACAGACACTCTCTGGAGAGTTTGGCGCCACTGTTATCACAGACATGAGCACCGAGGGATGAAAACACTCCTGTCATTTCCTCTGATCACCTGAATGAGTATGTGTGTTATATGTATATTCCTGTCAGCATGATCTGTTGGCGAGGGTGTGTGTCCATATTGTGTGACGGCCGGTCATACTCCTTGGCTGGTGAAAACCCAATGACAGGTGGTGCCTCAGGGAGAAGCTCATGTGACTGGAGAAGAGATAATGCTCTGATGGTCCAGTATATGTGTGTGTGCTTTTTTCCTGTATGACCATGCAGGGCTGTCAGCAGTGGGGGACAACCAGGCCCTGTGATGTGGGGTGTCTCTATGGTACCGCCTACTCATTGGTCTCAAGTAAAGACGACACACCCAAAAAAAATTTTCCAGGGCTCTGTGAGTTTTAGCAATGTCCCTGTATCCCTTTTAAATTCTCGCAGCTCCTGCCTTTATGATGGCTGCATAAGCATTTCTTTTATTACCTCTGCAGTTTTACACACCCATACACACGAACCATGTATTCCACAAAATGATGTCTGGTCACAAAATGGAATCATCAAGAAGGTGTTTCAGGAGAAGGCAACTCTGACATTTTCCACAAATGCTCTACATACAGTGTCCTTTATTATTATTATTTTTTAAAACATTACATGCAAAGATCCCAAGTGATTAGCTAACCCAAAATGAAATTACCATGAAAATTAGATTGTTTTTAAGGAAGCTTGTTTCCGCCACTGAATAAAGAATAAAAAAATAAAAAAGGTGGTTGTGACATTTTATCTCACAATTCAGATATTTTTCTTCTTAAAGGGGTCATATAATGGTACATGCACTTTTACAAGTTGATTGTACTGAAATGTGTGTTGGCAGTGCCTGTACACAACCATCATAAAATGATAAAAATCCATCCAGTGTTTTTTTTTAAATCTTCTTATATGTTTTCCCCCATCTCAAATCAAGCCGTTCGATTTTGTGACGTTACAAAATCGACGCCCCTCCCACGATTGTTGATTGACAGCAGCGTTTCAACACAGACCCGCCCTCGCTCGTGAGCGAACTGTCAATCATAGTCCGCGTGGACCGGCGCGGTCATTGTTGATACGCTGGAGCACTGTCTGAGCAGAATGGCGTCTAAGCGATTGTGGTGTTCTGTTCTTGGGTGTAATAAGGAACACAGCAGTCATTTTGATGTTCCTAAATCCGAACCTCTGAAGACGCAGTGGCTGAGTTTGTTTTCGAAGGGAATATTCCCCACGATCAACGTCAATGCTTTCATGTTTGCGCGAATCATTTCACACACCAGACTGCTTTACAAACGCTGGTTTTGCTAAGAAGCTGCTCCTGAAAAAAGGATCGGTACCAACTATTCGTGTTCCTGCTGCACCTCCAGAAGAAGTGAGTGTAACGTTTTATTAACCTTTATATTAATATTTATATTAATCTTTGCAAATCGCTTGCTGCACGCTTCACGATGAATGCGGCTGTTTACACTCAGGGTACATTATGGCATGTTTTCTATGTATGACGTTCTCAATATAATTCATAATCCCACGTTTATAATGAACAACGCGTTATTGTTATTGTGTTACAAAGGGTGTACGCACAGAACAGAGGGGCGGGGTGAGCAAAGCTCATTATCATTTAAAGACACATGCACTTAAACGGCGTGCTGAAAACAGAGCTGGTTTTGACCAGGTAAAATGAGTGTTTTCTTACAATACTAATGAGAATTTTTAATTAAAGTATATTACAAACTTTTAATTTAGACCCTAAAGAATCATATTAGCTTGTACAAAAATGGCATTATATGACCCCTTTAAAATTGCGTGATATAAACTCGCAATTGAAAAAAAAAATACGCTTGCAGTTCTGACTATATAATTCACAATTGTGAGATAGTATATCAAAATTCTGTGAAAAGAAGTCAGAATTGTGAGATATAAACTCGCAATTGGGAGAAAAAAAGTCCGAATTGAAGACGTATGGAATTTTTGTTTCTGACACAAAATAAAAAAGGCAATTGTGACTTTTTATCTTACAATTCTGACTTTGTTTCTCACAATTGCAACTTTATATCACGCAATTCTGACTTTATAACTCACAATAGTGAGTTTAAATCATGCAATTATTATGATATTATAGTTATTTTATACTTATAAAAAAGTAAAAATTGTGAAATGTAAATTCGCAATTGTGAGATTAAAAGTCACAATTGCCTTTTTTATTTTTTTATTCCATGGCGGAAACAAGCTTCCATACATCTTCAATGCTTTTGTCTGTAAAAAGACGGTTTTAAATGAATAATGTTTTCAAAACACTAACTCGCGTGCAATAGCGCGTGGCCGTTGATACTGTTTCCTTTGCAATGACATTAGCCAAATATAACAGTGGCCGTTTACTGACCAGCCTTAAAGGAGCCGAGGCTTAAAAACAGATCATTTTAGACAGAGAAAATGAAGAGACCTTTTAATGAAGGTTAAAATAATTGTTTTCCCGAATAAATAAATAAATCTCCCCACTGTATGTGTATATATATATATATATAGTGGGGAGAACAAGTATTTGATACACTGCCGATTTAGCAGGTTTTCCTACTTACAAAGCATGTAGAGGTCTGTAATTTTTATGATAGGTACACTTCAACTGTGAGAGACAGAATCTAAAACAAAAATCCAGAAAATCACATTGTATGATTTTTAAATAATTAATTTGCATTTTATTGCATGACATAAGTATTTGATCACCTACCAACCAGTAAGAATTCCGGCTCTCACAGACCTGTTAGTTTTTCTTTAAGAGGCCCTCCTGTTCTCCACTCATTACCTGTATTAACTGCACCTGTTTGAACTCAGTACCTGTATAAAAGACCTGTCCACACACTTAATCAAACAGACTCCAACCTCTCCACAATGGCCAAGACCAGAGAGCTGTGTAAGGACATCAAGGATAAAATTGTAGACCTGCACAAGGTTGGGATGGGCTACAGGACAATAGGCAAGCAGCTTGGTGAGAAGGCAACAACTGTTGGCGCAATTATTAGAAAATGGAAGAAGTTCAAGATGACGGTCAATCTCCCTCGGTCTGGGGCACTATGCAAGATCTCACCTCGTGGGGCATCAATGATCATGAGGAAGGTGAGGGATCAGCCCAGAACTACATGGCAGGACCTGGTTAATGACCTGAGGAGAGCTGGGACCACAGTCTCAAAGAAAACCATTAGTAACACACTACACCGTCATGGATTAAAATCCTGCAGCGCATGCAAGGTCCCCCTGCTCAAGCCAGCGCATGTCCAGGCCCGTCTGAAGTTTGCCAATGACCATCTGGATGATCCAGAGGAGGAATGGGAGAAGGTCATGTGGTCTGATGAGACAGAAATAGAGCTTTTTGGTCTAAACTCCACTCGCCGTGTTTGGAGGAAGAAGAAGGATGAGTACAACCCCAAGATCACCATCCCAACCGTGAAGCATGGAGGTGGAAACATCATTCTTTGGGGATGCTTTTCTGCGAAGGGGACAGGACGACTGCACCGTATTGAGGGGAGGATGGATGGGGCCACGTATCGTAAGATCTTGGCCAACAACCTCCTTCTCTCAGTAAGAGCATTAAAGATGGGTCGTGGCTGGGTCTTCCAGCATGACAACGACCCGAAACACAGCCAGGGCAACTAAGGAGTGGCTCCGTAAGAAGCATCTCAAGGTCCTGGAGTGGCCTAGCCAGTCTCCAGACCTGAACCTAATAGAAAATCTTTGGAGGGAGCTGAAAGTCCATATTGCCCAGCGACAGCCCCGAAACCTGAAGGATCTGGTGAAGGTCTGTATGGAGGAGTGGGCCAAAACCCCTGCTGCAGTGTGTGCAAACCTGGTCAAGAACTACAGGAAACGTATGATCTCTGTAATTGCAAACAAAGGTTTCTGTACCAAATATTAAGTTCTGCTTTTCTGATGTATCAAATACTTATGTCATCATGCAATAAAATGCTAATTAATTACTTAAAAATCATACAATGTGATTTTCTGGATTTTTGTTTTAGATTCAGTCACTCACAGCTGAAGAGTATCTATGATAAAAATTACAGACTTCTGCATGCTTTGTAAGTGGGAAAACCTGCGAAATCGGCAGTGTATCAAATACTTGTATCAACGTGTATACATTTTTTTTGTGTGTGTGTAAAAAAAACGTACAAGTGAACCTCAAGGAAAATATTAAAGTATAAAAAAAAAATCCATGTCATGGCCACTTTAAAATGTCTGTGTCCCACCTTGAAATGCTTATTGTTTTTGTCTCAAACTGTCTTGACAACCTCAACTGTTTTTATTTAAAAATTACAACCATAATAATTTCATGATTATTTGATCATTTTAAAATCATTTTCAATTCGTTAGGTAAGTTTACATCCACACATTTTTGTCAATCTGAATGAATCCAAGCCGATTTCAGATTCTGAAAGGTGTGTTTATATGAACCATAAACTTTGCAATCCAATTAACATTTTCATTCTCATGTGCATTTATGTATTCTGAACAAAACTTCAGCACATGTGCAGTGCCCAGTCACCATGTTCAGAACTGGAGAAAGCCACTGCTATAATGGCTTGATGACATACCTAAAAGGAAAGCTGACAATATGTCCATTAACTGCACTCATCAAGCTTAACCATTCAACACTGTTATACAATGTAACAAGGATCAGACTTTAATTTATGGGACATATAAGTTTATCAGTAACTTAACTAATATTTGGTAACCCTCTTTAACCATTTTTGCTTTACATTTTTTTACATGTTTATTTAATATTTATTGCCAGAAAAATAAATAAAAAACCCCCACACAATATAATTTAAAAAACTGATTTGTTTAAAATGTTGCAAATCCCACATTTTGGTAAAAGGCTTACAACATCTTATTATTCATACCCTCAAAAATGTTTAGGGAACCTAAGGAGGACAAACAAAATTTTATATGAGCTGCTTATATTAATTTTATATGAGTTTGATGATCAGCATTTTCTAAAGGTTAAGCACCACCTTTCACTGACCAGGTCTTTAGGCCCTATTTTGTACCCTATTTGTGGAAAGTGCTTATCATGTTGGATTTAATCACTTCCATAGAGCTTGTAGATTTGCCACCAGGAAAACCTAGACAGAAGCCTGTGGAATTCTGGGATCACTGTCTCAACCTGACACCTTTAGACAGGCCTTTTCCAGCTTACTCCATAACGCTGATCTCAGTAGAGGTAAAGAACGCTACGTTCACTCCATCTCTCTGTATCTCTCCTTCTTTCCACTGAAATTTAAAGGGGGAACCATCAGCGAAAATCTGACGCTTTGTATACGAAGTCATGAGTCATGACATGTGAGCTGGACTGATCTTTGATCAGTGTGTCAGCTTCCTCCTGCTACATTGATCCGGGACCAGATTCTTCAGACCCGAACGCGTCACTTTTACAAGACTAGACTAAGACCAGTTTAACCTGTCAGGTATTAACATTATCTAATTTCATCTAGGAAACCGTTTTGATTTTAAAATTATTGCTAATTAATACTGATTTGTAACAGCCTGTTTATGGAATTAGTGAATTGTTTGGCTGTATGTAGAAAAATATGAACCCTGAATCTTGTTTAGGCATTAACAAACCCAGCAGGCCATGTGAACCACACAAAAGCTTTGTTTTCTGTTTTTGGTAATTAAACGTAAGGTTGCACTGTTCATGCAGTGTGTTTTATAGGAGAAAATGATCACGTGTTATTAAGATATGTGGGAAACACCTCTCCTTGTGCCGCCTCACACAACGTGGCGCCTGCTCTCCTCCTCTTTTTGAAGATGGAGTGATGAGTGCTTTGCCTTCTCATTGGTCGAGAGGTGCTAAATGATTTATAATCCATTTCTCATGTGGTGTGCGGTGCCTCATTTGCATATGGTTGCTATAGAGCTGCAGTGGTCTCTCCCTCCCCTCTCTCTCTCTCTCTCTCTCTCTCTCCATATTTCTTTCTTTCTCTTCCTGCAGAACCCAAACTGCCCCGAAGGCCTCGCAGTCTGTGCAGCAGCAGGAAACAGGCAAAACACACAGACCGTGCGCACCCTGTGCTTTTGTGTGTGTATAGTGTTTGTAAGCTACTGATCTGGCACAGTTAAAAAGTCAACATGCAATCAATGTTGACCCAGTTTTCTTTTTTAATTCGCATCTGTGGTCTTAATGTGAGTGAATAATTTGTGCATATTATTTACATTTTTTTAACCAGTACTAAAAAAAAAAAAGAAGAAAATTTGAATTTTTCATGAAAATTGGTCCACCTCTGAAACAACTTTACTTTTTGACTGATGTCATTAATCCCTCTTATTCCTCTCCAACCACCTGCTATTTGGAGACTACTTTTCACAATCCAGGTAAATACATCACATTATGGAAAAGAAAAATGAGTTGTGAAATGTGAATGATGTTTAATGTTGAGTTTTCAAAGTGCTACTATATTAACCTCTAGTTCAGTGGTTCTCAACCTTTTTGACTTGAAGGCAAATCAAGTATCATGCATTTTTTTAAACCGTTTTTCATTTTTAGATTAGAGCTTGGTTATTTCAATATATTAATGATTTATTATTTCAAATACTTATTGTTCATCTTGAGGCCCCTTTGGAAGTTTGCTGAGGCCTCCGACACCCTGGTTAAGAACTGCTGCTCTCTAGTCTAGTTCATTACTTAATAATCATCCCTCATCTTCAATGTTTTCTGTCTGACCATTATGAATACTAATATATTTGTGCTATATATACATTATGTGCTGTATTGTAACAGCTCAAAGGGCTTGTTTTGTGTATTGTTTTTTTAGACTAATCATTTCACACTTGAAAAGAATCCTGCTCCAGATTCTGTTCTGATATATACATTAATATCTATTAATCCTCACAATACTAATACAAACCAATATTTCTAAAGCCTTTGTAGAAACGATCAGCTGTACGATTTCAGCTTACAGGCAACATATTGTTAGAATAAAAGATTAATGATTGCCATCATGAAAATCATTGTGCTCATTTATCACAATCACAATGTGGTGTAATGTCATTAAAACTCTTGTATAAGAACTATCAGGACTGGCAGATCTTACAACAATCAACCTCCATGTTTGCGGCTATTGTGTTATTACTGTGGCTACGTGACAGATAAACCAGTCACCACTGATGAGCACTCATACGCTCATTTAAGTGTGTGTGTGATGAAGCTGTATCTGAGGGGCGTAATTATATTAGGTGGGAACAGAGTCAGAAAAATTGAGGCAGGGTTTGGTTCTCTCTTGGGACACTAGGCAGATTCGCCTAAAGACAAATGCATTGCAGACAGAAAACCTTCTAACTTATAAGAGAGTCTGAATCATGCCATGTTTAATGAGTAAATGTGAGTTAGTATTTAAAAAACATTAGTGTTTATAGCTTAGAAGTGCATTACAGCTTACCCTATGAACATTTTTTTTAATTATTTTTTTTTACACATTTTCTATGCAACATTTCTATCAGCATTAACCCTAACACTAAAATCAAAGGGCACTGATTGGCTGATAACATGTTGTAGTAGTAGTTTTTAACTGTTTTTTTTTGTATTTATTAAAGTTTTACCGCTTTTAACTGTTGCTATAAAGTCTGATCATTCTGCAGCTTCTTCTGGCTAACACCTGTTCACACCAACACGAATGTTCAACACGAAATTCAGTCTGATTTTCGCGTGCGATTTGTCTGTTCAGACCAAAGTGTAAAAAAATATCAGGTGATCTGAATGAAAATAGAGATTCACTCTGACAGTAGATGGCGCAGAAAGCTGAAATAACCTGGTATCTCTGGACACAAAACACTACGTAACTGTGTTTCTGACACTCACTTGTCTCTGAGAAGAAAGGAAGTCAAACAGTATTTACATTCTTTCAAACAGCCATTCAGATTTTTTGTATTCACTTTGGTGCAAACTTTGTCAAATCTAGCATTGATTTTTTCTTTTCTTCCTAATGTCAACTGAGTACTTTGTAGACACCATTTTGTTTCTTTGCAAACTGACATGGAAATTGTGCACCCCATATTCCTGGAAGTTGGCTAGCTCTCATATAGTGTGGTATTTTCACAAGTGCTTTGAAGTTTTGTGTGTATTAGATGCTCAGTAAATGTTTGTGGGCAGTCTGTGGGTGTGTTGTCTGAGAGTAATGTCTCGTGTAAATCATGTTAATCTTTTCATTCCATCAGGCTAAAATACAGTTTCCCGTTCGAATAAAACATGTAGTAGATTTTAATTGGGTGAATGACCTTTTGTTTGTGTTTCTTTGTATGTGTGCAGGAGCAGGCCGCTGAAAGCGAGAATGAGGCCAATGAGAACATGGGGAGGGTTGATGAAGGTGTAGAAGAGTTCTTCACCAAAAAAATCATCCCTGATGACACACTGTGAGTACACAACACAATACACAAGCACAAGTATGCAAAACAATGTTATTTTTCATAGAACTGGAATTAATGACGGCAAATGATTAAAACATGATCTCTAACAAAAAAATATCCTTATCGGTTGTCAAAAGACATTTCCCATCATGCCTCTCCTCTCCTCGTGTTCAGAAAGCACCAGGGGGAGGAGCCCCTCATTAAAGCACAACCTGCAGAGCCCACGTGTGTCACAACTGTCCCTCCTACCACCTCCACTACAACCCCCATCCCCACCACAGCCCCCTCCAAAAACATTAAGAAGAAGTTTGGTGACTTTTTCGCTTTTAAGAAAGTCCGTGCAGGTCGAGGGGCCAAGGGTGACGGTGGTCCCGAGGGCAAGGCCAAAAAGACTTCGATAGCTGATCTCATCCGACCACTCCGGGAGGCAAAGGAAAGGGAAAGAGAAAAAGAGAGGGAACGAGAGAAGGAGAAGGAGAGGGACAAAGAGAAACTGGATGAGGAAAAAGTAGTCAAGGCGGCCACAACCACGGCCACCCTCACCATCCTCACCATCACAGATTCCACAACAACTGCACCAATTAATGAGGACAAAATGTCACCCAGAGCTCCTTCACCTGCCCCCACACCTGCACTGATCCCACCTGCATCCACTTCCATACCTCCTGCCTCATCCCCATGCAAAACTGAAGAGGCCCCAATACTGTCCCCTGCTGCACCTCCTACTCCCACCAAATCCCCCAGCCCGGTCCCAGGTGTGTCACCCTCAGAATGGGAGAAGAGCCGGACCCTGGAGAAGAGTCGCACCCCAGATGGAGAGCGGAGGCCCAAACCCATCCGTCGCTCTCTCAGAGAGGGCAAATCACAGTCCCTCATCCTGCTCTCAGAGGTCTTGCCAGAGCAGGACGGCACAGCCATGCACGCTAAGGTATTTGAGCAGTGGTTCTGATGAAGTTAGACTTAAATGAATGAAGATTATGTTTAAATGCTTAGAGGCTGATTACTTATATTTGGTTATTTATAGGTTAAATAGTAGGCCAAAAACTGTGTCCGAATGGCTGATTTTTAAGTGCATTTTGAGTAAATATTGTGTGAAAAGGTTTCATTTAAGACCTTACAATAAAAGTACAATGGCAGTACCACGGTACTTTTGGTGTCAGATGGTACACATTAAAAAGTCATTGTCTTATCTCTATTTTTGTTTTGTTTTCCAGTAAAATAGATATAAAATAATCAAAAGAAAACTTAAACCCATTTTTAATATGATTTCTGTCTGCTAATGCTGAAGACAGTGAGTCAGTTTTAAATAGATTGGTCGCTGTTGGTTCCTACCCCAAAAGCCCCCTGGATGAGACGGTGCCATCATTTTTAGAGGTTCATATTGACTCTTGTTAGATGGCTGATCTCACATCCTAAAAAGTTCTCTAAAAAATAGTTATATAAATGTTTCTTGCTCTATTTGTAATGTTCTAAGAATTAAATATTCGGGTCATTGTGTAGAAACATGCATCGGAAAGCTCATCCAGCTTTGAACAGCGTCTCCATGTTATGCTTCACCGCATGGGAGTCACCAAAACATCTCCTACCGACACCAAACAGAGCCAGGTAAGTGTGGCTATTTCATTGATGCTTCCAACTTTTTATTGTGAAAAACAGATACCACTTTGAACTGAATTAATCGAAGAACTCTGTTCTCTTCTCTGAAGACCTTTTAAACTTTATTAATGGTCATAAATAATTTACTGTTATTGGATTTGGTGCTGCAGAAATGCCTCATATCAAGCAAAAACACCTTTCCCCCAGTAATATACGCTTACTCTGCTAAAACCGCAGTATCAAAGTAATCGCTTGCATGAAAAAAAGGTCTGGGTGAATTAGAGATTATACACTTACTTCACTAGGCATCTGATTTAAACCAGTGTTATCCTCTTACAGAGCAAGGATGAGGAGCTGAGGAAAGCCAACTCTGAGGGTAAGACACATTATTCAGTTACAGTATGTAGACCTTGTGTTGGGATGTGAGAATTTGCTGCACTGGTAGTGCTGCGTCAGCACATCTGAGTTTTGACATTGGTGATCTCAGGGTTTCTGTAATGGGGTTTCAGGTGTGACTGCTTGATGGTGTGGCATATGTGTGCTTCTAATGTGTTTAGGTCATTCACTGATTGTGAGATGCAAAATATAGTGAAGTTTCTCTTCTTACCTTAATTCATGTTGCAAGTCTTTGTTTTCTTTGAAATCCTTTTGATTTATCATACGTTTATGTTAATATATCTATATATACCATCCCTGTGTGTGTGTTTGTGTATATGTAGCCAAGTATATATTTTGTAAGTCTAGTCAAAGGCCATATGTCTGCACATAATTCTATGATTAATGCAAACAGCAAAATATCCAATTTAAAGGCAGTTTCAATTTCCGCAGGTACTGCCCTGAAATCCTTTTCCTGAAGCTACTTTCAGTGCATGTATTCTTTAGCATTAGCACAGCTCAGCATGTATTTGGTGTTGATGTGAAGCATTTTTGCATGGGTCTGTCAAGCCATTTCTTCTATTATTCAGTACACTTTGCTTGCTTTTTAGGGGCCATACTTGACAAACCTGAGCCTCCGCCTACATTTATGAAACCTCGCACAATGTCCACCTCATCAGGTAAGAAATGAATCACCCAGCTTCAGTAGTTTTCATCGCAGTGATGACTGTTAAAGTCGCAATGAAACTGGAGCAGCGACATTTTTTCGTATTGTGATGTACATCCAAGTGAAAAAATGTAGGGCAGGGACATTGTTCTATCCATCAGTTTTTGATTGGATAGAGACAAATTTGAATGCGAATTTGCAGTCAATTGTGAGAAAGGGTGGAGTTTAAGCAGACTAAATGATTGGAGAAGTCCGGCATACATAACCAACAAGAAGTCTGTAGTTTTCATCGGAAGATTGACGTATGAAATTTTGATTAAGAATTACAAGGTCAAAAAAAAAAAAAAGAATAAATTGTTCACAATAAGGTAACATTCATTTAGTTAATTTATTTCATGCTGACTTTAAACCTCCTATTTTCTCCAGACACCAGGCGACCCACCCGAGTGACCCCGAGTGTTACGGACTTCCACCGTACAGAAAGGCCGCTACTTCCAGAGCGTCCTATAGGCCCGTTGCCCCCTAAACCGGCCATGAAACCCATTCTACTTCCCGGTAGTGAGGCAGCACGGACAGCCACGGTCACTCCCAAGATCCCCAGCCCTTCTCAGGATGGTCAGGCAGAGGTGTCCGAGACCATCTCTCACTCCCAGCCCCAGGAGGAGCCTCCGACTCCATCTCCCCGCAAAGAGACGCCTCCAGCCCCCTCGCCACGGAGGATCCTCAGCACGGATATCAGAGAGCGTGCAGAGAGAGCACAATCCGTCACTGAAGGTTTGCCTCCCTGTCAGTCTAGTGGGGATGATGCAGCATGCAGGGTTTGGATGGCTAGTTTTCATGTAATATGCTGTTGAAAATTCGTTTTAAGGGGATAGTTCACCCAAAACTTAAGATTCTCTTTATATTTTCTTACCTTCAAGGTGTGTGTCAAACTCCAACTTATTTTAGCGAGGGCAAGATTATCAGTAAATAGTGACTTTACTTATGCGCTACATATCAAGGCATCTGTCGACTACATTTATGGTATTTCCTGCACCAGTTTTCAGTGTTTAGGGCTATGGCTAATGAAATTTTATTTTGTTGTGAATGTGAATTCACTTCCTTTATCGAATGGGATGCAGTAAAAAGAAAGTACAATGCAGAAAAATAACAAGAAATGTCTTTTTTATTGAGTTGTCCTCATGGCCTTTATGCAAAAAAGAACTATAAAATGTGTTGTCCAGTTCACAAACAAATGACTCTTATGAACCAGTTCTTTTTAGTGAATCAAAAACACCGAACAACCAGGTTAGTCCAGTTCTCAAAACAAATTACTCTTATGAGCCGGTTATTTTAAAGAATGGGTCTCGGGGTCGTTTCTTAGATGGATGGATGGATGGATAGATAATGATATTTATTGGAATATCCCTTTAATTGATTGACAGTCTGTCTTCTATTCTGCTTCTTTCTTTTCACTTTGTTTCATGCATGCACTCGCACTCAGCCTTCATGATATCCATCCCTGTCTAAATAAATTTATAATAATAAAGTAGGGCCACATAATGACTCAACTAGTGTCTGTTTTCATTCAACACCTCCCTCGATGGCTGATCTTAAAGCTCTCAGAGTCCGAACACAATTCAGTTAGCCCTATCCCATCAGTAATTCAATGCTTGTGAAACTGATGCAGCAAATGGGCCCTGATGAAAATGCATTCATTCTTTTGAGTGTTTGTCCAAAATACTCTTTGTATCTCCAAATGTTATCTTAGTGCAATAACCACATAAGTGAGAATATGAATATTGCGATAATGAGATAAGCTGAACATCCCCTGGCGGTGTCAAGTGTTGCGTACGTGTCAGCATTTTCAGTGGACAGTGAGTAGCCTGTCATTTTATTCTTTATTTTCATTCAAGTTCCACCCTTCCTCCATACATCCTAATGCAGATATTTTTCTCATTTGTGAATCTGTTGTAAACGACCTTTTGATGTTCATGACGTGATCATGACATAAAGGGTCACAGGTTTGAATCCTGACTGTAATGTTCCCCAATTTCTCCCATTTCCACCGTCAATCCTCCCTGTCCTATATAATAAAAGGCATAAAACAGCCCTAAAAGACATTGTGCTGTATTGTGTTCATGTCTTTTATAAGAACGGACACAGTCTGACCGTATTTCCTCTCATAGAAACCCTCCCTATTCCACGGCCCCGCATGAAGCCCTCTACCCAGCGCCGTGCCGTGTCTGTCCATGAGGATTCACTCCTCCAACACGCCACCATGCTTGACCCTGAGGGTGAGCCTCTGATGTCTCACAGCTGTCACTCACAATATGTCATCCTGTGTTTCTGAGCAGAGCTCTGAATGATTCCACACAAGTAATATGAGGGAGATGTTTGAAGAGTAATAATGTAATGCTGCTCTAACTGTCATTGTGACATAGATTAGTTAAAGGTATTATTAGGAGTAATGTGTCAAAAACTTTTTAGTCAACTAGCATATAGGCTAGCACTACCGTTCAAAAGTTTGGTGTGTGTAAGATTTGTTAATTGCTTTTGAAAGAAGTCTCTTATTCTCACCAAGGTTGCATTTATTTGATTAAAACGATAGTAAAAAATGTCATTTATATAATTTGTATAAAATGTAATTTATTCCTGTGATAGCAAAAGCTGGATTTTCAGCAGCCATTACTCTTCAGTGTCACATGATCCTCTAAAAATCATTCTAAAATGCTGATTTGGCGCTCAAGAAACATTTACTTTCATTTGTGCTGCTTAAAGGAATAGTTTACTTTAAAATACAAATTCTGTCATCATTTACTTACCCTCAATTTGTTTCAAACCAGAATGTCGGTAACAGTTGACGGAAAAAGTTAATGGACCCCATTGACTTCCATAGTATTTTTTTTTTTTCCTACTATGGAAGTCAATGGGGTCCATCAACTGTCTGGTTACCGACATTCTTCAAAATATCTTCTTTTTTGTTCAGCAGAAGAAAGAAATTCATACAGGTTTGAAACAAATTGAGGGTGAGTAAATGATGACATCATTTTCATTTTGAAGAACTATTCCTTTAATGTTTGTGGAAACTATCATTTTTTTCCCCCATGATTCTTTAATGAATAGAAAGTTCAAAAACAGCATTTATTTGAAAAATAATTATTTGTAACATTATGTCGATCAATTTAATGCCGCCTTGCTGAACAAGATTAATTTCTTTAAAAAAAAAAATGTACTGACCCCAAACTTTTGGATGGTAGTGTAGATGAATTCAAAGCTAAAGCATGTAGACTAAAAGCCACAAAATGTTGATTTCATGTGGTCTTTAAAACACAAAACGCATTCTTTTTTCTTTGTAATTGTTTTGTTTTTAATTTTGAAAGCAAGAATCGACTGTATGTCACTTTTCAATGATTGCAGTTGTTATTACGGCCTCTTTCAGAGCTAAAGGCAGCGCTGCCAAGACGGCAGAGGTCACCGGGGGGGAAGCGAGTGAACCTGGGGGAACTGACGCCCTGCTCAGAGGATTTACCTGAGGGTGAGGAAGGTGAGCGGAGGAAGAGATCAGCTCCACTCCGACACCATTATACATACGGTTTGCACAGAACTTCCATTAGACATCTCACTAACGTGTTCGTCTTGTGCATTCACAGTGAAATCTCAGGAGAAGGACAGCACTGATCAGACGGACAGCACAACATTCACAAACAGCAAATCAGAGCAGAGCCCATCCGGGCCCAGCGAGCAAGTGACCAACCAGGAGAGGAGCGAGACAGTCTCAGAGGAGCACACAACGCAGGGAGAAACATCAGACCAAAGAACTGAATCCCCCTCACCTGAGACACACATGGACTGACCCTGCGCAAATCTATTTTCTATGTGTACCTTTGCCTTGCACGCCAGATTATGTACAAAAGAATGAATTATGAACAAATGCGTTTAAAAAAAAGAAAAAAAAGAAGAGTAAATCAATACCTATACTTGTTAATAATGATTAAAAAGTGAATTCTGTTGTGTCATTACGAGTCCTGACTTTTTTCATGGATTTATTCCTCAACACAGCTTCCATTTGGTGCGAATCAAAGGAAGTTTGGCAATGAAACGTTTGCCGGTGTGATTTGATTAAACTTACCAACATTACAACATGTAAAAAGAGAGTAAATCTAAGGGTATGATATATTTTGCAGTCACCCCAGCAGCACCTCTATCTATATGCTTTTTAGCTCCCTGCATATGTTTGGAAAACATTTATTTAACGTGTATTACATCACATACTGCAAGTATATTCAAGATTTTATTGTAGAAATGGCTCTAAACCTGATATTGCAATGTAAACCACATTGAAACATTTAGAAGGTCTACAATGACAAAAGAATGAAAGGGACATTAAATCATGCAATAGCCATTTTGAGATCATAAGATGCCCCCTTATTTTGGTTGTATATTACAACCAAATATACAAAACATTATGACCAGTGAAGCGAATATCATAGATAATCTCCTAACAAGGCCACATATTAAGGTTTAGGTAGAATAGATGGTAACCAAACAATTAGTTATCATAATCTACATGTTGGATGCAGGAGAAATGGGCAGGAATAAAGATCTGTGCGACTTTGACAAGGACCAAAAATGTTATGGCAAGGCGACGGGGTCAGAGTATCTCTGAAATGGCAAAGCTTGTGGATTGCTCCTGGTCAACAGTGGTTCGAGGAGGGATAAACCACAAACTGGCGACAGGGTGTTGGGCGCCACAAGGCTCATCGATGCACGGGGGCAATAAAGGCTATCCCATCTGGTCTGGCACAAGTTGCACAACATTTTAATGATGGTTACAGGAGGAATGTGTCACAGCACAGTGCATCACACTGATGCGTATGAGGCTGCATAACTGCAAACCAGAGTCCCCATGATTGCCCGTCCACAGTCGAAAGCGCTAACAATGGGCACACGTCGTCAGAACTGAACCTTGGAGCAGTGGAAGAAGGTCGCCTGGTCCAATGAGTCACGTTTTCTTTTACATCATGTGGAAGGCCATGTTTAAATGTGCCATTGACCTGGGGAAGTGATGGCAATGGGCGATGTTCTGCTGGAAAACCCTGGGTCCAGCCATTCATGAGGTAAATTTGACAGCATTAGGTAGGTGGTCATAATGTTTTGGCTCATCTGTGTACACTGTAGGATTTATAAAGGTAATTATGTAAAGTGATAACGCTAAAATCAGTGTTTTCCAAACCTGTTGGCATAAAAAAACCCGGTTATTTTATGTTTTAAAAATAGTGTTTTCACTTCATATTACAATGTCCTTTAATTCCTATACAGAACTGGGCCTCTGTTAGCAGAAAAGCCCACATGATTTGAGTCATCACGCTGCGTGTGTTTCTGCAGCACATTACTCTCTTCAGTACACAGCAAGTGGCGGTTGTGCAGATTTGGCTGGTGAATGTTAATGGAACACAGGAGAGCCATCTGTGAGTGTGGAAGTGCTGGAGAACACAGAAGCATCATTAAACCACAGATGAGAGTGGCGTGAGTAAACCGCCCTCCGCTTGGAATGAAACCAAATTGTTTTTACTACTCTTTCAGCTGATATTTTCATGTCTGAGGCACACGTTCACCCTCCCGTCCGACATATTACACCCCAAACCGAAGGATAATACGTTAATATATCAAAACAAGGTGGTGTTATTATAATCTAAACCATTTTATTTCATGAAAATACTAGCAATTGGCACTTATTATACAGTAAGAAAATTAAACTTGCCCAGAAAAAAATTAATGGAAAGTATCACGTCGCAAAGAGCAAATCCGTTTCTCGATAAGACCATACAATCAAAGACAAACCACAAAAACAATGAGCAGTCACTCCACCATGAATGATTCGACTTTAGAAAAATAAATCCATTTGTGCAATTGAGAGACCATAGGCTCAGACAAATAAAGCATAGCTTTCAGTGCGTCCCACGAATGTTAGCGCTCCAATCGTAAAAGATGAACTCACTTCCAGAACACAAGAACTTCCTGAGGGCTTGTAATACGGGAGAACACAAGTCTACAAATGCTTATACGGAAGAAATGTAAAACTAATATTTGAGAACTAAATTTGGTTTAGATGTCAGGCTGAAAATTCCTTAAGATCATATTCGTATCCCTTTCAGCTTTACACCTCTTGCTGTTAATGTAACAAGAATAAGGGAGAACATCTATATGAGTGACTATACTTTTTGTTGCAATGTAAGCATATTATTTTATATACTTCTGCACATAAACTTGGGTTTCTGAAATGATTTATCATTTTGTACATTCTGTAGTAATTTTGCTCGATTTAGTCATTAAACATCTTCCCACTTGAGCTTTCTCAAAAATAACAGTATCTGAAACGTATAACAGCTGTAGATTAGTGTTATCATTTCTTTGGTGAAGATTTAAGTGATTCTATATATGGTTTCAGCTGAAATCTGGTTTACATTCGCATATTAGGCATAAGAGGTGAGAATCTTATGGGCAAACAAGTGTCAAAGCAAGATTATATCACTCTAATATATACAGAAAAATTCAATGTGAAGGCCAAATCCTGGAGCCCACTTGGAAAACAAATTCTTAAAGACTTTGAATGTAAAAACCACAAAATCTTGTGCTGTGATGCGATTACAATGTCAAAGTCCACAGACAAGTGTGTTCAACTGTAATCTCTCCAAATATGCCCACACTCAGGGGCAAAATATACAGAAAACAGTGTGAAGAAGAGAAACAGATTGAAGTTTCTAGCCTTTGGCCTAAAGGATTCATATAATCAGTGCAAAGTGAATGCAAGTTGTTCCTCTCGAGCGTAATTTAAGAGCAAGCTGGGATAGGCTTTAGTATGTACATTATATGAGTCTTTACCTCATCCAAAATTTTATAAAAGACTAATTTAGTGTTAAGAAAGGAAAATGAAAAGAAACTAACAAACAAAATGTCATCCATAATGATCAATAAAAATAAAAAAATACACGTGCAATGACTCCACCTGTAACAAGTCTAACGCTGCTTTAAAGGTAACTCGTTTCATTTTCAAATGAAATGTTTCACGTTACTCCATGCACTCATCAGAAACCCGTTTGGAAAAAGATACCACTGTTCCGTATCAGTAAGGAAACCGTTGGGACTGTTTGGGAAGTAAGGCCTCCATGTTTTGCATATGACGCCCAGGGTGACGGCGGTCTGGTGTGCCAATGTCTGAGTGCTACAGGGTCGCCAGCACTCTGAAGAAGGAAATGATAAAAACACACAACGACTGTCCCACTCCAAACACCAACGCCTCCAAGGAGAACATACTCTTCCCAGCCGCCTTATAGACTCCTGCTATAGCTGCACCTGTAAGAAGACAATTCGTATGTCTATACGCATTTCATATTCATCATTTATTATATATTTCAGATGTAACTAGACGAAAAACAAGCTACGTACTAGTGAGAACCCCTCCAAAGAGCGGGCCGATGATGGCCATGAGCAGGATGCCGATTGGGAAAAACCGTGCCATCTTATGTCTGCGGAGTGTTGCCAGAGCGAGGAGGGCGACAGGCAGGTGAAACATCAACGAGGACACAACAGCCCACAGGAACACCCCATACCACATCTCTGCAAAAAAAAAAAGAAGGAAAGACATCACACAGTGGCATGAAGAAACACATTCAAAGCCTGAAGATCAGCCAACAGAGTCTATCAAACCTTCCCACGCCTGTGATGTAAACATCTCCCGTGGGATCTAAGAAAATATCTAAATGACTGGCATCATGGAATTTAAGACTGATAGTTAGTGGTGAAGCGTCATTTGTTATATTACAAGCCTGTACTGTAATCCTGTTAATTAAATATTCAACTCCATATTTCTGTCACACAACTTGAAGAAGATAGACACACAGAAAGGTAGACAGATGGATGAATGAAATGGTAGACAGATGGCTAGAAAGACTGTTAGACAGATAGATAGAAAGAACAACAGATAGATAAACAAACAAACAGACATAACGATAGATAGATAGATAGACAGACAGACAGATATCCATCTCTCAGTAACACCATCATTTCAGCAAACTAAAGTAACATTAGCCGGACAAGCTAACACACTAGCATTAGTTGCTAACCCATTACCAGATTGAAAGCTTGACCACTTTTTCACAGTAAAGTCATAAAAAAAAATCATACAACACAATAATAGTATCTGAATCTCATAGTAGCACAAACATGAGCTGATCGAACTGATGAGTAATGTCGGCTGTGGCGAGGAAACTCACCGGAGAAATCGCACAGAGAGGTGTCGTTCCTCCCGCAGTTGGTCACATTTGTCCTCGGTACCAAATTCAAACTGAGGATCTGCTGAACGAATCCCATCTCCGCGTCCTGAATTTCTCTTGAGATCAACACTGCGATCATGCGTGAGAAAAGTGTCAAATCCGAATAACCGCATTAGAAAAGGAATGTGGGCTTGAGCAGAGCGTTTGTTTTTAGCACAGATGCTCTTCCATCTGAATCAACGTCCACTTCAACTGCGCAAACCCGATGAGTGCTCGGATTTACTCTCATTAAACTAAAAGCACTAGCGATGCTCTGTAACACATTTGAAAAACCGGGAAAATTAGTTTTAAAGACCACAACTGTGTCAGGTTTGACGTTTGAGAGATTATCTAGCTGTCACCTGCGATTTGCGACAGGCTTGTGGGCGGGGCCTGTATGGTTGTAGCGCATGTCCCTTCGCGGTATCCATAAAACATGACTCACATATCATATGGATAGATCGTGACTGTCTTTTGCTAATTCTATTCGGAGTGTTGAAATAGCCAGACAGGCAGAATATGAAAAAATAATTTACCGTAGGCTGTTGTTATTTATATACTATATATTATTATTATTTTGTTACTATTGTTGTTATTGTTATTATTATTATATTATTAACAATATTATTATTATTATTTATATACTATTATTAATATATATATATATATATATATATATATATATATATATATATATATATATATATATATATATATATATATATATATATATATATATTTCCTGTCGTGGTTTCTATGGTTGGTAAGTTACATATTATTATATAAAAATATATTGTCATCGAACAGAAGAGCCAGGAGGGCAGAATTTTTGTAATACCTTTACTATATTACGTTTAATAATTACCTTAATAATACTATTTTACCTTTAATTTCCCGTAATAATAAAAATCAAGTTATTGTTATTATTATTCTTGTTAATACATATTTTTTTTAAAACATTTTCTGTCATTTCATTTTTAGTACAAGGTTGGTACAACCTAACAAAGAACTTGAAGTTGAAAAGAAACGACTATTCTCTGGACTCTGAAGGCGGATGAGGCATTGAGTGTTTTATAGATCAGATCATGCTAGCAAGCTAACATGCTCTGCGTCTAGTAAAGCTAGCTGGTTAGCCACAGTCTTTCTTGTGATTGTTCTCGAGTATTCATCTGATTTTGCCGGTGATACAGCAGACCACACAGAAAAATAAGAATGAATTATTCGGATTACGACTCGGATGGTTATTCCTCAAATGAGGATAAAGACTACGTCCCTTCTGGTAAGAGATTTTAGCATGAAGTTAGCATGGTTGTAGCAAAAGCACAGATATAGCTAAGCCGTCTGTGCTTTATATATCTACACATGTACTGCTTCACTTTTTCTTTTACATTATGATAGTGATATCATATGCAAACACAATTGCACAAAAAGTATCCTAGCTAATGCTCACTCTTTGGATTCATATTTAACGTTACTTATCTAGACAATGACTTATCTATTCTAGAGTGTAAAAGGTATTTTTATTAAGATCCCTCTTTGAAGATCGCAGGTGTTTTATGTGATCAGATCCCAATAGTTACTCCTTTCTGATAGATGTCCATTTGGCTGTGACAGTGATGACAAGGATGAAAACAAAATAATTCACCAAAACCCCTGCTGGTCTTTTATGGTCCTGTCGAGCAGTCTGAATCTTAGAAGTGCTATAAATTGGTTTGCATCCTGAAGCACTGGAGGCTCTTCAATGGGTAGAGGAGATCCAACCTTTAAACATAGTGACTTGTTTAGATTCATTTTCAGCATTAACATGTATAAGTGCTCAATCTATATCCAGGCATGATTTAATATAAAAGCAACGGAGAGCCTGTAAAGAAAATGCCATTTGGGAATAATTATTATTTGTTTTGCATTTTATGTGTGTATATGTAGGGGTGGAGGTGGTGTGGGCAGTCTAGTTTCAATTGAGTACAGCAGAAACTAAAGGACTAAATAAAATGACTTTTATTAATTTAATAAATGATGGGAAAGGAGGAGGTGGCATCTATATGTTAAAAAACAAGCTGGTACTGAGATGAGAAAAATATTGGACCAGAAGAGAGGACATTCTGCCTTTTAAGTGAGAAATATTCCCACTCATAGAGGAATTTAGGTCAATGGAATTAGAAAACCTGCCACTTCATATTTTCCTGCTCCAAATAATTTTAAAACACACGTTTAGGTTATTGAAATTGACATCAGCCCTTTTTATTTTCGAACAGGCAATAATGCATCGTTAGTTGGTATGTTTATTTAGTCTCAGGGTCATAAATATGATTCATTCACATTGGTTTACTTTTTTCCTTTTATTGATCAGATGATAATCTGAGCGAGGATGACATGAGTGAATGTGTGAAGGAGGACGCACTGGAAGGGGAGGATCACAACGAGCAGCAGTCAGTGAAGATGAAGAAGAAGAAAACCAAAGCAGACATTCCTATGAGGTGACGTATATTTTAAACTCAACTAAATTCTTAAGTAAAATGATCTTAAGTAAAATTGCCTCACTTTCCTCTTATTTCCAAAGAAAAAGGAAAAAAGGAGGCCTCAAACTGGCAGAAGATGGGGAGGGAGGTTCGGCAGGCCAGCAGGAAGATGAAGATGAGCCAGAAGAAGATAATTTTGTAACCAAGTCTAGAGGGGACAGTGACGTTAAGCAGAAGAAGAATGCAGATGATCTTTGGGCTAGTTTTTTGAGTGATGTCGGCCCTCGACCCAAAGCATCAGCTCCGAGTGCAGACTCTCAGCAGGTAACTTAAGAAACTTAAAGGGATAGTTCATCCAAAAATTTATTAAATTAATTCAAGTGAAATTCTGTCATCATTTCTGTCGGTAACCAAACAGTTGATGGGCCTTATTGACTTAAATACTGTGGAAGTCAATGCCCATCAACTGCTTGGTTACCCATATTCTTCAAAATATCGTCTTTTGTGTTCAGCAGAAGAAAGAAATTCATACAGGTTTGGAACAACTTGAGGGTGAGTATATGACAGAATTTTCATTTTTGGGTGAACTATCCCTTTAAGTAAAAAAATAAAATAATTCAGACTTCTGTTTAATTTGATGCAGATGTGTTGGGAAAACCTGTTAGTTACCATGAAATCAAAATTGACATTTCTTTTTTGTTGTATTTTTTTTTTAAATAAATGATTTATCTCTGCACATTTTTTTTTCATTTATGTGCTCTTGTAATCTTTAATCAAAATAACCCCCTCCCCTCTTGCTACAACATCTTTTCTTTTCTCTGATGATGTGTTTAATAGAGACAGAGCGCATTTAGGCCACGCCCACACCCAGGGGGAAAACAATCCAACCGTCTCCATTGACTTTGCATTGCGAGAGGCTGCCTCCTTGTCATTTCTTGCTTCTAACAAAAGACAGAAAAATGCCTAAAAGCTGCTGTGTGACAAGGTGTACAGCAAACAAGCTAAAAAACCCAGAAATAAGTTTTTATTAGCTCTCAACCCCAAAAAACGAGTGTTTAGGACATAAAAGTGGATACAGGCAGTTGAGACAGAGCGTCACGTGTCTCATTACTCTGAGAACTAACGTACGCCTGCTGGAGGAGACCGTAATCGGCTACACAGGATAGTTTATCTTACAGAAATATAATATATAAAGCTGACATTTGGATATTTGACTCACCAGTGACCAAATGTTTAACTTACTGCACACCTAATGTATTTTAGTGCATACTGAGTGTCAGGATCCCACAATTTACCCATTCGTTCCAGCCTGCATCCACTTTTATGTCTTCAAACGCTCGTTTTTTGGGGTCGACAGCTTATGAAAACTTATTTCTGGGTTTCTTAGCTTGTTTGCTGTACACCTTGTCACATAGCAGCTTTTAGGCATTATTCTGTCTTTTGTTAGAAGCAAGAAATGACAAGGAGGCAGCCTCTCGCAATGCAAAGTCAATGGAGACGGTTGGTTTGTTTTCCCCCTGGGTGGGCGTGGTCTTCAGATTATGACGCGTTGTGCTCTGTCTCTATGGTGTGAGGGCCAGACAACCTGTCACTCACATGAGATCAACCAATAGCAAAACACAACCGTCCACCCATCCAATCAATTCCCTATGGACAAATCCAAATCCCGCCCAAAAGGTTTTTTCTTGTTTGAGAAGCCGTTCCACTTGGATACTATGAAAGCTTGTTTCCGCCAATGAATAATAAATAAATAAGAATAATTGCGACTTTTTATCTCACAATTCGGACTTTTTTTCTCACAATTGCGAGATATGAAGTCAGAATTGTGAGAAATAAAGTCGCAATTCTGAGAAATAAAGTCGCAATTGCGAGATATAAAGTCAGAACTGCTTGTTATAAAGTCGCAATTCTGGGAAATAAAGTCGCAATTGTGAGATATAAAGTTGCAATTGCGTGATATAAAATCTCAATTCTGAGAAATAAAGTCGCAATTCTGAGAAATAAAGTCGCAATTGAGTGTTATAATGTCAGAATTGTGAGATATAAACTATTCTGAGGTAAAAAAAAACCTTGGACTTTATATCTCACAATTGTGAGTTTATATCTCACAATTCTGAGAAAAGATGTCAGAATTGCGAGATATAAACTTGCAATTGCGTGTTATAAAGTCAGAATTGTGTGATATAAAGTCGAAATTATCTTTTAAAATGTTTTATTTTGTGGCGGAAACAAGCTTCCATAGGATACACATCAGAATAGGGAAGAAAAGACTATTTCAACTTCATTACATGTTGACTTTAATGGTTGAGAAATACAGTAGGTCAGCCTATCAAAATCTTTCAGCTTTGCAAACATTTTTTTTTTTTTACAAAGTTACAAAGTAGCTTGTTCAATATTCTAACAATTACTCACGCATTTTATGATTTAATGTTTATTTAATTTTCTTGTACTAACATTTCTGTCTTTTCTTGCCTTTTATTTAATTATATTTTAATAATTTGGGTGAAACATTGAGCTTACTGTGTTTTGCATGTGGTTCAGTGTCTTGGTAGTCTTGATTCTACAGTCAGAATGCGTTAAAAAAATGTAATTCAATTTATTTGTATTTATTTTGTGCTTTTGTTTTATTAAATAGTCTCAGATTAATATGCATCATTTTTTTTTTTTATCTCTAATAGTCCACATCTACAGCTGGCCCAGATAAGCCCAGTAAACCCTCTACAGCGTCTCAGCAGCAGGAGGTCAAACCTAAAGAATCCTCCAAAATCACAATTACCAAGGTGTTTGATTTTGCAGGAGAAGAGGTTCGGTAAGTGAGACTTGCCTTGTGTGACTGTGAGTGCTTTATATGGCCACCAGATGACAGCATGCATTCATTAATCAGATGCAGAGCTGAGCATCTAGCAGTGATTGCTTTTTGGAAACAGTGCTTCAGAAATATGTTAATTTCAAACCTGTGATTTGTCCAAATAGGTAATTTAATTTAACACTATGTGCATGTTATTAATGAAGCCAAAACATATAGAAATATTTTGGTAATTTCAGTGAATGTTGTTATAGTTAATCACAATGCTGTCATCACATCCTAGCTTGTCTAGCTTGCTGCTTTTTAATAATTAATTCCAGTACATTGTGTTTATGAGCCAGTCACACGCTCAAAGCGGAGCCAGTAAAATATTCACATCCTGCCAAGCACAAAGCACTGACAAGCTTTGAACTCTTTTGATGAACGCAAGATGTGATTTATATTAAGACTTGTTCTATAAAAAGAGTGCAGTGGCCCCAAAAATATTTGGACACTTTTTGATACTTAAAAATGTATGAATTTTACTTCATAAATCACAAAATATCAAACCAAAAGTGGCATCTGAAAACAAATGAATCCAGGTGTTGGTTAATGATCCACTTATGTTTGACAACCAGAAAATACTTTTTTTTATATATTTTTTTTAAATGCTTTTATTTCCAAATACTTATATGCTTAGAAAAATGTTTTTGCAGTATTTCTTAAAGTATGATTTAAAATGTGTGAATTAAGTGTCCAAATACTCACTTAAGTCTCTTATGTTATGCTCACCAAGGCTAAATTTATTTGATGAAAAATACAGTAAAAACAGTAACAATGTGAAAATATTAAGCTGTTTTCTATTTTAATATATTTAATATGTAACTTATTCCTGTGATGGCAAAGTCTTCAAAATTCAAAAGAACGCCACTTATTTGAAATAGAATTTTGTTTTAACATTGTAAATGCCTTTGTCACGTTTGATCAATTGAGTGCGTCCTTGCTGAATGAAAGTATTAATTTCATAAAAATGATCTCACAAACCCCAAACCTTTGAACAGTAGTTTATAGTATCTTGTCTCATTGTTTTTGAGCATTACATCTCGTGTTGTGCTCCGCAGGGTCACCAAAGAGGTGGACGCAGACTCCCGGGAGGCCAAGAGTTTTCTGAAGGAGGAGAAGGAAGAGTCAGTGTCATCTGAGCCACAGCTGTCCGAAGCGCCCTCCTCTGGATCCAGGTACCGCCCCGGTGAAACCCTTTATTCCTTCGTTCTGTTGTTCTGATCTTCCTCAGCACATGTGAAATTACAGTTTGCAACCATTGTGTCAGTTAATTAATGAAACAAAGTGGTTTTTAATGGTTCTGTTTTGTGTTTCACTGACGCAGAAGTGAATAACTCATTAGCGCTTGACTATAATTAATTCTTTGTTATTGATGTTGTTATATTACAGTAATTAGATGTGATCTCCTTCAGTGTGGTTGGTGCAGATGAATGGATGGAGACGTGTGTGTTTGCCGTGCAGGACTAGAGGGAATGTCAGACGTGTCATTGATCTCTGACAGCTATGATAGCGAGTCTCTGATCCTCTAATTCCATATCTGCCTGTAGGGAAAAACAGCAACACACAAGTATGTTTCAGCCGCAGTGTGCACAGATGTGTATATATGAGGTGTTTCTCCCTAAACTAATCAGTCCAGATAGGACGTCGGTGGAGTTTGTGTACGTTAATCATTGTTGTGATCTTCCTCGGGGTCTTCATCGCTCCTTACATAAGTTTATTTTGGACAGACGCTCTTGTCTGTCCTCTGAGACTGTGAATATTTGCTGAATAGGAAGTCATATTTTTCTCTGCACAGGATATACAGTGTTGGGCGTTGGCATGCGCTGCAGGAAAAGCAGCTTGAACCCCACCTCTTCCATCCCTTTATCATCCAAACGACTGTCATGTCCTGAATGCCCACGCTAAAAATACTCTATATTCACTCGGTGTCTGGTTGATTTTGATGGCTTTTAAGTGCTGGGATATCATTGCTCAGTCAGCGTGACTTTAAATCAAGCCTCTTCATTTTCCAACGGCTGTTTCGCTCCAGCACAGCAAGGTTCCTGCTTAAACTAGGCACAGAAAAGCCTAAACACAAAGGGTACCTTTCTCCAATATTCACTCGCTTCCCTTCTCTTCCTTTAAGCCTCTTTTGTGTGATTTGAGGTTAGAGGGCTTGAGTCAGCACTGTGTCTCTCTCTCTCTCTCTCTCTCTCACACACACACACACACGCACACACACACACAGGCACAGTGGCTCTCTGTTTCTCTACTTAACAGTGTCATACTGCGCCTCAACACAGAACTGCTGACGATAGTAATACACACACTTCTTCCTTCTCCTGTATTTTTTTCCATGCGGACAGACTTACATTGTTACTTCTCTGTCAGGAAGGTTGGCATAGTTGTGAAAATGGCTACACTTTACAGCAAGTGTTCACATTGTTTAATACATTAGGTACCACAAAGTAACAATGAACGACAGCTTTTATTATTCTAGGTTAATGTTTATAAACGTGCATAATATTGTTCACTTGTTAAGTTATGTTTGTTTATAATGCATTAACTAACATTAAATTATGTATGTTGTGAATGGGTAAAAATGTATTGGTATACACTACCATTCAAAAGTTTGGCCAAGGATTTTATTCGGCAAGGACACATTAAATTGGTCGAATGTGACGGGAAAGACTTTTACATTGTTACAGATATTTCTATTTTTAACAAAGTTCAATTGAACAACATTTATTCATCAAAAAGAATCTGAAAAGAAAAATGCATACATTTTTTTTCAACATTGATGAGAGTAAGAAATGTTTCTTGAGCAGCAAATCAGAATATTAGAATGATTTCTGAAGGATCATGTGACACTGAAGATGCTGAAAATTCAGCTTTGCATCACAGGAAATAATAAATTCGTTTATTTACATTTTCAATTGAACTTTTTACTGTATTTTTGATCAAATAAATGCTGCCTCGGTGAGCATACATTTTTTCAAAAGCAAAAAAAAAATAATCTTTTGCATGGAAGCGAATGTAGAAATGAATGTTTACCTAAATAATTGCCATTAACGTGTTGTACGTTGTAATTTCAAGATACCTACTGCACTAACTATTGTTATTATAAAATATTACCAAAAAACTATGGCTGCAATTAACTACTATTTTGATAATCAGTTAATTTGTCGATTTATGTTGATTATTTGCATGATCAATTGGACAAAGAAGCCACATTTTATGCTTATTATTTTATCGAAAATATTTTTATTTTATACAATAGGCTTTATTTATGAAACATGCAGAACTAATTTGAGCATAAATCGTTTGCAAAGCTATTCTTGCTTTAATATTAGATTGGATGAAATGATTTATGAACAATTAGTTCTGCTTGTGTTTCGTGAATAAGGCCCATTGGTTGCCAAAAAAAGTTGAAAATGTTAAAATATAAGAACAACACAGACCCAGTAATCTCGTCAACTATTCACATGATTGAAATGTTGTTAAACAGCTTCTTTCTCCGGCCACACACACACACACACACAGACACACTTGGACCCTCCGTCTGTTGATTCTTCCCAGCAGCCCATAGGTGTGTGTGTGTGAGCAGGGCTCAAAAAGGGCTCGCCAAGTGCCAAATGCAAGTAAAAATTGGATTTGGCAAGTAAATGAAATATATTTCCTCACCAGTTGGCTGGTAACTTTATTAGGAACTGTAACATTGCAAGGTTTAATAGAATTGTAAATTGTTATTCTGACACTTTTTCCTGAAATATTTACCATTATGCTGGATGCATAATATTTTTTCTTATTCTTTCCAGAGCTCCATGTAGCAACAATAAGTAAAGAATGCTAAAAACAGTTTCATGGTTGGTAAGAAAAATGTAAGACCTGTACATTTTAATTCACCCATCACTGGCAGGTAAACAGTTACATTTGGACACGGCAAGTTTGCATGAATGTGTGAATGATAGCCTTTAGGACAGTGAGCACCATTTGTGTGGACACCACAGACTGATGTAACCTCACTGCTAGTGGTTCAAGTGTGGAGCAGCGTTGTGTAGTTCTGTGTTGTCTAAGTGCTATCGATCACAGAACCAGCCAGATTTACTGATGCTTGTTCTGAGCTCCAGTGATAGCTTGATTGATTGTCTAGTGTCTCTGGTCTTATCGCAGAACTTGACTGACGTTGAGACTGAGCTCCATGTAAGCCCTCAGAAACACACACACAAATCTGTACTTTATGGAAATGAAAGCTTGCGTATTTCTGTACGTTTTTATGTGCCAGTTGCACAACGCACTCAAACGGAGTCGGAGAGAAATCTGCCCTCTGTCTTCCTGTTTCTGTTCCACTTGGCTTTCCGTCAGCTCGCTGTACGTGAGTGAGTAACACAACATTGAGTGGTTCTGGGAAACCTGTGTGTATGTCCACTTAAACTAATGATTTCCACATGCGCCAGTCACAGCTCTGCTTTTCTAATTATAGATCCTCATTTCTAGGACCCTAAAAATAGGACTTTGCTCCCCATTATTACAGTACAGTCACACACCTCGCTCTTCGTCGGGTCAAGCCGTGTGTCTGTATGTGTGTGGACAAACTTAAAACCTCACTTTAATTCAAAAATCGAGTAAAAAAAAAGATATATTGAATAATATATTTGAAATATTTTATAATATTTCAAATACATGTACTCATATATTAAGAATTTAATGTAAGAAATATTAATATTAGTTATTTATAAAAATGTAAATGTTATAAATATTATACACATGCATATTTATATATTTAATATAGCTAATTAGTTACTAGAGACGAACCCTAAACGTATTTTATTATTTGTTTTTAGGGTTATGTTTAGCTACTTTTCCATTATTTTTCAATGTAAACACTAGACGTCTCGCATCTTTTGCAGTGTCTCATGTATGATGACACGGCGTTCAAAAAATTCGAAAGGTCAAAATTTCTAAATGCGTCTCTAGACCTTGCACATTTTTTGTTCCACTGACCTGCGTCCCACATTTTTAACAGCAAAAAAGGCGTTCTGTGTGAACTTGCGTGTGTTATTGCCGGGAACTGTACCATCACTGTTGTGTGGTTTGCTTGAATAGGAAATGTGTTATTCTCGATTTATATACTGTATAAGTTCACACAAACAAAGCGAGAAGTGTTTTGGTCTGAGCAGTAATATTAATAGTTCCCGACTAGTGAATGCTGTTGATATCTGCACATGTTGCAGTATTCAACTTGCATGAGTCTTTGTTTCATGATTTCTAGTTCTCAGTCTTTCTCACGCACAGGGCAGTATATAGTGAGTAACTGGTTCCTCAGACTCTTGTTTAGATGCAAATGAGTAAAACTCGTTTCATAACAGCAGTGAGTTACATGCCATGTTATCTCAGCCATCACAATTCTTTTAGTTTTATGTCACATACTGTAAGCCATCAATGCCTCATGTCTTGGGCTGTGTTTAGAAACCTGGGTTAAGTGCCTTGCTCAAGGGCACAGTGGTGATGGCTCATGATGATGCTCTCTTTATATAGAAACATTGCCTGCCCTCAGCTATTCCACATAACTAGAATTATATTGCCTGATGAAATCCACAACCAGACATCATTAGCACTATGCTCTAACACACAAGTTTTCAAACTGGAGCCTGAGGGACCCCCACAGTGAGTGCTAGCGGGGCCTTGGAAAATTGTTATATACATTTTTAAACAATTACTTTTTTTTTTTTTAACTCCATGACCCTACATAAGTCAAGGGGGTTGGAAAATGAATAGGTGGATTGACAAAAATCACGCAACAGGATATAAACAGGAATATAATTTTGGAAACAACATGTCTAAGTAATGTGGCAAGTAATTTATTTTCTCACACAATTTACATGGATCTTTATATATCTACATTTATATTTTACAAAGTGTGTACTTCACATTAGGATCGTCATATTGGTGAGTCCTTAGCATCAAAAAGTTTGAAAATCCTGCTTTGACCAAATGAGCAAATGACTGCCTCAGTGTGGAGTTCAAACTAACTATCTTTCTGTTACTAGCTCAGATCTCCACCCACCCATAATGAGGTCACAGTGAGCAGAGGGAAGCTTGTTCTGGTCTAAATGGAGAAGGCCAATTCAGGATTTCATTAGCAGACCTGAAATGACCTGTTCCGTCTCCTCACAGCTGGACAGCGTGTCAGCCGGTCCTCACGCTATAATGAATGCATGTTAACTGAAGTGAGGGTTCGATATCACGCCCCCCTCACCGCCGGACACATCAGAGCGCTGCTGCTGTGTGCTCCGTCTCCCGGCTAATGCTTCTGACAAAACCAGGCCACTCTTCACTCCCCTGGCATCTAAAAATGTGCCGTGGCCCGAAAGAGAGTTTCCTGCATGTCAGTGTGTGTGCTCCTGCCAAAACAGATGCATATTCTCCGAAGTGGCTGCATGTTAAACAAGCGATCACAGAAAGGCTTCATCTCGGGAGGCTGTAAATATGTGGCGACGAACTGTGGTTGGGCCTGATGGTATTGTATCGGCACCTTGAGACGTTCAGCTGATGTTTATTTATACCTTTTTAATATTTCCTTCAAGCGTTTCAACCATTGCGATGACCTACAATCAAGCTTCAGCTGCAGAATCACACATAAAATATTGAGTGTGTTTATTTCAATTTTCAAAGCAGCGCTCAACTTTTTGGGTGGAAATCACCACAGACTCTTTTAAAATGTCAAATCAGCCCTAGCTGTTTAGACACTTTACCTCCCTCCTGTTTTTCTGTGGTTCTCGAGAGCTCCATCAGCCTCCATTCAGCCTGTCAATGAGACACAACTAGATCACTTCAGCCCTCGTCAGGCCTCATCTTCAAACCATGGTTTGTGACGGCTCCTCTACTTGTGCGAGGAAGTGTATTTCCGTCCGCGTTGACGTGCAGCTGCTGAGCCTCAATTGTCTGAATGTTGAGGGGAAAGCTGGGTGATGCTATCCATTCCAATATTGTGGAAACAGATGGGGAAAGTCACTTTGGGGGCCACTCCAGACCCCCTTCCAAATTTCACTGCCCCTGCCGGTTTCCCTTGAAATACAAAGAGAAAACCCTTTCAGGAAGGAAATTAGGCTCGTTAGACGCAAAATGGCTGGAAGTGATTATAGTAACTCACTCTTATCGGTTATGCAGATATAATGAGACCATAATTAGCTAAGGAAAGCTTTACGGATTTGTGCAACCACCAAACTGGCCTCTTATGTTAATATGTGAGCGGAATGAGGATCGGAGCAGAATGTGAGTGAGAGGAAAAAATGGAGAGAAGGGAGCAGGCGTTGGCTCTGAAGATGGGAAATGTACTGACAGCTTGGAACTGGGACACTTGTAAGGTGAACAAAGTGTGACAGCCTTGTGCTCACAGGGCAGAGACAGACGAGTGACGGCTACATGTACATACCGCACACTCGGTGCTGACTTAATCTGAGATGATCCTTTTAGCAGTGCTTTTATAAATGAATTTAACCAACAGATCACCTACAGCCCATTCGCTGACAAAATTAGAAAGTATTTTCTTGATCTGGCAAGCTCCAATCTGATTGGCTGACTGTGCAACTTCTGGGAATAAGGGCTTTTTATGACTCTGGAAACAATTCTGGGTTGATACTGTGAGGGCTTTTGAGGTTGAACGTGCTGCAGTGTGAGCTGCTGTGTCTGTACATTCAGTCAGCACATTTTCCGCCATGTTTTTCAGTTTTCTACACAACCATTTTTGGAGGTTGTGGCACCATTATATTCTTTTTTTAATGCCAGTCTGTATTTTATGTAAGTTTTGTATAAAAAAAACACACAAAAAAACAAGGAAGTGAACCCCCTAGCAACTACTTTGAACATTTTAGCAATGACATAGCAATGTCCTGGCAACCTCCCGGATCACCTGCTGGCATCATGGAAGCAGGTTTGGCACAATTCTTGCATTCACTGTTGTCTATTGTCTGTGTTTGTGAAAATATAATAGTCGTCCTGTTACCTGTTGGGTTGTATGAGATAACAACATGATTGTATCCTGAAGCACTGCAAAGACTGATAATTCTGCACTAGGAGCGTTCAAGACTTCAAATGAGTTGCCCAGTTTATTTGTATCTTGAGGATGCATTTTCTGCATTCCAGTCTTTCTGAGTCTGTTCCACATCTTGTCTAAGACACACACACACACATGCACATACATTCAGTATATACACTGATATGCTCAGACTCACAGAATATAAAGGTTATTTTCCAAGGCCAGTCTTGTCACAGACTCTCGGGGAAGCTTAGAAAGGACAAACCACACACATATGTTTCTTAGACAGTTTCCCCAGCAACTACTGAACATGCAAAAACAAACCCTGTCTGTGTGTGTTTGAGATGTAAGGCTTTATCTCTTCACATGTCTCCTTACATCTTTCTCCCGCAGAGCTCAGTTGAATTCACAGTTGGGCTCAACACTTTGTCCGTCTATGCTGAAAATATCTGCACTGTTACTTTAGGTGAGAACTGGAGCAGAGAGGAGAACTGGTTCCTCATGGGTTCACAATTGAAATAAATAGTATAAATACATTTAAATAGTTAACCCTAGATTCATATAATTTCACACTGTATATTTGCAAACCTGGGTTCGAAGATTAAAGTACAATTTACACACCAAACTGCATATTTAAGTTAAATGAAACCAAATTTTTTATTGAACGTAATTTTTTTTTAACTTGATTTACTCAATTTTAATGAAAGCACCTGATATATATATATTCCAGTCTTCAACTGTCCAATTTTGGTGAGCTCGTGCAAATTGTAGCCTCTTTTTCCTATTTGTAGTGGAGATGAGTGGTACCCGGTGGGGTCTTCTGCTGTTGTAGCCCATCCGCCTCAAGGTTGTGCGTGTTGTGGCTTCACAAATGCTTTGCTGCATACCTCGGTTGTAACGAGTGGTTATTTCAGTCAAAGTTGCTCTTCTATCAGCTTGAATCAGTCGGCCCATTCTCCTCTGACCTCTAGCATCAACAAGGCATTTTCGCCCACAGAACTGCCGCATACTGGATGTTTTTCCCTTTTCACACCATTCTTTGTAAACCTTTGTAAACCCTAGAAATTGGTTGTGCGTGAAAATCCCAGTAACTGAGCAGACTGTGAAATACTCAGACCAACCCGTCTGGCACCAACAACCATGCCACGCTCAAAATTGCTTAAATCACCTTTCTTTCCCATTCTGACATTCAGTTTGGAGTTCAGGAGATTGTCTTGACCAGGACCACACCCCTAAATGCATTGAAGCAACTGCCATGTGACTGGTTGATTAGATAATTGCATTAATGAGAAATTGAACAGGTGTTCCTAATAATCCTTTAGGTGAGTGTATATCCTAGTGAAACGGCCTCTCGAACAAGAACAAATGACGGGTGTTGACTTGATTTTGTCCATCGGAAATTGTTTGGATCGTTGGATCATTGTGGTTTGCTGCTGCTGTGATCTCATGTGAGTGACAGGTTGTCCTGCCCTCGCACCAATAAACACATCATCAGAGAAGAGAAGAGATGTTGCTGCATAATGGAGAGGAAGTTATTTTAATTAAAGATTACGAGGGCATATAAATATAAAAAAATAATGATGTGCACAGATAAATCATTAATAATAATTACTGGAATATTCCATAAAAAATTCCACTTTGATTTCATGGAGACTAAGTCGTCTTCTAATGGCAAAATGAATACAATAACAGGAAAAGCAGAGGGATGTTTTCTAGCACTTTGTTTTCTCTAGATGCTGAAACTAAACTCTGTGTGTTTCGGTCTCTGTTTAAAGTGTATGAATAATTAATGAGATAAGTACTGAGGCAGATTGTGATTGGTTGTCTGTGTAACAGGGATATTGCGAACACCCTTTCATTAAAAGTGTCCCTAACCCAGAGTTATGCATAGTGTGAAAATCCTAGAAGACAGTGTGAAGTGCACACGTGAAAACTTGAAGCTACACCTAACCAACACTGCACTGGATGCATTAAACAGTACTCTTATGCATGGAAAAGACTACACAACATTTAAAAGTCTGAACAGAAAAACTGCATCATACACCAAATGACTGAGGATCACACACTACCAGAGTTTCAGGTCATTACGAGCATCAACTCTTGCAGAAACGCATTCCTCATTGCTAGGAGACACATTATCAGCTCAAAAATGTTAAACATGTTTAACGTCCTCTTAGTCTGTGCCATCTTACACTTCTCAATTTTCTGTCAAATCTGCGGACTGGCTTTCGGCAACTACCGTTGACTTGTCCGGACTGTAAATCGGGACGAAAATCTGGGCAAAACTTGTGTAGTATATTGTAGCCTTTAGAGTATTTTTAGAAATTTGAAAGAGTGCTTTTAGCAAACGACAAAGCAAGTTTGTTTGTGTATATGAAAGGCTCAAATCACAGCTTAGGGTCTAGGCGGGGCTCTAAGTGTCTCTAAGTCCAGGTGGCTGATCACAGGGGCCAGGGGCCTGGAGCATAAAAGGTCTTTGAACTCTAGGTCTTAGCGCTGCAGGTGTGTTTATGTGTACGAGTGTATGTTCATTAGTCGTCTATGAGCAGGTTGTTCACAGGATGTAAATCTGTCGTTCGTCGTATTAGGGGCGGAGCAGAGATGCTAAGATGCCTCATATTCCAACCTAAACTGCTATTTAAAGATCAAAAAGAGGAAGGAAAAATATGACCCTATCATAATTATGGGATCATATTTAGAATAAACACACTAACCAAGGGAGAGCCTGATGCCTGATCTCTTTGGCAATACTTCATTTGTATGTGACCGTCCTTCACAGGAAATGCGGCTTTTGCAAATGACAGTGTAGATTTTTCTTCAGTCTAGATTGTGCTTTTTCACATGTAACATCCAAATGTTATGCTGCAGTACACAGTTTGATGTTGTAATGATTCTGAAGGATATATTTAAATATCTCTTTCTATGCCTCACAGTAGTACATTGAATGTAAGGATTAAAATTTTATTATTATTTTAAATTTTTTTTTTTTTACAATTGGTGGTTTGATGCTGAGCCATCTGTGCTTTACAGAGAATTAGAGATGCAGCTTCTCTGAAATGGGATTAGCTTTGCATTATAGCAGTTATAGCAACAGTTATAAAACCCAAACCCAGTCTGACCTTTAGATCTTTGTCTCTAAATTCGTCATTAAAGCAATCTCATTTAAAAAAAAAAGATTAAAAAATAAATCTATATAAGTGTACCAGTCAACCTCACCTTACTTTTAAGCAAGGACACATTCAATTAATCAAAAGTGACAGTAAAGACATTTATAATGTTCCAAAACTTTTCTATTTCAAATAAATGTTGTTCTTTCTATTGATCAAATAATCCTGAAAAGTCACAATTTCCACAAAAATATCAAGCAGCACATTGATAATAACAAATGTCTCTTGAGCACCAACTATTAGAATAATTTGTGAAGGATCATGTGACACTGGAGTAATGATGCTGAAAATTCATATTTTTAAAACATATTCCAGTAGAAAACAGTTATTTTAAACAGAAAGTTTATTTTGAATAAATGCAGCCTTGGTGAGCATAAGAGACTAGTGTATTTCCAAGTACCTGTGAGCAATGATGGCTGGTTTCAGATCACATAATCCTTACACCAGTTACCATTGAGATGAATGAGAGCGTTAACAGATTTCTAGTTATTATAGACCTCCTTGATCATGAGATGAACGTTAGAGTTGTGTCGCTTGTGGAAGTTTTTAATAGCAACTTACATTTTTATCTTTGCTGTGTATGCGCATGAGTGTTGGTAGCTCTTTTTACTGTATATATTTTTGATTGTGCAGATACGAGTGAAAGCATTAGCTACATAAACATTATCTGTTTAAATATGCGTGTGGAGTATGTGCGTGTGAACGCTGTGTGATTTGATGTGTATTGTGTAACCCTGCAGTCTCTCCTCTGGCTGTTCTTCCAGTTTCCGCTTGTCAGACAGAATGTGGGTCAGTGAGGCTGTGCTGGGGTCTCATGGAGGACGTGCGCGGGGGGTTTATGACCGCGGTTCGCAGGCCCAATCCCGCACTTGCTCGTAAATATCTGGTCTGCAACTAGGCCGGAGTCCGTACCTTAGGCAGAAAAAGCCCATTAGATGAGTACGAGCAAACAGGCTACTGATATAATAGAGATGAAGCGTTCGGGGTTAGCTGGCGTCCGTCTCCCATGGTGTCTTCTCTTATGATGTCACAAAGGCTGTAATTACTCAGAGTGGGGATGAAGAGACTTGTCAACCGACTGCTGTTCAATGGTGAGTTTATGAGCCACTCTGTGAACTTACGATGACATAAACTGAAATAATGAGGTTGGGGAATCTACTTCCTGTCTTGAAAGGAATCGCAATAGGATGTTCCAGCCTTTTCTTCCCCCTACACAAAGTGCTGGGACATGTTGACACTGTGTGTGTTTGTGTGCCTTTAAATGAGATGATAACAAGACTATGGTCATGGGAGAACTCTGACTGCAAATAAACCACTAAATTCACAGACTTCTGGGCTACTGTTTCGCCCTGTGCATCCTGTTTCCCTTTAGGCTTCAGTGCCAGTTTGTGTGTGTTTTTGCTTTTTAGGTGCCCATGTTGGCATATAGTACAGTATATTGAATTGTATTGGCCTGTGACTGTGTTGTATGTATATCTGTTACATCATCTTTCTCTGTTTGAGCACTATGGTTGATGAAGCAAGATACAGTCACCTTGGCTCCGCGTTTAGCATTCTGGCCAGCGTTGTGTACTCTGGTCTGGCTCCTGGCCCAACGTTCACATCGACGTTGCTGCATGGCACACAGGATTGACTATCAGTTGAGCCCTGATTGTATATTGATTCCCTGTCAGAATAGGTTTAAGCAGTGTTCCTGTTTCTCTCTGTGTGTACATACTGGTTCTGTTGACTAAGCTGTTATATGTTAGCTGTGTGTGTCTAAGATATGTTCGAACTGAAATGATTTCACAGATACAACAGGTTTCCAGGGATTTGAACTACAGTAATTTGTTTGTTTACACTTGAAGTAAAAATATTAGCTAATCAGATCAGAATAGCTGGTGTTTAATATTCAGATATATGGAGCAGAATGAATATATATATATATATATATATATATATATATATATATATATATATATATATATATATATATATATATATATATATATATATATTTATATTTATATTTATATTTATATATATATATTATATACTGTATATATACTGGATACATACACACATTTATTTATTTATTTATTTATTTATTTATTATTATTATTATTATTATTTTTTTTTTTTTAAGTATTCACACAAATTAAATGTTCATCAGTCTTTAAAAAGACAATTGAATACCATCCAAATTCTAGAAATGAGCCTCCACATAAAAAAAATTAATAAAAAAAACTACATAGTCAGTGTGAAGTAGTTTATATTGTTGATTTGGTCATATTAAAATCTTTTTGTGAAATCTTATTGTTTTTCATGCCGATATTTGTGACTTTTAATAAGCTTTCACTCGTGCAGCAGTCATGTCTCCCCATATGAAATTTGTAAGTTTGTGGATGCAGCTATAACGGAGGGAATATAATTACATTATTGATTTTGCCATTATTGATTTTTACTTTTCGCTGCCTTTTTTGCTCCCCAACATTATTTTTGTGTTGTCTGGCTAGACGGCGGCTACCGTAGGGAAAGATCTGCACTGAAACAGCGGTTATATGAAACAATATTATATTAAAACATTATAATATTCATGTATAATTAATAAAACATTGAAATAATTTACTTTTATTGATTAAACATAGCCAAAGAATGCAAAGGGTTCTAAAGCTGATTAAGTTTGGATCATTTACAGGTTTGATTTGTTTAACATTTTTGGTCTTACTATTTTATGTTTGACTTTACTATTATTATAAAACATGGAAAATGGTAATAATAAAGAATGATTTCCTGTCCTCCTATTTACTTCTAGGAATTGAACTGGCATTAAATTAAACCTGCATATGTGATAAAACATTCCTCTTTGTTTCCTTTTTTTCCCCTCTTGCATGTTTTTTCCTTCCTGTTTTGCTCGTTGAATAATGTTGTTCTCACAGATGTTAATGCATTTTGTCAGACCTTTAGACATTAGTCATGTGTGTCTGATTGTGGATCGCCTCATTCCTCTGTGTGCGCATGTACAGTGCGTTTTGAACACACAAGTCCTGTTAAATCGACTTGATCACAGTGACGAAACTGTCTTGCAGTTCATTAAGAAAGTAATGAAGTCTTTTTACCCTGCGGTGAAGTAATACAAGTTCACAGCCTTTATTTTCAGCTTGAAGCAAGACTGTGTTAATTGAACAATTTTAATTTGAATGACATGACATTGTGATTATTCACTGTATTTTTAAACACCTCTTTACCCAAACTTTTTATATTTAGACTTCCATTCATTTCGTATTCTGAAAACAAATGTACCATCTTCCTGTACACACATACACGTACACACAATTTTCCTTCTCGTTCCTCATGGCAGGCTTTCTCCTATGACTCGCCTGAGCGTGAAACCGTCTGTTCTAGGACACCCCGGTACCCTCTAATGCACCCCAAGGTCCTATTGCCGGCCCTTATTCCCCCTGCAGACCCCCAGCACACTCACTCACTCCCCCTGGCACCCACATATGAGAGGGAGGGCCGCTGGTCTGGACTCTTCAGCTCTTTCATTCCACAGATCGTTTAACATTTCATTACTGCAGCCAAGCGCAACCTCAGTGTCAAGATGACTTTGGTTACGTTCAAAACACATCTTTGTTCCAGCAGAATGTTGCGAGAAACACACCAGCCATGTTATCGCCAACATAAGATTGCCTCTACCTCCACTTTGGATCATCATTTTATATCTTCCTGCATTTATTAGAAAAAAACTTTAAAATCCAACCAAAATGTCACTGGAGCCTTTAAATACACGTTTTAGCCCTTCCCGGTTAGAACAGCCATTTATAATATTTGAAAATCCTGATCCAAAATATGTGTATCTTCCTTCCTCTAGTGTGAAGAGGCCAGCGGGCATGGGGAGCATCCTGAATCGCATCGGGAACAAAAAGCAGAAGATGAGCACTTTGGAGAAGTCTAAGATGGACTGGGATGCCTTTAAAACAGAGGAGGGCATTGCAGACGAGCTGGCAATCCATAATCGAGGCAAAGAAGGGTATGTTTAAGCCTCATTAGTGACCCAGACAAACACATCATCTCATATTATCTCCCATTAGTGTCTCACACTAGCTTCCGAGATTTTCATCAGAGCTGAATAAATATCATTAAGTGTCTTAAGTGCTTAAAGCCACAACGTGCTGGCGTATTGTATTTCACTGCAATTTTTATCATACATTACAATTCATTAATTATTCACTGAAGTTAACTGAATGTATTTGGGGTAAAACCATATGCTGCACATGCATTTGATTAACATGCTGACCTTTGCGGTTGACTAGGGATGAGCATATAGAGAAATTTTGCCAAGTACAAAGAAGTTAGTTTATTCTGTACTGGCCAAATTATAAGACGGGCCATTACTGTTTCTCTGTCGAAATATCTGTGTTGTCTCTTGTTGGTTTTCTGCATACGTGCTCATACATGTGTAGGAGAGATGTGGGTGCTAAATATGTGGCCTTGCAGTGCAAGTGTCTGCTCCCACACCTCTCATTGGTCGATTGAGAAGAGATATACAATGTTCAAGTTTTTAATGAACATTTTTCTAATCTAAAAAAATGACATGAATTTCAGAATGTCTTTGTCCTCTTTTGCTTTAAAGTCCCCCTGCAGTCAATAATGTTGACTTAAAACTTATCTTTGATAATCAAAATGACCTATTTAAAAGCTTTTTCTTCATGCCTTAAAATAGTTTGACTGTAACTCCATGAATTTGCAAATCAGTCCCTGCCTCCTATCAATCACACCGGCTCAGACTACCTGATCAACTTGGTCAACTGTAGTAAACACACACAATGGCATGAGGAAATATTGGTATAATTCAGCCATTTATGTTTAAACCAGAAACTGATCCAGAAGTAAAAGAGAAAGCGAATTAATACAGGGTTGTCTACAAGTTGATGTATCAGAATAGAAATGCGTTTTATCGCTCTCTACAACGCCGGACACATAACGGTAATTGATATGATTAGACTTTAGCTTTGGTTATTAAACAGCTAATAATGTGTTGCTAACGTTACATAATCCCCTATTCGCCGTCTCAGAATCAGACAGCTGCCTTCTAAAAATCAGTATCCTTAGAAAAGCTTTGAACATCATGGGAAGTCAGTGGAGAAAAGCTGCGCCCCGCATGTTGACGGGATGGGTTACATGTTTGTGACAGTGGCAGTTTCAAACCGGGTTTTGTAGACTGTCTTTGGTACACTGCGGTTTTAAGGAGAAATACTCAGCAATGGTTTTTGACTGATAAATTCGCACATGGTTTGTCTTGTTAAAAACACCACAGACATATAAATAACATTAAAAACCTGATTTTCACCAGAGGGGGTCTATAATGACTTGAGCTGCACAAGTTTGTGTAAAGCCTGATGATCGTTTTTGAATTTTAAATTCCCTACATTTTAATTCAGTTTTACTCGAACTAAAATGGCGTTTGGGTGAGTTAAGTAATCCGGCAGTAAAGGTCTTCGGTTTACCAGTGTTCATTCACTGTTCAGCTTAAAGGTGCCTTGTGTAAAAATAAATAAATTCATACTCCACATTCCATACCAGATGGGGGCAGTATACCTCCAGAAAGTGAGTTGGTCTACTCTAGAGTATGAATATCTTCAAGCTACTCCCCTTCACCTTTACCAGTGAATATGTTCATATTCGTTTTCTTCATATTACATTTTTATTGTTAGTTTGAATTACATTAATTTGACAGACAGCATTCGCTGATGTTGACCAAGCTAGCGCCAACGTAACCAGAGCTTCCAACTATCACGCATTAACCGTGAGACACGCAAACACTTTTCACACGCTCTCACCCCACACATCAATTTTCTCACGCACAGAAAAATCGCGAAGCAAAGAGGACACGGATACCGACAGACTAGACAGAGCAGGTTAGTTATGATATAAAAAAAATCTCAGCTCTCAGATTCTGTCAATTTTATCACGCAATTCAAACAATAAATACCGTTTTGGCGCTTGTAAATGTTACACGACAGATCCCTAGCGCACGTAAACCGAACATCTCTACTAGCTAATAATAGTAAAAAAAACACGAACACTGAAAGATACAGTAACGTTAGGCTACAACTTACCAAAATGTATTCCTCATACATAATATCGACCAATCAGTGTTTTTTATCAGCGTGAAGAGGTCAATAACACAGCTGGAGAACAATTATGTCAGATTTACCTCAGGAAAGCCATTTAATATAACTTACATAATATAGGTCACGTAGTTGGCAAGAAAAAAAGAGCAATAGAGATTGTGCTATGTGTACTATATTACAATACTGTATTTATGAACGTTATATACGTTTATCGAACAGCCTTCGATACATTTCTATGTTATAACTTCCCGAAAATCTACACAAACATATAAAACAAACTTCTAACGAAATACTAACAGCATCTTACTTACCAATCCAAAAGAAATGTTGCAAGTTCGGAGTCAAACCTCATTTTTTTCATGTCCATTAGTTGTCTCCAGCGATGGAAAGCAGTGCCAATGTTTACTCTGGTTCTGTTCCTTTTTTATCAGATTTTATTTGAATGTAGTAGTGGGGCTGTAGGCTACTTTCCACACGATTAACATCAGGTTCAAGTACACCCACAAGCCGTGCGAGTTATTCGTGTATTGCATGGCTGGTGGTTATGTTGCCCGCATACCGCCTCCCATGGCCGAAACTGGTATTACGACACCTGTCGGGCCGTGGCTAGTAATGCTAATGCTAATTTAGGTTGATATCTCTGCAGCACTATAACTTGACATTTTTTTAATGACATCATCGCCCTTATTTCTTCTCATTCTTTTGATGCGTGAAGCTCATTTTTTGGATATTTTTACCTCAATTTTTACATATGGCACCTTTAAGCTCAAGCGGTTCAACATTACATACATTGTTGACCATGATTGGGTTATTTGAAACAATCATCTTCTTTCTACATTTTTCTTAACATGCTGACATTTGCGGTTGACTAGGGATGAGCATATAGAGAAATTTTGCCAAGTACAAAAAAAGTTTGTATATTCTGTTCTGGCCAAATTATAAGACTGTTATACTACTGTTTCTCTGTCAAAAGATCTGTGTTGTCTCTTGTTGGTTTTCTGCATACGTGCTCATACATGTGTAGGAGAGATGTGGGTGCTAAATATGTGGCCTTGCAGTGCAAGTGTTGTTGTTTTTTTGTTTTTTTTTACTATCGTCACGTTTTCTTTCTCATCTTCGATATTGTTGATGAAAACAAAAAGCAAAGAATAAATGTGTTTGTCTGTAATTTTGAGATTAACACTGCCCTGCTGACTGGTCTAGGAATGGTATTCAGTACATCAGCAGAATGAATGGAGTGGGAGCTAAGCCAAGAGCACTTCATTTAAGCCTGCTTATCTTGCCTGTGATGGCTATCTTGAGGAGGAGGTGAGGAGTTGGATTTCAGCTTTACTCAAAAGCTGATGGTGCAAAGCTGGACCAAAAAGGCTTATACAAACCAGGGTCAGAACGTTTAAACTAGTGTTTACAGGAAGCAAATACCATTTTGAAATATTGACTTCTTGCTTTTATTTGAGCAGTTTCATCATAGTTCCTGTTTGAGCTGGAGTTGAAACAGGGTGAAGCTAAGTGGGGTTTAAAACCAGTAAAAATGCAAAAACAATCAAATGTATAATAGATATTTATGATTCTGCACTACTAATCAAATAAGTACATTTGTGACATTGATAATGTGACTACAGACAGTCAGATGTTCTTCCATTGAAGCACAAGATAGGAGAATTCTCAGATCATGCTGAAGAACATGATCATCAGGTTTGATACAAACTTGAAGAGTTCATGCAGCTCAAGTGCTGCTGTTATTAAACCTACATATTAGAACATTTTGAAATTCCTGTTAACTTTTCAAATTAGACGCTTAACCCAAATACCTATTCAAAAAAATAATTTGTAATGGGAAAATCCAATTTAAATTGAGCTTTGTCTCTTTCAAACTCAATTGTATCTTTGTAGAGTTTTGGCTGATTCCTGATCGACCAATCAGAAGTGTGCAGGCAGACACTTGCACAGCGAGGTCACATTCCCGCCCACATCTCTCCTACACAAGCACATATGCAGAAAACTGACAAGAAACACAATTCTGAACACATGAACAAACCGGACTGGAATTTTTCCTCCATTTTTCATTCCATCATAGTAATAATAAATAAAAGATGTAAGAGGAAAATCATTTTAAAAATGCAGTTCTCACCCTCCCTTCCCTAATGTTAAGTATGGGATTTCTGATAGAGGGTTTTACTTTGATAATATCTGATCCAAGAGACATACCCCTTCATCAATCTCCTCAACACACCACGTTCATCTCGAATGTATAATTAATACATAAAAGTCAGCCATGAAAAAGTTTACGCCAGCTGTAATGGAGAGTAGGTACTTAGTTTCTTTACATAGAAAGCTAATTTTTGCTCGTCCCCAGGGTTACTACCACAAGCCTAAATACATGGGCTTTTCTGGCAAATTACAACATTATGATACAAATTATTATGTTTAAGGGATTGAAAATAAAGTTCATAGATTAAGTATACTTACCCTGTCAGGACCGACTGTAGTACCAGTAATCTAGAGATCAGTTTTTATACCACAGAAGACTTCAAAAATTAAACAAGACCATAATTGAGATCTACACACACATAGTTTGTTTCTCTGCTCCATAGTCATAATTAGATTTCATTCATAGTGAGTTTCAGAAGGAAGTGAAATCTTTTGGCGGAATAAGAGCTTTACACGAGTGCATTAGTTTCTGGAGGTGAGTAATTGCAAGGTCCACTTTTGGGTTTCATGCCACAGCTGTGGCTGTAGATTATCTCAGTAGTGCATCAAATTTGTTGTTGACTTGCTTTGCTCAGAGTTGTGAATACCCCTCTATACTAACCCGGTCACCTAAGTTACCCATCCTACATTCCTCTGGGATAATGCTCCCAGATGCGTTTGGAGTAAAAACAAGGGAGGAGAGTCATTGCATCTTGTCCTGAGGGGATGATGATATAAAGTGATGTCATTTAGGCATCTAATGGCCATTCTGCTTTACTAGCGATAAAGAGATAGTTGCAGTGAAATTTAATTGGATCAGTGTTTTGGACCCCATTGACTTTCATTGTAGGCACCAAAACACCGAATTTTGGTTGAAACAAGTGATTACCCGAAAATTACTACTCCTTTAAATCCCACTGCACACACAGCACTGATGCTCTGGCTTTCTTTAAATAGCCTGATGCTCCTCTTCTCTGATATATAGATGAAAAGAACTGTGTTAGTTCTCCATCAGACAGTTGTAGGGAGTGGAACAGTTACTAAATTAAAAACCTGGCCTGGGGGTTTAAAAATAAAGCAGAAGAAATTATGGTCTGCCACTGTTTCCATATTTCTGTTTCTCTGAGAGGGATGTGGTTTAGGAGGAGGGCCGCTGAAGGGTGTGGAGGACGCACAGACTGGAAACGAGTATAGTGTGCAGGCCGCTAGGCCAAACTATATGCCCAGAGGACTGCAAGGGCTGTTTTCAGTGTCGCAGATCTCTCTCTCTTTTTGTTCTCACAAAATGTAGGACAACAAATGCACCCAGATCTGTCTGAGCTCACACGGTTGGTAAACCCAGGGTCTCAAGTCTCTGGAGGCAAACGGTTGGTTGGGCATCAGAGCTTCCAGAGCACTCTGGGATTGAGACACTGGGGAGAGTGACCCTCTGCTGGGATTTAGGGGGAACGGAGCACCCATGTGCCAGATTGTGCTCTTCAAAAATTGCAGGCAGAAAGCACAATGTTTACGGAATTGAATTAGGTTACTCTTAAACTAACATAAGCTCTTAAATGGGTCAAACCATGAAAAATAAACTGTTTCTTAATTATAAAAAATATGATTATAAAATATTCAGTGTACTATTGAAACATACTATATTTTTAATTTTTAGAATTAAACTTCTTCCTCAGTGGAAAAATACAAATTTACCCGTTCAGAGATGGCTATTCTGTGTTCATAAACATAGTATGATACATATTTTATATATATATATATATACACATCATATAAACACATATACTCATATTCACACACACACACATATATATATGTATGTATATGTGTGTATGTGTGTGTGTGTGTATATATATGTGTGTGTGTGTGTGTATATATATATGTGTGTGTGTGTGTATATATATATGTGTGTGTGTGTGTATATATATGATGTGTGTGTGTGTGTGTGTGTGTATATATGATGTGTGTGTATATATATATATTCCGATGCAAAAGCCTCTAAGTGCCATCTGAAATTTTCTTCTAGAATGATCATTTTTATCAAGCTTGTATATTTAAGTTCAGTAATTTCACTTAAATGACAATAAATAGGTCATTTTCATTTCCATTTAAGTGAAATTACTGAATTTAAATATACGAGCTTGATAAAAATGATCATTCTAGAAGAAAATTTCAGATGGCACTTAGATGAACACGCAACGTGTCTTTTCTTACATATTTTGATGTACATTCGAGAGCAACAGAATATCAAAAAAGTACAAATGTAGGGCAGGGACAGTTCATCGGTTGATTGGATTTTGAGATGTGGCCGTTGCACTCAGAAAATTGAGGCATTTGAACATGAGCTTGCAGGGGCAGGGTTTACGCGGACTAAATTATTGAAAAAGTCCAGAGAGAAGTCTGTCATTTCACTGGAAATCTGGTTATGATATTTTGATTAAAGATTACGAGGGCAATTTTTAAATTATTATTATAAATAAATAAAATGTATGCATGGACGGATTGTTCTCAATTAGATCAATAGCATTTAGAAATAGGTAAAATTTTATTTTATGCCTACTTGAAAAACACCATAAAGCCTTAAACCAGATTGTGTTTTGAGTATGTGGGTGTTTGTGTGCGTTTCACAGAGATCCCATTAGGACTTCAAACAAGACACAGGCAATCAGTTTTTGCTCTCTGTCTTCTTTTCATCATTGGTAGGGGCGTGATATGATATCTAATAAAATGTTCAGTCTCTGCTCCGAAGCATCACATGGCTGCTCCAAGGGTTTTCCTACTGTGCACACTGCTCTCCAGAACAATTCATTTAGACCTCACATAAAGCTTTGTGTAGGAGATGCCCTTCTGAACCTGAACCCAGACTATTATGAGCAAAACCACAAAACCAAATGATGTCAGCCTGAAAAGGCTGTTTTATTTTCTTTGTTCTCAGCACCTGCTCTCACCTTGAGTATCGGTGAATCTTGTAATGACAGTAAACAGGGAGGCTGAGTACATGCACATATAATCTGGATACAGGTTCACTAAAGCCACTATTTTGCTGTCTGAGACACATTTTGGCCTTTGATTGTTTTGAACTTACCTTTATATGGCATTGCCTGAATGACTTTCTTTCTTCTGTGGACCCCATTGAGTTTTATTGAATGAACAAAAACAGAAACATTCTTCAAAATATCGTCTTTTGTGTTCTGTCATATTAGATATGGAACAACACCAGGGTTGAGTAAATGTTTCAAGACCTGAACTGAGTATGTCAGATAAGGAAGACATCCAAATTGTGGAGAACCACAGTTGCGAACCACTTTTGACAGGAAGTAGCATTGTGGAGCGAGCATGCCGAAAAATATGCGTGTGAAATCACTGTACCTGTGTAGCCTTAATAGCTGACGTTTACCAACACCCCACTGTCCCCACTCACTGTTGTTGTGCTTCGTTCCAAGACAAAATGGGAAAGATGATATTCCGCATATTCAGTCATTGAACTCACACAGACACAAGAAACAGCAAGACCCAGTGTTTGTGTCATTGTCATTCTTGCATGTGCTTTATTTCCTTCAGCATTATCTCCACGTCCTCACCATCTCTTCTCTCTGCGTGTCTGTAGGTACGTGGAGCGAAAGAACTTCCTAGAGAGAGTGGACTTGCGACAGTTTGAGCTGGAGAAGAGCGTGCGTCTGAACAACATGAAACGGTGACAAGAGGAGACAGCAGACACATTCACTGATCACAACACAGACTGTCCCATATTCATATTCATACTCACCCTGCGTACGCTGTCGGTTTTCGTTGTCATATAAGTGGAAACATTTTTCAGATCTCTGGCCTGTAACAGCCCTCCAAAAACCTTCACAATCAAATGTTTGCTCATAGACAGCACCCACACCATCTTTTTCTTCAACAATTCCTTTGACCGATATTGCATGTCGTCCTCAACATGAAAGATAAACTGATCTTGAGTTTGTCTTCTCAAGGACTTTTCCTCAGAAATCCCATTTTACAATCCGCTGAAGTTCATCACACACACCTAACCATTCAATGAGAGTGACATTAATGGGGAAGAAAAACTCATCAAGATCCTCAGATAAGGGTTTTCCGCTTAAACTGAATTATTTTGCATAATTCATATCTTTGTTCTGACGGTGAGGCTTTTCGTAATATTAACGGCCAATATTGCATCCTATTTTGAGGCTGTCTACGCATAAGCATTCAGGAACCTTATTCTTTTATTTGATGGTAAAATGGGAGGGTGCAGTTGTCTTTGTTTTTTTTCCCCATGTATACTTACTACTGTCTTGAGAATTTATTTTGTTAAGAGTGCTTGTATGGTAATTACCCTGCCGTCATTTTAATCGCGTTTCACTGTTCGACAGAAATAAATCATGTCCGTTGATTTGGACACTTTCTTTTTAAATGAACCATGTCTTGCTGTTAATTACTCTGACTTAATAATTAATGGCTCCACCTCCTCCCTAAGGGCTTTTCCTTTTCTTTGCCAGCTTATGCCCTCCTTGATGCCCTACGCTCCATCTCCACCCACTGTCTGGACTGCTTTAAAAAAATAAAACAATAAAAACTATGTAGGAAAGGAATCAGCATGGTTTAAGTCACGTATCTCTGAATCACTAGTGAGTCGAGCATGAATCCTTCCCCTACTCAAAACTATAATAATATGCAAGATCTTTTAAAACTCTCAATTAATGTTTTAATACTGGTTTGCCATAAATGGGAAAACATAAATTTGAGGTCAGTAATTTTTTTTGCTTTTTTTAAATAATACTTTTATTCAGCAAAGATGCATTAAATTGAACAAGAGTGATATTAAAGACATTTGTAAAGTTACAAAAGATTTTATTAGACAAAAGATCTGTTTCTAATAAATCCTGAAATATCCTAAGAAAAATATTTTTTGTTCCACAAAAATATTAAGCAGCACAACTGTTTTCAACATTGCTAATAATAAGAAATGTTTCTTGAGCACCAATAAAAAAGAAATAAAAAGAGCTGCATATTAGAATGATTTCTGAAGGATCATGTGACACTGATGACTGGAGAAATGACTGCTGAAAATTCATCACAGAATTTTTTTTTGTTTTTTTCTGTTTTTACTGTATTTGATCAAATAAACCTGGGTGAGCATAAGACATTTAACAAAAAAATTACAGACCCAAACATTTGACCAGTGTAAATTGAGAGGAATATTTGTAGTGTCCCTCCAATGATGTTAGATGATTAGAGTAGATTATTATTGCTTTGTAAGTATGTGTTATGTATGTTTCAGACTAATTTGCTGTACTGTTTGTTTTTTATGTAAATTCTTAATCCCCCTTAAATACTATGTTGGGTCTTTTGATAGGATGGGCGGCACTTCATCCTTTCACTTGAAGATAATGGTCTTGTTTACATAATTCAATCTTCCCTCTCCCTGTGCGTAGGCCTGTGTGGGCACAAAGTTTGTTTACTGCCATTTCCTGCTGCTCGACAACCATTTAGAAGGATGTTCAGTATGTTCCACACATCTATCCAGATTTCTATAATGGCTGACCCCCACAGCAGTCCCCTGCCTCTCTGCTGCATTGCTTATTTCCCAAATGGAGATGAGTCGCTGTGCTGTGCTCTGATGTTGTCCTGTGCAGACATCAGACTCTGCAGGTGGGAATTTTCAATGATACTGCCAAAATTCCCTCACTTAATCAATGTCCTCGAAGCTGGCACTGTGGCCTTTGTGTTGCACACCAATAAACTGCTTCATTCTAGACAGAAATGAATAAGTGAAGCTTCATGTGCATACAGAAACAATCAGATCACAGTGCGCATGTACTCTGCCGACACTCCATGCATCGCTGTACTCTTAAAGGTGCTATATGTAAGAATGTTCATGTATTAATTGCTTTATTATTGTCAATGTGTAACAAAACTTAAAAAAAACTCGATTTTCCACGACCTTATGTCTATGAAAGCCTGTATAGACTTTTTTTTTTATCTGAAGGACTCTGGATGTTTTTGCCGGGAAAATTAAAAGGATGTGATGTTTACTGCGTTAATTCCGTTTTATGACACATGAAATGATTGCTTTCAATGTTCACAATAATGCCGAAAGAGCCATTCTGTACTGTATTATTAATGTTTAATGCAAATGAGTTAATTCAAACTAAAGCCAGATCTATATATTCTATAGTTTCAAATATACCATATCACATAGCCAGATTTATATATTCTATAGACCAATTTGGAGTAGACGCCACAGTTACGTCACTTGCAGCTTGGGCGCGCATAGTGGTGGCAGAAAATTAGCAGTAACAAGTGGAGAAAAATGGGCAAAATCCACAGAATAAGAGAAAAATGTTTTGTTGTGCCAAATCGGAAGCGGAATACAAAAAATATGGTCTTACTTTTTATAGAATTCTGTCATTGAAGACACCTTTTGAAGCTAAACGCAGACGTTTATGTTGCAAGTCACAGACTGGACTGATGAAACGGGATCATGCCTATGTTCCCACAGCCCTATGTTCCCACAAATGGCCTACCCCTGACCCCACCCCTAAACCTACCTGTAACTGGGGTTTAGGCAATGTTCCCACAAATGGCTTACCCCTGACCCCACCCCTAAACCTACCCGTAACTGGAGTTTAGGCAATGTTCCCACAAATGGCCTACCCCTGACCCCACCCCTAAACCTACCCGTAACTGGGGTTTAGGCAATGTTCCCACAAATGGCCTACCCCTGACCCCACCCCTAAACCTACCCGTAACTGGGGTTTAGACAAATCGTAAAAAAAAAATTCGTTGAAATGTGGGAACATAGGGCTGACCCCGATGAAACCTGCAATGATTAGTCTACTATTAAAGCATGAATTTTAATGTAAACAGTAAGTTTTCATAATACACATATGCAGTTACACATAGGGGACATACATACAGTTACAGCATGAAATAATATTTAAACCTATAACATTTTACATAACTTTTAAACATAGCATATAACATTTTAATCTCACAATTCTTGTCTATTTTTCTTGCATTTGCGTGTTTATATCTCCCAGTTCGGACTTTATAACTCGCAATTGTGAGTTTATATCACAATTCTTTGGGGGGAAAAAGTCAGAATTGCGGGATATAAACTCGCAATTCTGAGGAAAAAAGACAGAAAAACGAGTTTATCCTTCTAAGAATTGTGAGATATAAACTCGATATTAACTGTTTTTTTTTCTTTTATTCCTTGGCTTCCACAGATTTCTACAGCAAAACTGTCATTTTCTGGTAGGCTCTGCCCACAAAAAAACATAATCGGTGTTTGCAAACACTAGGTCTATAGTCTCAGATATACCGTGAGTATTTTGGGGCATTGAATCACTTTCAGTGACATTCTCTTGTACTTTACATGTATTATGCACGAGTGCGAGCACGTGCAATAATTTGCTGGCTGCAGTTCACTTAACAGCCACAGGTGTCGCTAATTACAAGGGTTTCTGAATTCTACATATAGCCTATTCTCAGCCTCAGACGTGATGCCCACGTCTGATGCATATGGCACACAAAATTGGAAACACCTCGGGAGTTTCGAAGTCGTCATCTGATGTATTCTACAAGATTTCCTGGAGAAGTTTGTGAACATTATAACGGTTCGCCTGGAAACAAAGATGCCTTGATGCCAAACCCCCTTATAGAAGAAGCAAGCTGTTGTGTTTACAACTGTGACAATGAATGACCCCTTATCAGGATCAACTAAACGCTGGATTTCCAAAAGTATGTAAAATCCGCAGCGTAGACTCTTTAAAATGCGTCCAAGAGTTTTACACATCGATCTTTTATTGTAGAGATATGGACGTTACAATTTTCCTGCCCCCAAACATGCCGTGGAACACAACAAACTCTGATTGGTTGCTTTACGCTAAGTGGTCATCGGCCAATGAAAGCTTCTATGGAGTCCAGACCTTTTGCCGTCAGTCTGAACGAGGACAGGGGCTGCAAAGGCTCTAACACGGGTTCCTCAAATCCGTTCCTAGAGACTGTCCTGCAGAGTTTAGCTCAAACCCTGATCAAACTCACCTTCCAGTGATTTTTCTAGTGATCCTGAAGACCTTGATTTGCTTGCTCAGGTGTGTTTGATCAGGGTTGGAGCTAAACTCTGCATTTGAGGAGCCCTGCTTTAACATGACATGAAAGCAACATCATTTTTTATTTTTTAACGAAGCTGATTTTCGCTCCATGTGAAAAGCAATGATTCATGAACGAATCATTGTTTGAGTCAGATCTTTTCAACGAATCCAGTTCACAAAACCTGAAAGATTTGTTCACAAATTGGACAGATTTTCATTCTATTCCAAGTTCAAGTCACTGACTCAGTGATTTACAGCTTACAGGGGAACAGGGGAACATTATCAATGAATAATGGCATAAATTTCAGTCTGTTCCTCACACAATGCTTTTGTAGTCTTCAGAGGACTTATAATGTAAGCATACAATATTCATATTTTTATGATGCTCTTGTGTCCTTTTTGAAGCTTGAAAGCCCCTGGATTAGACCAGCCTGAGGGTGAGTATGATGGCTGAATTTTCATTTTCGGATGAACTAATCCTTTAAACATGCACGCAAGTCAAATCACTCTTTCCATGTGAATAAACACACTCTAGGCATAGTGGGAGTTTAGAGAGGTAACCACGCTCATTTTTATTCATGTCCTCCCCCTTCCACTCAAAGTCAATGGTAAGTGTATGGTATTCAGGAGTGGAGAGGAGCCTGTCGTCCTCATCTTTATTCAAACGCACCTGTCCTCTCCTGATTTCCTGATTTTACTCTCTCTCCTGGGTCTGAACACTGCTGTTAGCTCCTAAATAATGCCTTCATCCCTTTCTTTCTTTCACTTTTACCATTTTCCCAATGCTTTCATCTTCCATTGCACTTAGACATTTTGATGACACAAGTCTGATGTTCCTTTCGCAATTGTCTCTGCCATTATCATCAACTTTGAATTTCACTTCATAAGACTTCTTTCCTTTTCTGTATTTCAGTACTTGCATTTCACCTCTCTTTCATCTTATCTACCTTCTTGAGTGATTTTACACTATAGTAAAAAATTCTGATTTATTAGCATTATTTAGATAGAATGCACTGCGTATATGAGTAAGGCAAGCAGCATTCAAATCATATGAACCCACAGATCCAATGCTGTTAAAGAGGTGTAGACCCTTAGCAGTGTTCTATATAAAAAGACCTTTATTGAGCTACATGGCCTTAGGTGTCCACTCGGAATTCCTGTACCGTATATATAGCACAAACTTTACCTCCAGGCATGTGTATCTGTCTGTCACCAAGAGCATGACTTCAAACAGGGGCAGAAACCTTAAAAATAGACAGCGCTGTTAAGAGGACAATTATAAACAATCACTGTGATGAGAACCTAAAATAACAGCTGGCTAAAATTTTCCAAATGCCTCTTACCTCTAGGTCACCAGAGTTAAGAGGCGCTTTAAAACACTGCTGGGTATTTACTCCCTTTGTGTAAGCTACTATAAAATGCTTTCCTCCTTATAGTTCCAGTGCATTGCTTGCTGAACTATAAGCTTGATTTTAAGGTCAGTACGATGTGCTGCTATTTTTTATGGCACATTTGCGAAAGCACTTGATATCCTTTAAACATTCTTGTATTTTTTTTTACTCTCCAATTTGTCAGTAATGGCTAAATTCCAAAGACGGAATATGCAGGGATTTTTTTGGCACTAATTTTGCGGGAAAATGTGGAATCTTGCAGAATGGATTTAAATATGGGTCAAATGTGTTAAAAAGAGACTACCACATTATCAAATTACACAAAGTATTTAATAAATGCGCAGAGGGTGGTGGATGAATAAGTTGATGAATGAGGGGCGTTCCAAATCTGCAAGTTCTGCCCATGCAGACTCTGTATGGACCTGCTCATGGCTAATATCCAATTGCAGACCACGAGAGAGAATTTTTTTTCTTTTTTCTCTGTCTTTGCAGCAAATTCAGCCTTGGACTGGTTTGGCAGCCCACCAAAAAGATTTCCTTCTGAAGGTCTCCTTTCCTGTACTTTATCCCTCTCAACATTGGCTAATGTTGGCAGATGAAGGGAGGGAGTGTCATGACACCAATTTAACAGACATTTGAAGATAAGAAGAGGACCTTTGACTTCCTTCACACAGCTGCCCTGTATAATTAAAAGCCATTCATAGTGCTCATGGCATAGCTGTCAGTGAGAGCATTGGGAATGATACTGCTTATAAACTAATTGTCCTCCACAACACATACTTCTATCTGCTTAAAGGGAATTTCATTGTAGATGAGAAGCTTCTTGGTGTTTAATCTGAAACTTTTTTGAAGACGTGCTTAATCTTTGTTAGTAACCCCACCCCTAGAACATCATCCAGCATCTGCTAATTTGAAAGGCCAGACATTTTGTTGATATCAGCATCTTTTGGCCAATCTGCATTATTAATGGTGTTTCTTGTAAAGTAAAATGCTAGAATGTTTGCAAGTGGTTTCATCATGTTAATGGGTAATTGCTACTTTTTATAGGTCTAAAGATATACTTGTACTATATTTTTGTTGTCTGCACTCATTCTCATTTCTGCAGATATGGCAGGATGAATTTGTCTCTGATGGTGTGAATAGGGCTTTCAGAACATTTTAGACATTTTCCAAGGATAGTTACCACATTTTTGTTCAACAATAAAGGGATGTTCTCTGTGATTTGAGTGACAAAGCATTCATTGTCAAAAGCTAAATTTCCATCCAAGTGAATTTCATCACAATCTTTTTTCATTTATCTAGAATTGCCGAAATCTGGTATGAGCAGCGACAAGGTATGGTAGGCTAGTACAGCCTTCCATGCGAATTAAAGTTACCTGAAAATCAAAATAAACACTTTTTTTTTTGTGTGTGTGTGGAATATTGCGGTTTTTATTATAAATGATTTATCTGTGCTCATTATTATTTTTTAAATGCATGTGCCCTCGTAAACTAAATAAATTCCCACATCTCTTTTCTTCTCTGATGATATGCAAGGAACAACTTGTGACTCACATGAGATACTTTGGCCATTAATAAATAAAGTCAGCATGAAATGCATGTTCAAATAATATTTTCTTCCCTATTGTGATGTATAGCTGAGTGAAACGGCTTCTCAAGCAAGAAAAAATGTTGGGCGGGACTTGATTTTGAATAGTTTGGATCGTTGGATCTCGGGCCAGTAAACACGTCATCAGAGAAGAGATGTTGCTGCAAGAGGGAGCCAGGGGAAGCTAATTTGATTAAAGATTTACATTTGATTTCTACTCTTTAACTGAATTATGTTAATGGAAATGTATGTATACTTGTATGTATTCATTTGTATACCCTATGCACGAAGTATTATTTGTAAGGCACAAAAAGTAGTTTTTCCAGTGAGACAAGGGAAAGTAAAACAATATAGCAATAAACAGGCCAATACCACGAAACGGGCACAAATACGTCGAATGTAAATCCACGCTATACTGTTCACAGCGTATAATATGTGTTTATCCACAGCGAGGTAACCGGACACTGTACCTTTAAACAGAACTTGATGATTCCATCAGAGGGAGAGAGCGAAGGAGAGCGCGAGCTGTGCTATGAACTGTCAGTGTACACTACCGCAATACAGACAAACCAAAGGCGAGTCATACCTTACTGTACGGGGAAAAAACGAGTGAAGAAGAGAAGCGTTTTATTTTTAAAAACCATTTTATTATCTAGCCCAGCAGCAGATCTCTGGAGAGGAGGGTGAACTGCGCAGCGCTGCTCGTGCGAGGTGGAGCGGAGACACATCTAAAACATTCACAATAAACTTCTCACCCCATCGAGACTCGGACTGCACCCTTACCACAGACAACATGGAATAGAAGGACTCCGAGAGAATCCTAACAACACAAATTGATGTTTTCTGCTGAAAAACCGTTAGAGGGGAAGAAACTGATCCGTTAAAATCAGCATCAAGCTCGGAGTGGATTGAAAGAAAGGAGCTCAAGATGTCTGTACCGGTAAGTTCTTCAATATAACCTTCAATCTGATTAACCGCTATGTGCAAAAGTTACTGAACTGCTTGATTGGAACTTAAATGTATTCTATTGGACGCACAGATGTTGGTCTGAAAGAATAGGCAGCCTGCTCTTGGTATATTGATGTGGTGATGCACACTGTGGTTATTTGCTACAAAGCAGCTGTTCAGGACGGCAGTGGAACTGAATTTTTGTAGTTAACTCAAGACAGTACACGAGCTGTGTGTCAAAACCTGAGTGAGTTGTCTACCTAAAAGCATTTTATGCGTCGTAGGCGCGTTCCGATGATGCCCAAAAATGCGGTATAGGTTTTGACCCACAACCTCGGAGTCCGTGAGCTGTGCACAAAATAAGCGCACAAATAGGAAGCAGAATTTCCTCATGACAGGAGGTTTCCATAGTACTGTACATACTTCACGTTTCTATTCAGGTAATAACAACAACAAAAATAAAAAAAACGCTGTCGTTTTTTGGTATTTGAATAAGGATTTATGATATTGTCAAGAATACCTAAACACACAAACAGTGTGTTTTTTTTACTTTCTTTTTTTATTATTATAACAAATAGCCTAACTTGAAAAAGTGTTCCACCTCTTAATGAGTCAGGCTACTTGAAGGCCTATGTAAAGAACCAGTTTTGAAACCACCTTTGTCATTTGGCCTTTCAACTCTGTTGCAGCTTTAATCCCCCTCAAATTTGACATTTTCTAAGATTTCACCATGTTTTCTATGATTGTGTAAATCGGCCCCCTGGAGCAAAATGCACCTTGAAAGTAATTATCTCTTAAAACATTGCAGCCCTTTTTCAAAACACCTATAGAAATGGATTTGACTTTTCCATATTGACTGTTCCTGTCACAGTTGAGATTTATTTGTGAAATATGCATTGTGTTAACCTGTGGAACAAGAATTGATAAATAAATATTAACAATATTGTGCATATATTCACAATTAAACATGGTTGACCCTGAGGCAAGATCTGTTTTTGCGCCGTGGACCTGTTTCTTCCATCGAGTCTCGACCTGTGAGGACTTAGTTCCGCCTCCCTGCTGCTTTTGGCATCTCATTTCGACATTATGCTGCAAGATTTAATGTTTGCCCTCACGGCTGAAGTTAAGTGGAAGAAGTCAGTGGATTACTAATAAAGAGCTGTGGAGGATGCGCAGCCCTGCAAAACATCATTGCCGATCCCTGTGGGAGGAATGAGGATAATTTGCATGTCTTGGCAGCTTACCTATATATTTCCCCACTGCTGTTTTTAGGGGAACTGGCATCTTCATGATGTTATGAATAAATAATAAAATCACTTCTGGTCTTTGCATCCGAGTGATGAAGTCTCTTGCTCAGTTTAACTCTTTAAGACAACGCTCAGTGGCAGTTAGAAAGAATTGTGTTTGTTCAGATTCAGCATCGCATGAGTACAGATGTCCCATGCCATTTTCAACAAACAGAAGCCAGATTGCTGTTTTTGCCCCGGGGCGATGGAGCTTGATCGCAGCAGCTGTTCTACCACAAAGACGAGAGTATGCTTTGCTAGTCTTGTGGCTCGTTTTCCACGCAACCGGTGTGATTGCGTTTACCTGAGACCAACAGATGTCACAGAGAAGTGAAAAACAAACGAGTGTAATGGCTTAAAGCACATGTTTGCAGCCTATTTCATCAGTAAGATGGAAACCTGAATTGGTTTATTAGAGCTGGTTATCAACATGGACTTTCCGTTATTCTCGATTTGTTTCAGATTACGATTCTATCCTGATTTATTTGGGCATATTCCAGTTAATAATGGCCCTTTTTTAACATATGAAAGTAATGAGAACCTTCTAACTAGGTATATTAATGTTAATATGTGCTCAAACTATGCAGTTCATTTTCTATATATTTAACATAATATTTAACGCAACCAAAATCCTGATCTGTGTATAGTTGAGTAAACCTTAAATTGCATTTCTTGTGTCAAACTTATTGTAACATTATGCAAAATTAATATAAAATGATACATTATGACTCAACATCTTAATAGAATTTTTTTTTGTTTGCTTGCCATAATTTTGCAGTACACAAACTTTTTAATTCAGACAGCAAACACAGGTAAAGCATGACTTTATTTATCTATCATTCAGAAAGCCTAATGAGTTGAAATAATTATTATGAATTATTATGAATTAGTATTATTATTACTATTATGGTTTTGTTGATATTTTGAATTTGCTTTTATTTTTATATTTTTAATTTTATGTGCTTTTTTTCGTTTTTATATAGCCTTATTTTTTTAGTTTTAGTAACCTTATTACTTCACCTTAAATTATTTATTTCAGTTAGTTGGCAAGTTAATTTTTCAAGTTTAAGTTTTTCATCTTATATTTATATTTTAAGTTACACTTTATTTTAAGGCGACGTGGTTACATTGTAACTCAAATAAGTACTGAGCAATATTAATTAACTACATGTACTTACAATAGAGCTAGGGTTTGGTTTAGAGTTAGTTACTTGTGAATGCACAATTTCCTGTTATTACTATAGTAAGTACATGTAGTAACTTGTAACTACGTCACCTTAAAATAAAGTGTTACCATATTTTATTTCAGTTACCGAAAATTATTTTTTAGTTAAAATTGTGAAGACACTGTGCCACTGACCCTTTCCCAACATGTGTCCAAACACTTCTCCATGCATATGAATTCTGCAAGCGTGTATAGATGCATACATGCATCCTTTAATACATAAATTCATAAGTTCGAGTTCTACACATGCTCAGCTTCATGCATATTGATGGGTATTAATGTTTGGCTGTTAACGTCATTTGCCTCGGCTTTAGATCTTTATCCCATCCCCTGGACGGCTCCCAGAGTGCGCACACTACGACTGCAATCCCGTGCTTATTCCCCCCTGCCATCCCTCAGAGTTCTGCCGCGAGAGGTTAAATGCGACGCCAGCAGGGAACGAGCTTGCTAGATCACTCTCAGACGCCTGACATTTGGTGCTTGTCATAGATGATACTCCACATACATATTAATAATGTTGGCTTAGGTGAGCTGTCGCATTTCAATCACCCAATAAAGACCTTTTGCTATTTGTATGTGTTGCCCTGGCAACTAGAGGCCACCAGCCTTCCACATATGAGTTTCGGTGGCAGCGTAACTCATAGTAAACAGCGTATAATGCTACACATGCCATGCAAGGACAAGCACGACTCCAAAGGCGAATTGCGACAAGCGCTTGTGAATAAATCTATGAATTCCTCTGAAATCACACTATTCATGCTTGTCTTTGCATAGTAAGTGTCTCATCTCATAGACATTCTTGCCTACACACAGTCACACATCAGCGGCCCCTGTTTTGCCACTCCCGGCAGGCATCTTTATCCGTTTTCAGTGATTAAGGACAGACATTTTTTCTCAAGTACACACACACTCTTATACCGGACGCATATTAATCCAGAAGCCAGCTGACACCCTCATTAGTTTATTGATGTCAGCGCAAGAGAAAAATATGAATGCTAGAAGCAGCTGCAGGTGAACACATGATGAATATGAATGTAAATATTAACGTTTATGTCACCTCAGGAGTCTTTTGACAAACAGCTCTTCATATTCATCTGATTTAAATACCATACTCATCAGTATGCAGTATATGTGTAGAGTGTGAATATTCCCATTCTCGCTTATGTCTTGGTACGTTGCACACATTTTTGTACAAGAATACAAATGAAGGGAAAATTACATTGTTATACATGATTTGTTTATTTATGCTGTGTAAGTTTTCAGCAGTATGTTGTCTGTAGTATGGACAGTTGTATGTAAAACATAAAAATTGAATTACTTTATCGATCACCATCCATCCATCCATCCATCCATCCTTCCATCCACCCACCCATCCATCCATCCACCCATCCATCCATCCATCCATCCATCCACCCATCCATCCACCCACCCACCCATCCATCCATCCACCCACCCATCCACCCACCCATCCATCCATCCATCCATCCATCCACCCATCCATCCACCCACCCATCCATCCACCCACCCATCCATCCTTCCATCCACCCACCCATTCATCCATCCTTCCATCCACCCATCCATCCATCCACCCATCCATCCATCCACCCACCCATCCACCCACCCATCCATCCACCCACCCATCCATCCACCCACCCATCTATCCATCCATCCATCCACCCACCCACCCACCCAGTATACATATCTATCTATCTATATACATCCATGGAACCTTTCCATTCCACAAAAGGTGCTTTATAGTGGGAAAAGGTTCTTTAGATTTTTAAAATGGTTCTTATAAGAACTGTTAACTGAAAGTTATTTTATGGGAACCCAAAATGGTTCTTATATAGCGTCGGCGTCGCTGCAAAATACTTTAATAACCTTTATTTTTCTGTTTCTGTCTATTTCATGTTCATTCTATTTATCTATTGTTCGTTGTATGTTTCTATTGTTCTTTCTACCGTTCTATCTATTGTTCTATCATTCTTTCTGTCTGTAAAGCCTGTAAACCTTTGCTTTCCTAGTTAAAAATTACAGGAATGTATGTATTTATTTTAAATAATTGTAACTACTTCCTTGCATTTAAATTCGAATTGCAATTGTCCATACTGTTTGCTACATATTTGCTTCTATATATTCATATTATAGACAGAGTAAAGAGTGTCTGTTTCTGATATAGTGCAAGATAATAATGCAGCGTGTGGTATTTGTGGTTTCAGTGATAATGTGCAAGTCTGCAGACTGGCTAACAAACAGATCTCTCCAAAAATATACTCTCTGACTAGTTTGTCTGAATAGCTCTTCATCCTCATCCAAATGCTTTTCATCCTTTTTTTTTCTTCATCTGTTTCTCTTAGTCCTTCATCTTTTGTCACTCTAAAGGTTTATATGGCTTCTTTTTGTGTTTCATTTGAGTTTCCTTTCTTTTAACAGTGTGTGCGTGTGTATGCTTGCTTGCTTTTGTGTTGCAGAGCTCTTTTGGTGTTATATTTATTGCAGCGGGGGACATACTCAGTGTGAAATCCAAGTAGGCCCCTTATGATTTCAAAAGCCGGTGTCGTTTTACTCACCCTGGCGTTGACTGTCCCGCAGACGACTGCTCTCAGCTGGATGGGAGGACACATGCCGGTCCTCACGGGACCTAAAAGAGTCACAGTAAACATGTCTCCTCTAAACAAGTCACAACTTCCCCCTCTTGACCCCAGGGGTGTTTAAAGTGTAACATCTTGTTTTCAGTGCATCAGATGGACGGAACCCTCTCTAGAGTTCTGTTAATGCTACTGTTTAAGTCGTGTGCATGTGTGTCTACGTGGCTTGGCTGTGCTGAGTTGCTAATGAAACACAGGGCTTTTTCAGCATATGATGATTTGAACTCGGTGTAACCCGCTCTTTTGTTCCACTGCCCTGTAAATCTCTTCCGTCAGCATTAGAAGGGGGAGGAGGGGAGAATATGTGTGTGTGTGCGTCTGTGGATGGAGATTATGTTGGGTGTGTATGTATAAAATTTGCATGCCTCGTGTTCATGTTTTGTGTTGAGTGTGTTTGTAGACAAAGAGAGAGATGGTGTTGTGCGTATTTGTTTTGCAGCTTGATGGACGCTGGATCCTGGTGTGGATCCTCATTATAGTGCAGCTGTGGAAGTGAAAGGGGGATAGAAAGAGCGAACGAGCGTAGTTGTGTGCATGCATCTGTGTTTTTGCCACTGCCTGTGCCAAATCGTCCCGTCGCCACCGTCGTAAATCTGCTTGGCTGATGTGCGAGGTGGTCATATTAATGGAGCATCATCAATCACACCGGGCTGTCTGAGATTAGTCTGTATACATGATGGGATGGGGGAGGGAACTCTAGCTACTAGTGAACCTGACAGAAACATCTGCTTAGACTAGTCCAGTCCAGCAGTCCAGTCGAGCTAAATCCAATCCAGTTTATCTAAGCTAAATCCAACTCAGTCCAGTTTAGCTAAACCCAGTCAATTCAACTCAGATAAGCTCAGACCAGTCCAGTCCGGCTCATCTAAGCCAGTCAGGTCCAGTTTAGTATGCCCATCTTGTTTGGTCCCAGGTTAGCTAAGAAAAGTCCAGTTGTACTCAGCTAAGTACAGCCCAGTCCAGTTCAGTTTAGCTAAACCCAGTCAGGTTCAGTTTAGCATGCAGAGTTCAGTCCAGATTAGCTAAGGCCAGTCCACTTGTACAGTATAGGCAAATCCTAGCCCAGTCCAGTTTAGCTATAACCAGTTCAGTTGTACTCAGCTAAACCCAGCCCAGTTAAGTCCAGTTTTAGCTATGACCAGTCCATTTGCAGATTGACCAGCCTCTGAAATGCAGCGTGTAGCTCGTCAGTGATGAATGATTATGTGAAAGGGTCAGATGGAGAGCAGGAGCCAGGGAAAGGGGGAAGGAAGAGAGACACAGATGAGACCAAAACTGGAAGAGTCAAGTGTAAAAACTGGAAGAGTCAAGTGTCTGTCTCTAGAGAGCCAGACAATTCTATGAAAGTTATAAGTAGAAACATAAAATAGCTACAAAAGAGAAGCAGGGTGCAATAAAGGACACACAGAGATGAAGAAGACACAAGGAAGAAAAAACACCACAAGAGGCCTGTGAAAAGATAATGGTGAATGCAGAGGGAGAGAAATAGACATTTTGAGGCAGAACAGGAAGAATATAGAAGATTCTTATATACACTGTGTCCAAATTCAGGGTCTGCATCCTCCTTAGGATCCTTCCTACCCGGTTGAAGGAGGAGGGGTCCTCCGACGACCGCAAAGCCCGGAAGTCGGTGTTTGTGAATTTGGACAGCCTACCCTTCTTTCACATATTTTCAGAGGAGAAAGGCCGCGAAATTTAAAAATACTACTGTTACTGTGTCACGAAATGTAGTTTTAAGAGTTTTTCAGTCGACAATGTAGTTGATTAAAGCTCAAATCTGTGGTTTATTTATAAAGAGAGCGCCATTTTAAAAATGTTATCTGACGGTTTCGGAGTTGTGAGATCCAGGGATCACCGGGCGCTCAGCGCTCATGTACCCCGCCGAGAACAGCCTTGCCTCGGCTATAGTGCTTCTGACGTTCGCCGCTGTCAGTCTAGTGAGAATAATTCGTCTTGTGTTTATCTAACAGGCGATCTTTGGTTTCATTAATCTATAATTTGTTCCTTGGCAGATTGTTGTGGCTGAGGGCAAAGTGAAGTTTCATAACTTTATATATTTAGGCTTATTTAACTTTAACGGTGTAGCCTGCTGTATGTTTGACTGAATCGTTTACTTTATTTCTTGACTTGTAGCTTCTTATACCATTTAAAAACTGAAATTTAACAAAAAGAGACAGGGTTGCGTCATTTTATTTTATATAGCCTATGTAATAATATGTTAAAATGTATAAATTTACATTATTTATTATTGTTATTATAATAATATACCACTTGCGATTATCAATCTATTATAGTTATGCTGTTAAATTATTTTACTCTTCATAGTAACTATTTAACTTATTATTTTTTATTGTCTATATTCTGTAATTGATATTTCATATTCTATTGCTATTATTATAGTATTATACATAAACTATATGCTATTATCAATATATTATTATTATTATTATTATATTAGTACTTATGATATTATATAATTATACTTTTCATTACTATTTTATTTGCTGTATACTGTTTGTTTATTTTATTGACTAAACTATTTACTATTAGCCTACCTCTCACTTTATCTTATATTTACTATTTGCATTGCACTGCAGTTGTACCATATCATATACTACCATAAAGGATCCATCAGTTATCTTTGTTATTGCTAAAATCGGGTCAATGACAGAATATGCTTTTCCCACAATAAGAAAACTTTATTTAATTTAATGTGAAAATTAAATTATATCTCAGTATGGGGGTGTTCACAATTATTATCCAAGAATGAAAAGCCAAATACATGACAAGCCTGAGCTTTGGCCATTCCTTATAAAAAAAAATAAAAAATTCAACCACTGAAAAAATATATATTTTTTTGAAAAGCCAGTTTTTAAAAAACTTACATCGAAAAGCATACTCCTCTCCCACTCCGCTATACCGCTCGCTTCGTCCGCCATTACGCTCTGCCGAAAAGAATTATGGGATAGGTAGGACGGGAAAGGATCCACCACACCCATCCTTCCAATTCGGGGAAAAGGAGGACGTATTTGTGGGCCGCATTTGAAGGATCCTACGAATTTGGACAGCCTTCGTCGCGGCGCTGTGACGTAACATCCTTCAAATGAGTACTCCGAAGGATGTAGACCCTGAATTTGGACACAGCAGTTGACTACAGGCAGAAGACCATCCATTTGTATCTTCTGAGACCACCATCCCATCAATGTTTGACAAGCTTGACTAAACCTATTTCCCAACTGTGTGTTTCTCTGTTGAATAGAATTTGGCAGATGTTATTTGACATGTTGTCCAATGATATTTTTTTAGTGTGATTATTTATATACCATAACAGTATTTATTATTAATAGTTTTTGTTTTAGTTAACAATAACAACACTGGTCCTGTCCTGAACCTCTCCAAAGGGCATGAGTATGACATCATCAGCATCCGCCTGATTTTTAATGAATCTCTCTATCTGAAACCTCATTAAGGACTTGTGAGTGTAGAGCACCTCAATCACATACTCTCAGCCAAGTGTGTGTGTATGTGAAATATCATACTGTAGATGCACATGGGAACTCTCAATGCTAATGAGCATGCTTGAGTGAGTGTGTGGCGTTGACATGCGAGTGTTTGCCTCTTATTCGATTTGCCTAAGCCACACTGCAGCAGCATGAAGAGGCTGTAATCTTTAGTTGAAGTCCCGCTAATCCATGTGAAGGTTACTGCCGCACTGTATGTTGCATTCCCTAAATTAGAGCAACAGTGCACCGGATGTATGCTTTGGAATGCAGCAACTCAATTTCATAATTGATGGATCATGCAGATTAATCAACTTAACAACGTATTAACTACATTCCAGGTTTCTATATCCGACCTCTGGGATAATTCGGGGTCATCCAGTGGCATGCAACGTATAGTGTATGCTAACACTCTTGAAGCTATTATAATCAGGGTCTCTTGGATAAACAGCTAGCGTAATGCATAATTAATGTAATTTATTTCACTCTGGCTCTGGAATAGATTAGGGGTGCCCTCTTTGATTCGGCTTGACCTCCACCATCACCTTTGCATGGTCTTCCTTGAGGAAGCGTCTCATTGGAAATCGTCGCGGATGTGTTCTTGCTCCTGTTGACCTTTTCGATGATGGGAACTTGTGAGGTGTGATTGGGGATTTGGGGAGCTGGAGCACGAGACCGAAAGGTGAGAGAGAGGTGGTGATGGGAGAGAGCGAGGCAAAACGAGAGACAGTTTTGAAGTGTGTGACTCTATTTCACACAGCTGCTATAATGTGACCTTTCTGCAGACCATTGTCCCTCTCTTTCATCAATGCAGTGCGGCGGATTTAAGTTGCATCAGCAGCAGCATGGTGCTAACCTAATGTTGCATCTCCCGTTTTTCCGCTAGATGGGCGACCTTTAAGCTGCTTGTTGCCTTTTTAATGCCGATGACAGTGAGCCATGGTTGCAGAAGGATAACAAAGGGAAGTTGCACGTTATTACTGCAGCTTTACGTTAAAAAAAAAAGTAATTTGTGGGCAACAAAAAGCTTGATGTGAAAGAAAATTGATTTTGAAGATTGGCTTTCGATCTCTCGTAGGAATTTGCAGATCTTGGTTTCGTAGCATGGCTGGTGACAGCTGGGATCTTGCTTTTGTGCCACTGTTTGGAGATTATCATTTGTTCCTTAATCACAGTCCCATTATAGCTCACATACTGTGCCAAACACATAACATTTATAATATTCACTTCCTCTTTGACTTGAAAGACAATGTATGTTTCCACTTTTATGGTCAACAATCTGGCATCTATGGAAACCCATTTCTGCCTCGGAGTAAAGAAATAGTATCTGCAATCTTATGCAATTTCACCTTCATTGCATCTTTATATCTCTCAGGCCCTATCCACACTACTGCGTTTTAGTTTAGAAACGGAGAATTACAACGAATACATAATAAGTAAGTTTATAGTTCATATATAAAGGCTAAAGTCTATGGTAGCGATCACCTTTTGAAAATAACTTGACACTTCAAATAAAGATTGTATCAGTGATATCGTTTAACCAGTAGGTGGCGACAAGTAACTGTTAAAGAACTTCAGTTGTCATTGAATCATTCATTCAAAAGATTCATCCAGTTCAAATATGCTGATTCATCCAGTAATGAAACAAGTAAAGTCTTTATGAGTGAGTCATTGAATCATTAATTCATTATTTTTTAAATAGACTGCTGCAATTAACATTTTGTCTAGTAAATGTGACTTTACATGTTATTTTGTTTAGTTCGGAATCGTGGGAGTATCTGTATTTTAAACACAATTTTGCGATTCTCAATTTATGTAGAATCGTGCAGCTCTAATTTGTCAGATTAGATCTTGCAATGTTCTTTTTTTACTCTCGTAATTGTGACTTTATATCTCCAAATTTGACTTAATTTTGTGTGACTTCATTCCTTGTAGTTGCTATTTGTATCTCAGTTTAGGGCTTAATCTGCAGGTATCTGCTTTATTTTTATTTTTTTTAAATACGATCGGTTTGTATGTGCTGATGTTTTTCTTCCTTTATAAGGTCCTTGTGTGTGTGTGTTATTGTGTTAGTCTCAGGAGGGAGTAGCTATTACACAGTTTATGTGCTATAGGAATGCTGTACTTCCTGTACTCAGAGTGCTGTATAAGAATCCCAGCATGATCTCCGGAACGCTTCCAGACAACCACTGCAAACTCATCAGTTAACATTAATGAAACACAGCCGGCTCTTATAGATATACCTGCTGGACATTCATATTCTCACAGTCTAGTTCTTCTCTCAAAGTTTCTTACAAACTTCTAATGCAGAACATCTAATGCATCTTTATTAGAGTTGCTTATGTGTGCTGATGTGAGACTGGTTTGGGTCCAAAAGGTAGACTACAGTTCTAAGATACAGTAAGGGGCAGATTTACTAAACAGGGCAAATTAACGTGAGAGCGCAATTCCAAACCAGCGCTGTTTGGGATTGGAAAGTTCTGCGCGTGATGTACTGACGACGCGCAAATTAAAGAACACAGACACAGTCAGATCATTTCCATAATGTCTAACGCAATCTACTAGTTAGCATCTGGTTTAAGGCATGCTTTTTTGGGTGGTAAATAATGGCGCAAACACCAGTACATTGACGAGCGCAAACCTTAGTAAATCACCTTGCGTGATTCAATTAAATACTCTCCTCACATAAATTTCGCACCTGAAAGGAAACTCCTACAAATACATATGCAATAATGTCAGCCGCAAAAATAACTGTCCATGCCTTTTCATCGCTAATTTTTCACTGCTTGTCTTTAGTCAATTCTGACAGTCATCAAAAAATGGTTTGCGCTGGCGCAAGCTGTTAGTAAATCTGGCCCCAAGTATCTTAGAGGGAGGTGTTTGGTGTAGTGGACATTTTTCAAATTATGGTCTCTTAGGTCTGCAATTGTATTGCACTGAGCCAATTGAATTAGTCTCTGAGGTGATAAGTAGCATGTTCATGCTCTGTTGACTAGATGTGCGTCAGTACAGGTAGCCAGTAGATCTCGCTATCCACTGAAGCAGGAAAATTATGTGTTTCAGGTAGAGGCAGCGTTAATCAAGGTCTATCATTTACGTAGCAGGTGGAGGCCTCTTGTTCTTCCCTGTGGCTCATGGATCATTGCTACACTTGGCAACAAATGAAGTTAACCAATGTGGCTGTGGCTGATTGCAGAACACTAAAAAAAAGTGTTCCTCATGACATGAAAGGTTTGCCATCTGGCCCCCCTGCCTGCATTTATCCTGGTGTCTGAATTTAGCTAGATGGCTGAGGGACTCCTAGTGTTCCTGGAGGTCTGCTCTGGATCGGACCTGAAAGTCTGGAAAACGTATTGTCTGTTGGTTACAATTTAAGCACAAAATCTTTTTGAACTTGGGTTGGTCAGACTGATATGCATTAAGAAGACTGTTGATGGACAGATGAACCAATCTACAGCGTTCAGAGTCCGAGGAAAGCTTATGCTCTTGTCCTGTGCCTCTTTGCCCTGTTGGCTGGGCAGGTAATCTGTTCAACTACCATGTGAATTAGGTTTGAACTGGGAGGGCAAGCAATTTACTGCTCATTCACAGACCGTTTCCCAGCTTATATGAGAAAAAAAAGAGTGCGATGGGTTTGAGGAAGATGAAGAGGAAAAGAATGGATTACATAGAAATGGAGAGTAAAAAGATAGAGGATGAGATGAGAAACACAGAAAGAGGATGAGATGAGAAACATTAATAGAGAACGGGTTGGAGAAATATGAAGCGAAACGGAGGGATTATGGAGAAGAAGAGTCAAGCAATATGCGAGATCTGTTTGTATGAGCGAGAAAGAGATTCAAAGCTTTGTTGATGTGATGATTGTACCAGGTGTAAGATGGGTGTTCCAAGATTCCCATCGTTTTTCCAGTATTCCTTTTCATACTCTTTTGAGTGGATAAACGACCTTTGATAAATCAGTTGTTGTTTATTATTGTGCATAATTTCTTTGACATTTCCTCTGAAACATACTGCAAAACAGTATCTATTGAACGTTTCTGAAATGTTAGCGCAATGTTGTGTGTAGGTTCTGGGCCTGAATTTTGTTGGAAAGCTATTTTGCAGACTTTTGGACCACCACACTGGAATGCAGGCTTCCTTTCCTCTCTTTCTCACTTTCGCTCTCTCCTCCAATTCTTTTCTTTTCCAGACTGTGTCCAGGAGCTCTGTGCCTGGAAACTCCCAGAAGCCAAAGTGAGTCTGGGCTAGACTGCTGTCATGTCAACAGCCACTGTGCTGCTAATATTCACAGGCACCTCGGCACTCGATCATTTCATCGTCCAGAAGAGCCCCTAATGCCACAGGCTTCACCCCAGCGCTCAGGATAGCTGTTGTGTCACAGAACAGTCTCACGTGTCACATATCGGCTTCCCAAGGCACAAACCCAGTTTTGGTCTACTGTTTTAACTCTTTTTAAAATAATTTTTAGCATTTGATTGGTACAAAGCATCTTATTACTTACTGTGATAGTATCTTTCCAGAGATAACATGAATTGCGCTGCTGTCATAGGAAAGGATAATGTGAGATTCGCAGCATTAGTACTAGCAGGCAACACGTTGAAAGAGGATAATCTGGAAAATATTTACTCCGAGAAAGATGTTTACAGTAATTGGGCTGCAGGCATTTTTTGAAAGCCTTGTCAGAGTGTAGAAAAAAAAAAGAGGCTTGCTTTGGTAGATGTCCAGAGATAAACAGATAGACAGAAAGAATAGAAGAGTTAGAGGCTGAACACACAGCTTGCATTCAAAAACAGCTAGAAAAGTAAATGCAGGGATCTTGACATTCTTTATGGCACAGCTTTCATAAAGTTAGTTATGAAAGGCCTTTTTCTTAGATGGCTGTATATCTGTACCTCCTGGCTTATTCTCCTATACTACCATAAAGCTTCAAAACACAAGATCATCCCACTTCAGCATTTGGTTTCAGTGATGCTGGATAAGGACACAGGCTATTCTGATATTATTTGTACCTATATGATCACACTGCAGAAGATATTGCTCTGAAATTGGTTAGATACAGCAGCCCACTACTACGCTCACACGTGATGCCCCGTAGAGCAGTGTTTTTTCCACGCGGTGGGATGTCTTAAAGGCTCATCCTCAGGAAGAACAGAGGCGTTGAGTGAAAATATAATGAGCATTCCTCATTCTTTCACAGCGTATATCCTCCCTCTGCCTCTTTTTATGATGGATTTAACTTGTGGCTTCACACTAAATATAATTAGCCAACAAATTAACCATTAATTACCTTCACCTTGACTCACTAATGAGTTAAATTTCATTAAATACACCAGAGCCAGGGTTTTTCATACACCTGTCATCTTTGATTAATTGAATGTGCCCTTTCTATATAAAGGTATATACTTATACCAAACTTTTGAATGGTATGTATCATGGCTTCCACAAAAATATTAAGCATAATAATAAGAAAGTTTCTTGAATACCAAATCAGCATATTAGAATAATTTCTGAATGATCGTGTGACACTGAAGACTGGAGTAATGATGCTGAAAATTCTGCTTTGCCACCACAGGAATAAATTAAATTTGTAAATATATTACAATATAAAACAGTTCCTTTAAATTGTAATAGTATTTCACAATATTGCTGTTTTTACTGCAATATTTATCAAATAAATGCAGCTCACAATATGTGCATACAGCTTACATGAAAAAAAATGTGTGTATCTGTATTATATAGGCTAGGCTATATATTAAAGCATAGTTGGACTCCATAAGATAGTACTATTTAAAATGTACTTAATTTAGATACTTTTTCACTACCCTTATCATTGATCTTGTGAGTTGGACAGTTCTCGATCAGAGGTTTTGTGCATCTGACCAGTCTTTTTCCCTCTCACCAGCTGAATACGGCCTTTGAACTGTGTTTGCTGACTGACCGGTGTGTGTTCTGATGTCTGTTTGATAGCAGATTGATGGTGTGTGTTAGGATGTGCTTTACGTCTGACTGATGTGTTTGTCAGTGAAGGTGCTATGGCTGTCACATACACACACACACATACATCCGTTTGTCGTTGACACACTGATGGATCTGGTGGTGGCACCAGCTGGGAAGAGGTATTGTTCTGGTCTCCTCCGTGTTTCCTCTTCCAGCTCGCTGAGCTGGCCATTTTACACTCTGTCATGTGTGTGTATGTGATGAAATAAATGGGTTGTAAATATTTATTGCCGATGGATGCGGCGAGAGCTCTAAAACGCTGTCTGTGTGCTACAAAACTGTCATCACTCTTGATAGTCTCTCGATTGTACCGAGATCCCAAGCGGATCTTTGAAAAAACGCATTGTGATTGAACTAGAAAGAATCTTGGGAATCGGCTAGGCTAAATATAATATTTTACTATAAAATGTAGCCTATACATGTATACTATTTTGTATATATACATTAAAATGGTTGTATTATTTTATATTTTAAATATATGCAAATTCAGAGACAAGATATCAATGCAGTTGAAATAGCTATTTTGTGATAAATGCAATTACCGTGATATAAAATGATGCGATTTATGATTTTGATCATACAGCCCACCCTTGTGTGCATATAGTATGTGTCTTGCTCAGATCTGCCGTTTGATATGATATCATTATTGATCACATTTTCTCATTTATCCACTTCAATCATGAGCTGAGCTTCGCTTTGGATCTGAGCATTGTGGTTGGCTCACAGAACTTCCTCCCATCTTATGGCTCCCTATCAGGATTTTATCTCCTGTTCTCAAGGAGGGAATCAGGCAGACCTTAGACAGTCTTGCAGAACTTCGATTATCTAGGACGGAGCCCACAGGGAAATCTTCCTCCGCTGGATTACTGCTCAGAGGTCACTCATTGCTCATCTGTGGACAAAGCAGAAAACAGCAGTGCAGAACAAACACAAACACTGGGAAGATGGTCTACCTTGAGATATAATAATACAGAATAGATTTGGGGAAATGACACTCGGTATATCACTTGAATCTACTGTGAATATGCTTAAGATAGCAATGTGATTGAGTTTGAGATCTTTGTTTGAGTGTGACGGAGGGATTCCTGCCGCTGTTTTGACTCCTTTACACATTTGATAAACTCTTCATGAATTCTCAGCTGATCAAAATACCATCATATGCAGGCTACGCACAAACAACGAGCGCATTTAGCCCAGCACACAGCATTGTTTTAGATGTTCGGTAAGTTCCGTCACAAAATATACGTCATAAAAGCTGACCAGAACATATCCCTATGCCTTTAGGTTCGGTGTTAAACCGGTGTTCGTGTTTTTGTTTGTTTTTTTGGTCCGGACCAAATGAACCAAGCGAACCGAACTACAAGTGTGAACACATCCTTAATGACCCAAACTTTTGAACATATAGTACTGTGTAAACGTATTTTGCTTTACGATGGGTTAGCCTATTTGTATGTTTTGGTTTAGTGTGCCACTGAAGTATACATTATGACTGTCCAAACACTCCTTTTGCAAATATTATTATAATAGAGTGAGGTTTTTATATGAACAAAGAGTCCTAAAACAGATGGTACGGTCCACACAGAGATCTAATATCACCATTATCGAGTCAGTCATTATATGAAGGGTCAAAAGCAATTGAGACGGCCTAAATTTATGGAAGAACTGTGGAAACCTTTCCAAAGTTTTTCCACCATCGGGACGAATGGTTCTAAGAACGGTTCCTAGAAGGAGAGGTTCCGGTTATATTTTCACTTGAGTTTTGGTTTCGGCACAGCACGATTACAGAGCGTTCTTGGCCCGGATTTACTCTTGTACTGGTCAGACTAGAGGAGAATCATTGGCTGTGTGAGCTGCTTGCAGTCTTAAGAACAAGACATGAAGATGTGAGTTTTCTGACCATCATCATCATCTCTCGGCGGTCCTACACTTAACATGGGTTAGGAAATGGACCATTCCGCTGCCGAACTTGTGTGTATATCTACAATTTATGTGCTTGTATGTGGTGTTTAGTTATGCGTGTGTGTGTGTGCTCCGATGAGGGCTCGTTAAGGGAGTTTTGCTGGAATGCTAATCACATGCTCACTAATGGACACAGGGAGAAGAGTAGGCAATGTTGACTGCAGAACAGCTAGATAAACAAATGCAGAGAGTGAAAAAGAGGCCGCCTAATGTCGTACCTAATTCAAATTCTGAAAATACTTGATAAGAATACAACCATAATGTATTAAAGGGATTTTCCTGGTTAAATACAAGTTACCAACAACATGTGGCAAGCTGTCGATGACCACAATAAATAATTTTAACTCATCGCAAAGTTTGTACAAACAACCAATAATCTTGTTTTCAGTAATGCAGATGCAATAGAAAATCTATAATACGATGTTTGAGTACTATAGAATAAATGTTATTGTGCTGTTTTAAAAGAATAGCTTCGAGCAGGTACTATATGTGTGAATAATGTGTGTATCATAATTGTAATGTGTATATATGTGTGTATGTGTATTTAGGTGTACATATACATATGTGTATATACAGTGCAATGCATAAGTGAATACACCCATGCTAAAGTTGACTAAAAAGAGGAATAAAAAATCATATTTTGGAAATTGAACTTAATGCCTTAATTAAAAAAATTAGGAAAAATCCAACCTTTAAGGACACCAATTTTCTTTGTGAATGAATAATGTATCGTAAATAAATAAATGTTCTTCCTTAAAATACATGGTGCATAAGTGAGTACACCCCTATGTTAAATTCCCATAGAGGCAGGCAGATTTTTATTTTTTTTTAGGATACTATGCATCCTGATAAAGTTCCCTTGGCCTTTGGAATTAAAATAGCCCCACATCATCACATAGCCTTCACCATACCTAGATATTGGCATGGTTTTATTTCAGTTAGCCTAAAAGCTAGTTTGATTTGCATTGAGAGATGATCTTATGGAAAGTACCCCATGCCAATCTCTAGGTATGGTGAAGGCTATGTGATGATGTGGGGCTATTTTAATTCCAAAGGCCAAGGGAACTTTATCAGGATGCATAGTATCCTAAAAAAAAATAAAAATCTGCCTGCCTCTATGGGAATTTAACATAGGGGTGTACTCACTTATGCACCATGTATTTTAAGGAAGAACATTTATTTATTTACGATACATTATTCATTCACAAAGAAAATTGGTGTCCTTAAAGGTTGGATTTTTCCTAATTTTTTTAATTAAGGCATTAAGTTCAATTTCCAAAATATGATTTTTTATTCCTCTTTTTAGTCAACTTTAGCACGGGTGTATTCACTTATGCATTGCACAGTATATGTACGTGTATAGTTATTTTTTGTTATATGTGTAATACTGTATATATGGTAGATATCTGTTCTATTTTTTCTATGTATATTGTATTAGTATATAATATACTTTTTTTGCTCGAAATAAACTTCAGTCAATCAAAAATAAATCACTTACTAACCTTGAATCCAACTAGAATGATTTACTAACCTTGTCAATTTTATACAATCATTAAACTTATGTCAGTGTAAAGCCTGTAAACCTGGATAGTTTTGCATATTAGATCATGTGCCGTAACTGTCCGCAAAGTACTGTTCACAGAAACTAGGAAGATTATTAGAGTACTTTTTACAAGAAAATACTAGTTTAGTCTTTCTACTTTCTTGTCAAGTATAATGTGTTACTGATCAACCTAATGACTGTTAAGCACTGATTAAACGTCTCCACTGTTTTGCCATTTCGGACGAATGTTTTCGTTTGCTGAAGTTTTGGTGCATCACTGTCAGATGCAGAACCAGAACTGGGTTTATGTGCCTAGAAAAGTAGTTCCAGCTTAAAACCACCTTAAAACTATTTAGACAATTTAACATTTACACATTTTTTAAAGAGTAATTTAAGTTTAAAACATAAAATACTTGGCCCATATACATCCATTGTCATATAGTCAAAATAAATTTCTCTGGTAATGGGATGATGCTTTAATCCTGAATATTCCTTTGTTACTCAGTTACTCCCAACACCATTATATCTGATATTTAACTGCTTTATGTGATGCATGATGCCTGTTTTAATAATCAGACTCCTGTCAATATTTTTAGTTTGCAAGTATGCATATTCACTTAGCATGAAATGATTCAGTGCTCTGCGCTCACAAATCAGTGCTGTTTTTTTATTTTCAAAGATATGATGAACTGTTCTTTCTGAGTGTTGGTTCACTCCATTCTCCAGCTCCTTTCAGTCTTGAATACCCATCATTCTCAGACGTTGGATGTTGTGCTGTTGCCCCCAGTAGCAATCCACTAGATCCTGCCTAATGGAGAAAGTTCAGGAGTAGATTCCTACAGATGGAGAAGTTGTGTGCTTGTGTTTGTGCGTGCACAACTCACAATGGCCCTCATTTATCATTCTTGCGTAGAAACGGGCGTATATATTGGCGTAAGATTATGCTTACACTCTTCTCACCGCCTGATTTATGAAGCTGTGCGTACCTTTGAAATCCAGGTGTACGCAATACCTGCCCTTGATAAATGCCGCGGCTGAAAACGAGCGTCATTAGAATAACACGCCCTAATATATTCAAGTCTCCGCTCCCCCCACGCCCTCATTTTACGCCATGGACACACGGAAGACGGCAAAGAAGAGAGACTTCTTTGAGAAAGACAAAGCGAAACCAGGGAAGTGGAAAGAAACAAAATTGATTTCTAGATTTTTATTATTAATGACGCTTATTGTTATTTAGAAGAAGAATGTCGTTATTATTATTATTTGTATTATTATTATTATTATTATTTAAAAGAAGAAGAATGTCATTTTTATTATTTTGTCAGTCTGAATTATTTTTTTGGTCATTGAAAGCCTTTCATTACTAAACCCAGTCCGTGCACACCTGACGGGCCTAACCCTGGCCTAACCATCGTTTCAAAGAATAGTACAACGGCGAGCGCGTCGAGTATAAACGCCTCGTCCGTTTGGGGAGGTGCGCGCGCAGTCTGCGGAGACTCGCGCTGCGGAGCCAGGCAAAAGTATAAACAATTAAGGCTTGAAACGTCAGGTAAAGCGCACAGGCTCGCAACTTAAGGAATACATATGCCTACAATTCAAATGCTTTGGTAAAGTCACACAAATTAAACATTGAAGTCCATGTTGCACAAAAATAAGCACTGAAGTTTATAATTACTATGTTGTTGTTTTTTTACAGTGGGTCATAATATATCATATCTTTTAGTTTGTCAGTGCGTTTTGTGGTGTTAGGAATTGTTTTTCTGCGCATTCCCGCACTCAAAACGTGCGTACACCACCTCCTGAGCTGGCGTAGGATTTGAGCGTGCCGTACGCCAACGTCCATATTGATAAATCTCAAAGTCACCGTGGTTTTGGGTGTACGCCAGGTGTACGCTGGAAATTTGGTGTATGCACTTTTGATAAATGAGGGCCAATGTCCTCACTTAACCATCTAAATCCATTATCCAAATGTAGGTCATTTTGGTGTGACGTTGTCTCATGTGCCGTGACATGTTTTCCATGCTCCACCCACTTTCAAGACTCAAAAATTGTCTGCATTAATACATACAGATGCATCAAATGGAAGAAACCATTTGAACAGTGACATTTCCATGTGGCCAGATATAGTTTGAACAGTTCTTTCTTCCATCCTGCCTTGACGGCAATAAGACGGAGAAAGCTGCATGTGTGAAAGAGCTTTGATTGGGTTTCATCTGATGGTGGTCAGACCATCCAGACATTATTTCTCCATGAGTGGACTTGGGGGGGAAGGGGGGTGGAGGGGGTCTCTCCTGCACTTTGCTGTCAGTGGAGCATGTCTGCATATAGATTTGAGATTAAATTTGGAAAAATATACCTGATCTCTATGTGTGTGCTCTATGTGTGGCCTCCAAAATTATTTTTATGCCACACTTAAATTGTATGAATGTCTTTAGACATTAGAATACCATTCATTTTAAAGATGATTTAGCATAAGTTGTTTGCATCATTGATAACAGTGACATTCAGATTATTTTTTTATGTCTAAATACATTTTGGGGTCACATGAGTCTTATTATAGTATTATTTATATATTTGTATTTTGTGTATTTTTAATGAGCTTTATATATTTATATATATTTAGTTTTTATTTTAATTTGAGTTTGTTTTAGTTATTTTTGCATTGCTTGTTTGTCATTTTTATTAGTTTATGTTTTGTTTAAATATTTCTATTTAGCTTTCTTTTTTCAGGTTTAGTAATTTTAGTACTTCAGCTTAAACTTATTTTATTTCAGTTAGTTGCCAAGACAAATTTTTTTATTTTATCTTAATCTATTTTATTTCTTCAGCTGTATTTCATTTAACAGAAAATATTTTTTATTAATTATAGTTTTAGATTGCTATTATTATTTTAATTTGAACTAATTGTTGCACTGTATATGTGTACTGCAGAGGTCAAACCGGGCTCTCCTTTTTTTCTCTTGTCCACTTGTGTGTCCTCATCTGTCCATCACTCCAGCAAAATCAAATTGTTTTTCAGTGGATGAGTGGCCTGCTGTGGGGTGTACCACTCACACCGGAGCAAAAAACACATGCACATTCGTTCTCTACAGAAACGTTCACAGCTTCATTGGTTTACATTTATTTATCGTCTGTTTACAGTTTATATATACAGATGAAATTAGCATGCACCAAAAATGTTTAATACTGACTGATATTGATAACCAGTATGGAACCAATAGATCATGCATCTCTAATATTTCTCTGCTGTGACACTTAAAAGAAGGCCATTTATGCTCTGCATGAAACAGATTTGCGTTGATACAGTAGAAGCATTTGTGTTCATGTGTTTGAGATTGTTTTAGGCATTAAGCACTATAAAACTAGAACAGCCCTGGCTAAAAATGCCTTGATACACAATGAGCGTGTGCTGAACAGTGAGGACTGACACTCGCAGCGAGCCAACAGGTCAGGACAAGCAGACTATCAAAGAAAATGTTGCCGTAGGCGGTGAATTCCTGAGTTTACGCTTGGTTCTTGTCTTGTAAATCAGGCTCTAGTTTGTGTTCTTCTCTAGTTTGACTGTGTCAGTATAGGGGCTCGGACAGTATGAATGGGGCCGTGTTTATGTATATGTGGAATGAAACAGGAACATGAAGCCTGCCAAGGGAGCACAGAACAGGAAATGATGATGTACTTACAGACATATTTCATTTCCACTTTGTGTAAATAAGCTTGTGCACATTTTAGGGATGTGCAAAACTTATTCTATTTGTCGAATTGCCTAAACAACTAATCAACTTAAGTCTTAAAGAGTTCTGTCATTATTTAATTACCCTCATGTCGCTCCAAACCTGTTTGAGTTATTTTCCAAAAGTCCAAAATACGATTAAAAACATCACTGATTGGTTTTTAGTTTTCAACACATTCTTGCTGAAGAATATCAAAGCCATTTTTGCAAATTCAGCATAACTTAATCTATGCAAGCCAACTAGATGGTTTTAGATTAGATTAGATTTTTGACAAATCAAAATAATTTGCAACAACAATCAAGTTTTTAATGTTGGTTATATGTCTGAGTTTTTAATATGCTTTAACACCATTGCTGAGTATTTTCTCCTTAAAGCTGCGTCTCAAAAACGTGGTGTTAAATTGCCAGAGTTTCTGACGATACAAACTAACTTGTAGCCAATCACGTCAACGTGCGGCCGGGCATCATTACTATGCTCTGAAGCGGGGGAGTCTCAAGAGAAGCCAGGTTATCCCGGTATATTTTTCTTCTGATATGAAAAATCGGGTACATATAGCGGGTGAATTATGTATATGATGTAGGCCTATGATGATGTTATGATGAACTATATGCATATCTCCACTGACGTTCTAAGTTGTAGGTTTGTAAGGATGCTGATTTGTAAAAGGTGAACAGGAACATCTTTTGTGTATTATTATCAACACATTATTTGCTCTTTGATAACGTAGTCAAGCTGAAGGCTAATCATGTTAATTACCGATTTGTGTCCGATGTTGTAGAGAGTGATACATAAAATGCATTACCATTCTGATATATCGACTAATAGATGACCCTGTATGAGTGAGTGGAGAGGCTCATTTGCATATTCATGGATCTGTATACTAAATAAAGCAAGTGTGTAGAGTTACATTCAAGCTATTTTAAGGCATGAATTAAAAAAACAATCACAGGAAAAAACGTTTAAATATGCAATTTTGGTGATTAAAGATGAGTTTGAAGGGATACAGTTATTGACTACAGGGGGACTTTAGGTTTGCAAGATGCAAAATGGATGAACAATCAATGAATGTAAGATTTTCAGTGGCAACCAGCACAAGCCCTGAAGGGCATTTGGCAGTGGACAGTAGGTGTTTGTGTATGTTGTGTGTTAACCTCCATCTGTAAGTCTAATTATGTCAGATAGAAGCATGAGAAGTGTGGACAAATGAAAATACATGGAAAAATTCTGTCCTACTAAGTCTAGATTAGGCGATATGTCATTGTGTGTAATTGATGCTTTTATTCGCTATCGGGGAGTGTAGAGTTCAGCCTCGGAGCGTGACATGATTGGCCGATAGGAGTCTGGATGGGGCACTTTCATCGGTGAGTGGAATCCTAATGAAATCGTTTCCCTTGAGTCTCAGTTTGTGTTTCCATAGTCGCTGACTCGGAAGTTGTGCAACCACGGATTTGACATATTACAGGTATTACATCGGGATAGTGTTTGGCGGGATGAGGAAAGGATTTGCACGCAATAAGCCGCTGCGAGCATGCAGAGCCTTGTCCGACTATTTGCTTTGCGACCAACAGCTGATTGAAACAAGGATACAAGCAGTTGGTGGCATAATACTAGGCACAAAGAAAATGAACTGCTTGTCGAGGTTTGTGTTTGGGATCATGGGAAGGATTTGAATCCCTCTGTTTGAGTGCATACCTCTCTTTCTCGTCCATCGGTGAAGTGTCCACAGCCATTTGAAGTGATGGATGGAGAGTTGGTCTCTCTTTAAGCTGACTGGAGGTGACCTTCAAATTGCCGTTGGTCTCACACCCTCAGGAATAACCCGCTCCCCCTTCCCTCTCTCTCTCTCTCTCTCTCTCTCTGTTCAGTTTAATTCAAATGAGCTTTATTGGCGTGACGAATTGTACATTGTTTTGCCAAAGCATTTGTCTGCATATGTGTGTGCATGTGTGCTGAACAAAAAATAATATTATTTTGAAGAATATGAGTAACCAAACAGTTGATGGGGCCCCACTGACTTCCAGAAAAAAAGAAAGAAAAAAGAATACTATGGAAGTCAATGGGGTCCATCAACTGTCCGGTTAGGTTACCAACATTCTGTGTTCAGCAGAAGAAAGAAATTCATACAGGTATGGAATTACTTGAGAGTGAGTGAATTATGACAAAATGTAAATTTTTGGGGTGAATTATAACTTTAATGTGCACAAAACAAGCACCATAAGTCTGATTGCTTCGAAAAAATAATTGCACACCTCTCCATGTCTCTAGCAAAAATGGTGTGGGATGAGTTATGCCCTGAAGTTTAATTCTGAGGGTTAGCATGAGCATGAATAATGGCGATGCTTTTCTTAGCAAACACTGTTTATCTGAAATATCTCCTGATCGTCCTCGATTAAAGCAGTAGTTGGAGACTCTGTATATTATACTGTGTTGGGGTGTCTGAAGGGTTAGGATGTGGATCTCACACATTCTTGCTTGTTCTCTGAGTGAGGTACTGGTAGTATGGCTGTTATTAATATGATTTAAGTAGGCCTGCTTTTCTAATTAGCCTACTCCACTTCCGAGAGGGTATAAAAAGCTTGTCTTCTCTCAGAGGAAACACTGTTCCTTCTCTCCTGGTTTTTTCACTGCTCCCAGCATGCACAGTGATGCTTATTCCAGCTGATGTGTGTGTGTGTGTGTGTGTGTGTGGTGTGTGTGTGCACGCATCACGGACAAACATGTGTGGATGTCTGTTTGTGTCTGGGTGCGCTGTGCTGGAAATGACCTATGATTTTAGAATACAATTACAGATTATTTTGTCTTGCTAAGGCTAATTTCACTGCCTGCACTTTATTCATTCTCAATACACACAATTAAGGAATATTTTTGGCCAAAAAATAAATAAAACATTTATATATGCATCCTAGGGCTGTCAATCTTCCTCTATAATACTATTCGAATTCCATTCCTTATTTTATTTAATATTCGAATAATATTCGAATATTAAATGCTCAAATTCATCCTATTATTAATATTTACGACATTACACAGTCTTATGGATCGCCAATGCGTGATGTTGATCGGTCTCATATCTTCACAGATAAACCGTCAGTTTGTCTGTTATTGCCTTTTGGCGGACAGCTGGTAGCAGTTGAGCCCCGTGATGAGGAGAGAGAGAGAGGCAGAACATAAGTAATTCTTGCCTGTTTTAGCGGCGGTTCCTCGGACAGATCGCCTAGCTTGTCAGGTTGTAAGTTGTCATAAAAAAAATAACGTATATTTTCCTCTCCGTTTTGGCCTTCCGTCCACAATGAGACGGCGTTTTTATTAATGAAAACGCACTCCAAAGTGGATATATTTGAAGACGCCGTTTTCACGTTGTAATGTGGACTGAGAATCAAATTGTTGATCTCCGTTACCGTGGAGACATTCCTCTCCGCGACTTTTGACAGTTGTTATGATGATACAGCGTGGATAACGTGCACAATTGTGTTACGATTCAAAAACTTTATTGTTTATCAGACGAAACAAAAGCATTTAATTTTCACATGTGTGTGCCAAGGCGGCGAGAAAGGCAAGATTGCATTAAAAAAAAAATATATACATAAAAAAGCAATATTCGAATAGGAACTTCAGCATTCGAATAGTATTGATTTTTTTAATATTCGAATTATATTCGAATTTCGGAATTCGTTCCAACAGCCTATCCTGAATTTTATTACATTTTTTGTCACACATTACAAGTCTCATTTTACATCAAATATGTTCTCTGAATTATATATTAATGGCATTTGAAAAGTAGCAAAAACAATTGAAGTTTAATTGTAATCAACCCATCAGTGTAACCATAATTGAAGAAACGTGTATGTGAGAGTACTATTGGTATGTATGTATGTCTGTGTATTTTTACATTTGTCATTTCCTCTATCTACATGTGTTTTTGTGAGTTTGTTTGGATCCTTATAGTCGAATGTGTTGTTATTTGAGCTGCTTTTGCCCGCTGGGAGAGCTTGACTGTGAGTTAGTGGAACAAATAGCTGGACAGTGTCTGAGCTGTCAGTCTCCATGTTCTGGAGAGGAGATACACTCTCTCCCTCTCTTTCTCTCTCTCTGTCTATCTCTCTCAATCTGTGTGTGTGTGAGAGTGTGTATTTGTGTGAAGGCAACACATCTGACACCACACAGACACACTGGCTCATGGCGCTATTCTCTATTCCCCAGATCCACTCAGAAGAACTCAACGCTCCACAGCCACAGGCTGACAGGAAGTGCAATGATCAGACTAGAGCACACATATTTCTGACCTCTGTTTTATTGATAAGACATCAGCGTTTCATAATCCAGCAGTAATCCCATCAACTGTATGGAAGCCACTGCTTTTTTTATCACACATGGCTGGGGGATTAAAAAAAAAATCTAATTTAATTGATTTAAATATTTTTGTATTTGTGCATTTGATTAAATCAGTCACATGAACCAAACAAAGAGTGATGCCAATGTTAGATTTAAAATGTGTGATGATAAATACTAAAGATCCTGTTTTAAAGCTACAATCACCGCTAGGGGTCGCTAACCTCTTACAATAACAAAGGCGTAGGTTGATGATGCAGTGATAAGTGGAATGATGGGACTTGCTGTCATGCTGATGGATCTAATAATGTTTATGGATGAGTGAAAACATTCATGGCTGTGTTATGAAGCTGATCGCGATTGCTAATAAGAGACAGATATCAGCGCCACACGCGAGTCCAGCGGATATAAAGGAATAAGGACATTTAATTCTACCGAACTACATGTGTGTGCTGAATTTATACTCACACAGGTCAATTTATTTGACGAATTAAACTTGTGAGGTAACGCAGCGCTGTTTCACTTGGTCTAACGTTAGTGAAACACATCTCGAAAACGCCACGCCGATATTGATCCTCGTTTTAGTTCTCCTTCTGTCTCAAAGTCTGCTTGCAATGATCCATAATGTTTGAACGAAACAACAACAGCGTGCCACTAGACTTTATGCACTACGCAGTTGTCCACATCTGTCGCCATGGTTACTATGGAGTACTAGCGGAAACCAGCTGGATAACACGGATATGACATAATTGACAGGCGACAGGGACGGGCACTTTTTAAAATTGTGAATTTCTCTGAATTTACAAATTCTTGGAAACATTTAGGATAGGGTAAGTACACAATTGAAAGAAATGTATAACACTGTGCAAGTGGTTTTTGGATATTTTGATACAAAATTCTGACATATTGGACCTTTAATCGAAATCCACAGAGTTTTTTCTCCAAATGAAAACAAAGATAATGTTTAACTAAAATGTATTTAAAGCTTATGTAAATGTTATTATTATATATTTTTTTTTTCATAAAACATTTAAATGAAATGCTGGGTCTTCTGTGAATATTTTTAAGTTTAACAAATCAATGAATTAGTGTTTTGGACCGAAATAATTATGATATTTTTTTAAATATTGGTTCATTTCATATCAGATCATCAAATCATATACTAATGTTTTATTCTATACTACACTACTGTTTGAAAGTTTGGTGTCAGTTTTTTGTTGTTGAAAGAAATCAATATTTGTATTCATCAGGGATACATTAAATTGGTCAAAAGTGACAGTAAAGACATTTATAATGTTACAACAGTGTTCAATGTCAAATATATGTTTTATTGAACTTTCCTGATCAAAGAATCCCAAAAAATGATCTTGGTTTCCTCCATAAGAATATTGCAGCACAACTGTTTTCAGCATCGATAATAATAAGAAATGTTACTTGAGCATCAAATCTGCATATTAGAATGATTTCTGAAGGATCATGAGACACTGAAGACTGAAAATTCAGCTTTGCTATCCCAGGAATAATAGAAAACAGTTATTTAAATTGTAAAAACATGTAACCCTATCTCTCAGTTCGCCCTCTTATGAATCATTAGTGGTCTTTATCTATGTCTGCTATCCCTCATCCTCTTCATCCGTCTTCTCAATCTGAAATGTTTAGCCTGCTGTTGAGTAGACATGTGTACCTACCTGTTTTTGGCAGCATGATCAGCCATTTATTCCCCACAAAGAACAGTGCTCCTCTCTGGGCCCCTTCCATCAGTTCAGCAGCCTGATAAAGTAGTTTAAAGCATTATCCTCTGAAAATGAAAAGCTTTGGTTTGAGGCATCAGGGTGAATGTGTTTCAGGAGAGCCGTGTGTGGCACAGATAAACGTTGTGTTAGCGTGAGTGATGAGCGGGGTCAGAGGTGAGGACACATGCAGGATCAGTGTTGTGTGACCTGAGCTGATGGATGGTGGTAGGAGAATGTGGAACTCGCTGCTCCGAGTCTCTTATCAGAAGAACTGGAGTCTCCACTCCCTTCACTGCTACTCTCCTCTCCTCTTGTGCTGTCCTTTGGGGCTGGTAACCACGGAAACACAGTCTGACCCTTAGGCCAGTGTCAGTGTGGGTTGTGTGTGCAGGAATTTTGCAGATTGAATAGTGAATAGATTGAATAGATTGAGTAGTTAGTTATAGTATTACTATGTTTCATTCAAATTTTAGATGTGGGATATTGACTCATAAAATTCCAAAGTTGAAGCAAAGTCAAAGACTCGACAGATGATGTATAAAGAAACGGAATGGCAATTAGTACATTTTGTAGGTGTAAAATTTAGGGATACAAAACTACGTTTTCAAAATCATCTAGCCATTGGATTATCCGAACGACTAGTCAAGCTGATTTAAACTAGATTTACATGACATACTTGATGTCTTTTTTTAGGTGTGTACGGGCACAACTGTACATTTACATTATGTGTGTTTGCTACAATTGAATGTAGTTTCATATGTAACATACATTATCGTTGGGGTTGGTACGATTTGAAAGATGGTTTTTGAAAGATGTATCTTTATTATGTCAAATAATATTACAATTTATATTAAGTCACTTTCGATCAATTTAATGCATCTTTGCTGAAAAAAATAAATAATTTCTTTAAAAAAAAATCTTACTGACCCCAAACTTTAGAACAGTAGTGTGTATATACAGATAATAGAAAATAAGTAAATTTCCTAATGTTTTATTTAATTTTATATTGTATGTTATTTATAATAAAACATAAAAATGTATAATAATAAATTCTGAATATTTTCCTCCATACCAAACTCCATCATTCAAATGCCCTATACATAGTAGTCATCCTAAATTGTATGTGTACATCATGGGCGAATGAAATTGCAATATGCCTTACTAAAACTAGAAAGAAAAAATACTATAATTTGCTATTAAATAATTTGATTGTAAAGTTCCAGCCCTGATTTCTATGTTACAAGTCTAACATTCAAGTGGCATTCTGTTACACTTGTCCAAGTAAATGACTAGTTGACTGGAATTTCGTATATGTTGCTTTTAATATCGGTGTATTTCAGCCTTCCTCAGTCAAAGACAGTCCTATGTGATCTTACTTGCATTCATCAGAAATCGGAGACAGTAATTCTGGAGCTATTTAGATTATACATATTGTACGACAGATTGTAAAACATCACTCTAATTTGTCCTCAAGCCGTAATCTGTCTATCGTGTCCCAACCTTTTTATCCTTTCCTCTGTCCTGTGTTGTCATTTCCCTCCCATGGTCTCTGGTGACGTGCGCTCTCTCGTTGTTGGATGGAGCCTGACATGCGCTGATGATGCGTAAGCGTGGCCTAAGGCTGATGACATCATCAGCTGTACAGGCTCAGCGTGGTGTTTGTGTGATAGATGTGTGTGTTTGATGTTGGACTCTTGAGCTTGTAGGCCTCTGGCAGAGAAGGGGGAAGGAGCTGTAAAATGTTGTGGATGCAGTAAGTGCACCAGTCCTTTCATATAGTGGCCATCATCTGGACTTTTATGCTCTTAACCCTCAGGATAAAGCTCAAAATGGCAGCTGTTTGTGTTAGTCTTGTATACCTGTAAAAATGGAGTCTTTTTTATATATTAATTTTATAAGTTTTAAAACATATTTTTATCATATGTAACAAGGTTAGTTGTTATGGGAAGAAGGAGGCTGGAACCGGCGAACATTTAACTCTTTTATAATCATAAAATAAACCAACAACAAAATGAAAGTAAAGGCGGCAGCCCCTCGTGGACGACTGCCACCACATATAAACAAAACATAACGGTAAAGTCCAGGCCTGGTCCTCTCTCATCCTTCATGGCCGTCACACTCCTCCTTTTATGCTTCCGCTCCTCCGTGAGAGATACGAGACCGGTGTGTCGTGCAGGTGTCGCTCATCATCAATCTCGTCCTGCTCGCCACATCATACTTTACAGTAATATCACTGAAACTTTCACTGAAATAGCCGTCATTTGTAATAACTATATTTAATTGTATTATTACATTATCATATACATATTTTATTATTATATACGTTTTATGATTTTTTTTACATTATTCAATATATGTATTTTATATATTTCAATATATTTGTTATATTATTTTACATAATATTTTAAGTTAGGCCCTGTTTACACCTGGTATTAAGATGCATTTGGGTCGTTCGGATCACAAGTGGACTATACTAAATACGGGTGCAAACAGGGTCTAAAACGTTTTGAGATTGTCCACTTTCGTGGACTTTGTCAGTATGTCGCTAGTCTCTGTGCTGTGATGTTGCTTGTGGGTGTTCCCAGTTCTGTCACTCTAATGTTATTGGTAGACTGCACTTCTGGCCATATCTATAGAAAATACAATCACAAGTGATATATTCAAAGAATTAAAAGTAACATTATGCTGTTGGAGAGTGTTATTATATTAACCACAGCAGTGCTCAGGGCATTAAATATTTAACTAGATTAAAGATCGATCTATCAACAAATTAAACTAACTCATACTGTCAAAAATTACTAAAACATCATTTGAATTTGACAATTAATACATTGTCTTGTCCCTAATAATCAACATGCAGGGGAAACTGTAATGGGAACTGCAGCAGTGCTAAACTGGTCACTGCATCATATAATTAACAAACTCACTAAGACTGCCGTCAGTTTCTTTTCCACACATCATTTTATTATTATTCATGTATGTGGATCATATAAAACAGTGAAATCACTCCGGAACTCTTTCCGTCGTCTCCGGTTGTGTGCATATGTAAATTGCGTGAGCTTATTTAGTCCATTAGTTCGAAAGATCTGACCCCCCCCATACATTTACACGAACCTCCCCTCAAAGAAATCAGGACAGAAGTTGTTGAAAGTGGATAAAAGAGATGGATTAAAACACCAGGTGTAAACGGGAATGTGTCTCCCTCATCTACTTGTGATCCGATCGACCAAAAATACCAGGTGTAAACAGGGCCTTAGTTTTGGCATTAACAGCATTGATATCTTCAGTTGTCAATGTTTTAGCCTCTTTTCTCTATTTCACTGAAAAAACAAAAAAAATGACGACGTATCTAGACAATTTTTGGCAGCCGAAATTTCAGTGTGCCTGTACTCCTAATGTTGTCATTTGGCAAACTTTTAAAATGAACACTATCTGTGTTATTACATTGTTTCGAGTTATCGAGGAAAGAGTGAAAGAAAGAATGTGCAGCTGTGTAAATAACAGGTTGATTCATCAAAGCCACATCGCGTGTTTTACCTGTGCGGACAGGAGCCACATTGGACCATTGCCCTGTTTCCACGGCGACCCCAATCAGAGACGAGTACTCAGTGCAGGCATGAAAACATGGAAAGCAAAGGAACCGAGCAGCACTTACAGTACATCTATGACTACTACCCTATTGCTATAGGGTGTATGTTTCATGCAAACTTGTATTTCCCAAGTACGATAACATCAGTAGAGAGAAAAAAAGTAGAATGTGGAGTGTTTTGTAATAGAAACACATAGTAATTATTAGATTGAGCAAAGCGTGTCTCCAGTGGGCCAGAACAGGATTCAACAGGTCAGGAATGAGCCACGGCGGCAGGGAAGCCTCTGAGCGCACGCTTGCACGCGTACGTGGACACGCGCCGAATATATTTGCATATGAATGCCGTTTTACGAGAGCATCCTTATTATTACTCCACAGCAGATTGAGTCAGATTTACAGCATCACATACGTTCTCCTAGTTTAGTAGTGTTAGAGTTATGCATAAGGTTTAGTAGAACTAGCCATGCATAACCACAATTTTGTAAACTTTCAGTCCTGGATGCAGTGTTTCAGTTGCACTAGAGTACACAATATAGTTTCCAATAGCTGGCATGTCCGAATCTGATGTTGGTGTAACTTCAGTCCCTGCAGTCAATGCAGCATTGATGTATCCTTCGCTGTCTGTGATCACCCACAATCCTGTGCAAAGATTTTGACAGTTGATAGAAAGGATAAAAATGCAAATAAAAAGAAAGGTTTGTTTAGAAATGTAAATGTCAATAGTCGCAATGAAGTGGCAGTTGCAAAAAGTAGATGTACAGCCATGTACATCCGAGTATAACAGATTATTGGGAAAGGAAAAATATAGAGCGGGGACTTGGTTCTATCCATCGGTTGTTGATTGGGTTTTGAGATGTAGATGCTGCTCTCAAAAATGCAAGCTTGAGGTCGAATGTGGAGAGGCGGACTAAATGATTGAGTCCGACAAATGTCACCAGAGAGAAGTCAGTAATTTTACTGGAAGATCAAGTTATGAGGTCAAAAAAAAAAAAAAAAAGGATGACACATTTACATGAGATTCGAAATGATCAGGTTTTTCCTGTTTTGTATTATTTATTAACTGTATAAAAGTACTATGGCACTTGAGGCCATACTACCTTGTAAATAAAATGTGAGCTCATTACAGCATAGCCTCTCATACCTTAATATTTTGTACGTGTGAGGTACACCTCCAAACTACATGGTTATCTTGAGCCTGTGATGAAGTCTGTTGTTCTGTGCTGCTAGCTGTCATATTAAGGGTGATGTGTTGTTTGTTTGTCTGAGCGGACGTCTCATCTCCTCCCCTCCCCTTCCAGGTGTTCTGTAAAATGTTTGACTGTCTGCAGGGGGCTTCAGCCGAGGTAGGTGCAGCATGGAGTTTGGGATAGTGAGAGATCTAACAGCTGCTGGTTGCACCTGGCTGCTGTGGATCTGTTTGCTTTTGTTTGCAGTGAAGTCCCTCAGAGAGTGGTGCATGACGGTGCTGTTTTTATATGGATGAATACAGATACTTTTCAATTAACCACCAGTGACATCTTCTGATCCTTCTCCTCTTTCTGAACAGTCTTCTTTCCAGCTGATTTCTCTTAATTTCCCATCCCTTTCTCTCTCTGGTTTTCATTCTCTCTCTGTTTACGGGCCGTTACCCCTCTAATCGAGGCCCTGGCTGAAAGAATACTCCCTCTCTAATTGAAACGGGAATTAGAAGCCCATCAGCAGGGCATTCTTCACTGCTTAAACAGATCTTCATTCTCCATGAAGTCTTGATGTGCTTTTGCACTGTCGGCAGCTAGTAGTGAGTGTATACTATATGTTAGGGCTGTAGTCAAGACCACCTTTGTCGAGTCCAAGACAAGTCCAAGACCAGGGTGTAGTCGAGTCCAAGTCAAGACCAAGTCCAAAGAGGTTCGAGTCCAAGACAAGACCGAGTCCAAAAAGGTTAGAGTCCGAGTCAAGACCGAGTCCAGGACAGGAAAAAAAAAAAAGTCTTATGCATGACATTATCAAGACAATCATTTTGGGTTATTATTTGTTGATCTAAAAGCAAAAACAGTGTAACAACACTGTTTTTAAGTATTAAGTTTAAGTTTTAAGTATTTTTAAGTATAGACATTCCCCTTGATATCACATAATCTTATCCCTATGGTTAGTTTATGCCTTCCCTAAAAAAAATATTGTATTGTATTATATTGTTATTTGGACGTGGGTTAATAGGAAAGACATGTATTTTCAGAAAACATTAAAGTTTGGTTAAACAACAATGAACACAGTGTAATTTAACATATGTTATTTTTATTTGAGAACAAACTGCAGAATTTTTAAATAAATTCATCAGGAAGTTGTTTAAGAAATTCATAAGAACCATTTTGCACAGTATACTTAACAGTACAAGCATTTGTGTGAAGATAATCTAGTGTGTGATGGTTATTAGTATTGATGGGTCGTTCGCGAATGAGCCGGATCTAAGAGCCGGCTCTTGTAGGTGAACGTCGGGAGCTGGCTCGCATATCTGAAGAGCCGACTCTATTTTTTTAAATATAGCCTATAGAAATTAAATCATTAAAAATAAAAAATATATAAATAATTATATAGGCATAAAGGCGCGCACACATTCGTTTCGACTGTCTGATCAGCCTCACATTCTGTTCCTGTCAATCATACACGCAATGTCAACCAATTAAACTGCATGAGGGAGGGCCGAGCCAACTCACACACACACACACACACACACACACACACACTACAGATGCGGATAAACCGCGGATTGGGCGGATGACGTGACGAAAAATTATATTTTAATTAAATTCGGGCGGTTGAACCAATCAAATGAAAAAAGTTTCATCAAGTATGTGTATGTGTGCTTACTGGGAACATAATAAAGACACCTGGACTCGGTCGAGACCAAAAGCCCTATTTGGCAACGAGTCCGAGACAAGTCCGAGACCATAGAAAAACGGTCTCGAGTCCGGACTCGAGTCCAAGACCAGACTCGAGTACTACAGTCCTGCTATATGTATGCATGCATTTGCATTTGTGTGTGCATTAAGGATGGGCATGAGTACCCACAAGTATAGAAATAATCAATCATAAAACATAATAATTATGTGACTTGATTATACTGTAAATATACTCTGTATGAAAACCTTTAACACTGATCAAAATTCAGTAACAACTACGTACGTCGTAAAGATTTGTGGTAACAGCGGCATTTTTTGCGTGGGTACCTTATGATTTAGTTCAACAGAGAACATGATCTGAGAATAGAGTGTGAATATTAGTCGATCTCCCTATACTCTCTTAAACTTATATATTTGTACGCTGCCATTCAAAAGTTTGGGGTCAGTAAGAATTTGCATTAAATTGATCAAAATATATTTATAAAGTTTTGAAAGATTTCTTTTGTAAATTAATGCTGTTCTTTTGAACTCTTTTATTCGTCGAATAATTCTGGAAAACGTGCATCATCAAAGATGCCACAAAAATATTAAGGAGCACAACATTGATAATTTCCAAATCTGCATATTAGAATGATTTCTGAAGGATCATGTGACACTGAAGACTGGAGTAATGTCTAATATTAGCTTTGCCATCATAGGAATCAAAAAATGTTAAAATATATTAAAACAGAAACCAACTATTTTAAATAGTAGTAATATTTCACAATATTACTGTCTTAACCAAACTTTTGAACTGTAGTATATATATATAATGTTTTTTAATCAATAATTTAATATTTGTATGCTACTATAGGCCAATTCACATGCTTCATATAGGGTTGTAGTTCATACCCTCATAAGACATTAAATACGCAAGTTTTTATTTCCAGATTTGCAGATCTTTTTTTTTGTTGCTTTAAACAAGGTTGGGAATGAGATGCATGAATATGTAAAATGATTAATTTGCGTGTCTGTGTGTGTGTGTGTATCTGCAAATGACTGTGTGTAAAAAAAAAAAAAAGAAGCAAATCTCCATGTCAAAGTAAGTTCACTAGCCCATTTATAGTGTCCTTGTTCCTCCAGATCAGTGCGATCATTTATCTCTGTTTCACTGCTCTTTGATAGATAGGATCTAGAACGCTGAAGCCCTCATCTGCAGGATCTGGAACTCATCTAGAGCATCACCTACTTCCTGCAGAGCCGCTGGTAAGGAGTGAAACTCAAGGCAGCAGTGGCGCCTCCTGCTGACCGGTGAATGCACAGTATTGGCACGTCGCACATAACTCTCATGAACAACACAATCAGCAATCGTGCCTGCATGATCGCTGCTCTTCACAGCCTGATCTCATGTCTAAACAGGGCGTGAAAGCTGTATGAAATATGTTTATTTGGCCTCTTCTATTTTTAGACTGAAGCCGAGGCGCTCTCAAGGTCAAACGGAGGCATAACTGTACTAAATTAGAGAGCAGAGTGTGTGTGTTTATGTGTATGCATGCTTTGGCACAAAGCTGAATGACATGTTTGTTTCCCCTCTCCATTTATCTAACCACCAGCTCAGTGGGTCTGTAATGAGTTATTAGCCGCTGGTCAGGCCTTTATTTCCAGCGCTACAGGCAGTATTAGAATACGAGCCAAATCAGGAAGTGATGGGTCTCTGAAATGATCTCTGTAAGAGGCGTCAATGGCACACAGAGCTTTGCAGAGCAACACAGACACTGATCTGCTCATTAAAGGCCATTATATCTACACTTCGACATACCCGCACACATTTTTGAGTGATTTACAACCAGAGGTTTGTGTACCCTGGGAGTACTTGGAAAGCTTTTTTTTTTTTTTGTGAACATAAAACAGAAATTACAACTTTTTACTGATGGGTCTGTTGGGGTAAATTCTGCTTTAGAATGCATGTGCCTAATACGGCGACACTGAGCCAGCTCAAACACACAAGAGCGCGTTGTGACCTCTGACCCCTCTGCACGATGTCGTCATGAGAGAACAACAGCGCACCCTGTTATCCAACAGTTCTCTTTCTCTCATGCAAAATTGCTTGCTCTGTTGTAAAATGCCTAGTATTTGGGTGATATTTGGCTTTGCCCCGTCACCCACTGCCCCCCTCTAATTTCTCAGTCACATTCCAGACCCCTTGATAAATGAGTGTTGTATTTCACCAGCGTGCACAGGGGTCAGCGACCCCACACCGCACTGTACTTCAGCTGGGGTAATGGATGTGCCCCCTGGCACTGCCCTAACCCACCGACAATTTTGCAACCCTTGAGACCCAGACATCACGGTGTCTCAAAAAAATCTGTCCGTCTCCGTGAACGTTTGCCCTCTCCTGCTGTGGGCCAAATGAAGTGTGTTAGATTATATGCTGTGGTGAAGACCGAGAACCTTGCTCTCCAGTCTCTCACACAGATCAATGTGGTGTTTATCTGTGGGTCAGTGGAGTTAATAATTTCATCTGACCCACCTGAACTCTATAAGCACCTCTGAACTGCAGCGGGATTGACATGACTGTCCATGTATTACATGATGCTGCTGTCTAATGGTGTTTGAAGCATGAAACACTTTCATAATCTCTGTTTTAAAGACACTGATTCATGTTCTGAGAATTGAGATCCAGGTGTGATCTTTAAATGCGCTCATGCATGGCTCTGTTCTCGCTGGAGCCTCATCAGTGTCTACTTTGTGTAAGTTATTGGGTGATGTACCGGTTAAAGCTCAGGGTTGATAACAAGGAGGTTGGAGAACCAAACTCTGCAATAGGGGTGTTCCGTGAGCTACCATTGTTCCCTTGAAGTTCAAAGCACTTAATCACAGGACGTTCCAGGGGAATTGCCCATTTCGGCGAGTAGCTTTGTCCTGTCAGATAAATGACCAATATAGGTTTTCAATAGATATGATACCAATAATTAGAGAGCTGATGGTCGATATCACTATGTATATTATATAGGCTTACACAATTTAATTATAGCAAATGAGATGCACACAAAACTTCTAAAATAAAAAATAAAAATCTAGATGAGCTAAACATTTTATTGGGTTAATCATTTGACTGATATCTTTCACTATAAAAACAGTAGTGGCCAAAAGTGAAGTCCAGAGGTGATTGATTTGTTTTGAATGAGCCTAAATTCGATTAAACCATCAAAATATGGGGAAAATATATATATATTTAAAATATTTTGAATATGAGGAAGAACAAAACACTTCTACAGCTACAACTACAGGTTTTATTTTACCATGCAAAAATAATTCGAAAAATAAATCTCACAGGAAAGAGCACACATTGATTAAAACATAATCACAGTTATTAATATTTTGTTGGTTCTCTTTTGTTTTGCATGTGTTGGAATTCCACACAATTGCATTTCATAGCTGTATCGCAAATAAAACTATTGACTCAAAGCACAGCTGTGCAATATTCTTTAACAAATTTTTTATAATTTGAATAAAGGGTTAACATTCCTAGGCTGGACATCACTTTTGGTTCTAAGTACACTACTGTACTTACTAGTAATGTAACTTTTCTCAGTGTGTCACTCAAAAGCTATAACGTAGATTGTAAAAAGGCTGTGGATCTGAGATTTGAGTGAATGTGGCAGCGAATGGAATGGAAGGGACTGCAGGACTCGGAGTTGAGGGAAACCAGAGACTGCGTTTCAGACCTCATAACTGAACTCTGACCTCTCCTCCTTCATCTCAAGCTATTTTCATTATTAGTTATTTGCTGCTGTGGTTTCGCTCAGCCATCAGTTGTTTCAGCATGTCAAGCAGTCTTCCCTCAGAATACAAAACAAAGTTACACGAATAACTCATTGCCACAAGTCATTGCCATAAAAAAGTAATTTTTTTGTCCGTAATATTTAATGAAGTGATTTATTTTTGAATGATTTTGAATGATTGTAAACTTATTAACTACAAATATTTATACACATTACTGTTCAAAAGTTTAGGACCAGTAAGATTTGTTGTAAAATAAATTAATATTTTATTTAGCAAGTGTACATTAAATTCATCCAAAGTGACAATAGACAATAGGTTTCTATTTTAAATAAACACTGTTCTTTTGAACTTTCTATTAATCAAAGAATCCTGAAAAAATATATATATAATAGTTTCCACAAAAATATTAAGCAGCACAACCGTTTTCAATATTGAAAATAATAAGAAATATTTCTTGAGCACCAAATAAGCATATTAGAATGATTTTTGAAGGATCATGTGACACTGAAGACTGGAGTAATGATGCTAAAAATTCAGCTCTGCCGTCACAGAAATAAATCAAATTTAAAATATATTAAAAAAGAAAACTTCTTTTAAATTGTAATTATATTTCACATTATTGCTGTTTTTACTGTGTTTTTGATCAGAGAACTGCAGACTTGGTGTGCATAGAAAGACTTCTTGCAAAAAAATCTTAATCTCCATCACAAATATCTCAACATATGAATTTAGGTTGATTTATTAAGACATTCTTTGTGTGATTGAGTATTTATAATCTTAATTCAAAATGGCCACCCTTTTCATATCATGACTTTTTCACCCTATAGTACACCTCAGTGTATCATTGAAAATCTATATTTGACAGTAAAGAGTGGCATGAAGACTAATCAGATGAAATAAGACAGGAGTCGGATGGCAGAGAGACTGGTAATGATATTACATTAGATGGCAGTTACTGATGGCCTGTCAGCTCTGGATGTGGTGGTCTTATCTCAACATTTCCTCGAGACCTCCGCTTATTGCCTTATCCAGACACCTGGGACCCAGAGTCTCTGTTTCTCACACTGACTCGTTCATTTTCAAGGGCAGAGAGCAGAGCTTGGATACACTGGGCTGTGCATACACACACTCACACACATGCAGCGAAATGCAGTAGACTAGAAATAAACGAATGATGCAGTGTATCAGGCAATTGAGTTTATATCAAACGTTTCTCATTCCCCACAGATAGCTTCAAGCAGCTGCCGCGTTCTGATTACAACTGCGCTTTTTATTGTTGGAAGCACATTTCCGAAAGTGGGAAATCGCAGTGATTCATAATTAACCTTTCTAGACAGTGAAGCTATTTGTAAGAGAGCGTAATAACACTGTTAATGTCTGGGAAGGGTATTACCTCACAATCCTCCAGACAGATAGTTTAACGGGAGGAACATAATTAAAGCTGTTGTTGTGGAGACCCTTATTCACTTCGGTTGTATGGTTGAGGTGAGGTTCAAGCAGAATGGGCTACTTGGAGAAAGCCAGCCCATGGGAAAACGGTCTCCTTCCTGGAAGTGATGGTCGGAGAGAGTGGCGTTCTGCTAGGGTTAGCACTACATTCCTGCATTCCACTGAGAGGGGGAGGGGAGGCCGGCTAATACTGCGTCTGTGTCCGTCTGAAGGAGACTCGTAGGATTGTTTGGAGTTCTTTGGTGTCTCACTTTGGTGTTTGCATGTCTGTGTCCATGCATATCAGATGGGTCTCTCTTTTCATAGTTGTTTTAGAGTTTAGTCACTCTGTAGCGGCTGAGAATGCTGCAGTTCTCACCAGATTTATGGATTAGTGTGTGTGAGTTGACTAAGTTTGCTAAGTCTCACATAAACTCCCTTAATGCAGCCCTCAAAGGCAAAAATGATTCGCAAAGGACATAATGTTCTTAAAATTGTTTTTTGGAGTATTGTAAAGGTTCAGATTAGGGTTAGTCTGTTAGCTTTATGTAAAACCAATAGAAGCCAGTGATATGTTCTCATTTACATTGCTGGGTAAATGTAGACACAAAACAGTGCTAAACATCCCGAATACCAAAGGATGAAAGATTCTGAAGTCGAAACAAAAGTACGTTTTCTCCTAAAATGGGAAAAATTATCAAACATCAGAGAGCTGTCACATTTCCCCCCCAAAAAAATGTTTCCAGAGAAATGAATAATAAAAACAAGCTATTCAGAGGAAAGGGAGACACAGTTAGCTATGTTTCAGCTTGTCAATAGACACGTGTGATGAACATTATTATTTTATTGGCTGATTTATTACTTATATATATATAGCCTTTTTTTTCTTTATTTACTTTTTTATTATATTTTGTTTCATCTCATTTTTTACCTTTTCCCCTTAATTTCTTTATCTGTATTAATTTACTACATAATATTTGTTTCTGTGCTGTCTGTTTTGTTACTGTACATAATGTATACAATTCAGCAATATTGTTTTTCAATTTTTTTTTCCTTTTTTCTTTTCTTTTCTTTACTTTTTTCTTATTTCATTATATATATTTTTTTTACCTTGCTCCTTTTTCCCCTTTATTTCCTTTATCTCTTTGTTTACTAGTCTGCACCATATTTATTTTCTGTGCTGTCTATTTTGTTACTGTACGTACTTATACGCTTCGGTAATATTGCAAATGTTACCAATCATGCCAATAAAGCTCTGTTTAGAGAGGGCTTTGGGAGAGAGCGCACTTTTCAATGGGAAACCAGAGAGCATAAAAAAAAAAAAACATAAAAAAAAAAAAACAGATTAAAATGAAAAATCAAATCAGCACTATCTAATTAACCAGCGGGGTGCACAGGTTCATTTATTGCTCTCCTCCATCTCTTTCCTCCTTTTATATGTGTGTGTGTGTGTGATGGGAGAATAAAGGAGGAGGTGATGATTGGAAGGCTCTCTGGATTTTTGAGACTGTGTGAAGCAAACACACACGTACACACACACACAGATTGTGAGTAATATCCCCAGCACTCCTTGATTATGCTCAACTCTACATAATGCAATTTACTTCCTGCCACATTAATGCTAATCTTTCAATTGCAGTGAGGCTGAGAAAAGTGAGCTAGTCGTCTATTGCTGATGTTGTTCCGTGTGTGTGTGTGTGTGTGAGAGAGAGAGTGTGTGTTGTGTGTGTGTGTGTGCTTATTTAGCTTGCTTTGCACATGCCATAAGTCTCATCCTTGCAACTTTAGATTAAAAGAGAGGAAGACTGATTCACTTTGTGGTTTTTAATCATCTTAAAGTATTACCATGACTGATAAGAGGACAAATAATAATGAGAACCCAAATCTGAAAATAAACAAATATAATTATCTATGGAAATTAAGTTTCGGTAGTGGTCTGATCAACCCTGTTACTCCTGCTGTGTGTTAAGTGTGTAAAATCAGGCCGTGATTTAGATTGTGATTGATTTTCATAGGGGCTAGGTCTTGTTTTTTCCTGTTTTGTACAAATATAGACGCTCATCCTCCGTTTGTGGATAAGGGAAGACCAAAAACACTCCAGAGGGGGTTGGAAAGCTGCCTGTCTGCCCGTTACTGCATCTGCTGCAGTGTCCTGTAGGACAAATCATTGTCATTTTTGTGTAGTACATGTTAGTGTGTTTATTTAGACATGTGCTTTTAAGCAAGTGTGTGTGTGTTTTCATGTGAAAACAGTGTGTGGCTGAGGATTTTCTCTCTCCTTCGTCATAAGTAGTTAAAAGACCTCGGTGACAGACTGCGCAGCGGGCCTGACAGTCCCAACAAAGAAAGGAACTCTTTATTCCTTTGTCCTTCAAAGCTGCATGAATATTGCTGTTGGCTAGGGGGCCGGATGTCTCAATACAAGGATGTGCATTGTTTTTTTTCTCAGAGCAGAGACTAGAGCAGTGCATCATGGGCTGGATGCTGATGTCGCTGCTGTTGTTTTCAGGAGCTGCATTAGTAATTCTTGATGATGTGGCACCAAAGAATTACACTCCAAATACAGCCTTCATTCAGACTCAGGAAATGCTTTGAATGTTTCTCTTGACTTTGACAGTGATCTTGGGGATTATTTTAGCCAGACTTTTCAAAGCATTCATCATAACAAGCCATAAAGATGTCAAATGTCACTGCCATATTGTGGTCATGTCACGATATCGATGGGTTCAGATTATTGGAGAATGGAAGCCACACTTGTTGACTGGAGAGTTTATATTATAAATGAGGAATGCACAATTTTTCAGTATCATATTGGTTATAGGACAATATAAATTTTTTATGTTTCATTTTTTTTCCAGAATTTATATACTTTTATATGCTTTTTTTACAAATTAGAATAACCTTTGCCATAATCGAACACTCACTTATTCTTTAAAAACTCAAAATTAATATTTGTTTTTCATATTGTACATTATAATGTTTTGATGTCTAAATTCACTTAGCATTTAAAATCATTGTTTTTATTTTATTTTTTTATTTTTGGGGTTTTAATTTTTTCATTCATTTAGAAAACGTTTGTATACAATTTATTGAACATTTATCAGTTATCGTTCGTAACTTATAATTATTGGCGGTAACACTTTATTTTACAGTGTCCTTGTTACATATGTTGCATGTACTTACTTTAGTAATAACTAGTAAATTATGTTTAATAATTTACATAAAGTAAATTATGCATAATTACATGCAACTAACCCTCAACCGAATCCTAATCCTACCCTATCCCTATAGTAAGTACATGTAGTTGACTAATATTACTCAGTACTTAAATATATAATTACACTGTAACAATGACACTTTAAAATAAAGTGTAACCTTATTGTATTGGCCAGTGTCGGTGCATCTCTACTTTAAAAACAAAATTAAAACCATGTTCATTTAAAATCAACCAGTTGGTTAATTCAAATAGATGGGAATGTGTGACATCTACCAATTAAAACCGGTAAAGGTAAAATTCCAACGAATGTCTGAAAATTTGTGATGAACAATGAGGAACATTGAATACAAAACCAAAAAGTTAAATGTTATACATTTGTATGTTATATAATTTTATATTTATAATAATAGTAAAAAAAGTAAGGAATAATTGATGATGAGCCATTGAATTATTAGAAAAATAATGCACATCCGAGGTGGTAATGGCCGTTACACCTCAGGTGTATCGCTTATACTACGGTTACCACACCTCAAAACATTGTTCAGATGATGTATTTCAAGACGTTTGTTGACGTTTTTGTCCTTAAAACGCTTTTGTGTGTGGGACTCATTTCTTACGCATCTCATCCCAAGCCTCTGTTGCTAACAACTTGGAAATAATTTGTTGTTTTTATCCTATTGTTTCCCATATTTATTTGCTCGGCCAGTGTCATTGTGAGTTTTGGTTCTGTTTTGCTGTAAAGACCTTTGAAATAACTGAAATCATTTGTCAAGGTGAAATGGAACTGTAATGTGGTCAAGACCTGCCTGGAAGCCGTGCGTTTCCCTGAAAATAATGGCACACCATAGAACGTTCGCCAACCAATCAGAATCAAGCATTCAACAGCCTAAGATCATATACTGTGCTATTCCTGCAGACCTAGTGTTTGAAATTCTACTCATTCTTGAAGCTTGGCTTTATTAAATAAATCATCCTGTTATTTGGAGATATATCCTAGTTCACATTTCCCACCAGAATTTTCCAGCAGATTCATCTGGAATTTAGAGGACTGATGTAGAGAAAACCTAACAGAGATGTTAGGAATGGTTCAGTGTTGGAGAAAAAAAAGAAACATTACCATGCTGGTTCAGAGGGAAATGGGATTTCCATATTCACATTATCAGACCCTCATCTGTATCTCTAAATGCTTGGTCTGTTCTGGGGTTCCCGGGTCCGATCCGACTTGGGCTGAGCCTTTCTTGCCAGATTGCCCTGAATCTCATGACACGCGCGGCATGTGGGGGGTTACAGAGGCCACGGGGCAGCGGTCACAGTTCCAGAGCCGAAACACTGCCAGCTGAACAACATTGTGCGTAGGTGTGACAGCCTGACCAAACCGAGACCGGGCCGCTCGGACACAATGAACCTACTGTTCCACATTCACTGAGCCATATTACTATCCAACAGGGGCTAAGGTGTGAAAGATGTCGCGCATTTTTTAGTCACTGAATATTTAATACAGAACGATTTCAATCTTTTACCGAAAGGGTGCAGCGGGCTGTTACAAACAGCAAAGATTGTCTCATTTTCACCACTCTAGTGCTTTGTGACAGGCAGTTAGACCTCTCACCTCCAGACGAGCATCGCCCAACACCCGCCTCTTTCTAATATATAACAGGATTGTGATTAGTGGGCGCTGACGGAGGGGGCTTATTAGCTGAAGAGCGAGAGGGGTTGGGGCGCTAATTGAAATGATGTCTGATGTGATAGCCTAATCTCTATGATGACAAAATCCATGCACACTTGCTAATTTCAATGACAGCTCTGATGTCACTCAGGCTTAGCTGACAGAAATAAATAACAAACATCCCAGAGAACGTTAGAAGGAGCGAATGTCGTCTCAGCCATCGAAATCCATCTTGCGTAGCAGACATGCCGCAGTGCGAGATGAAGTGCTGCTCAATTGTCATGGAGACCAGACACGGCACCTTGTGGCCTGAGAAGACAGCCACTGCGTGAAGATAAGGGCTTCAAATTCATACGGCACTTTCAATTAGGGAGAATCTTGCTGGTTTGACACCAGTTGTGCAGTGTAATTCATGGCCTCAGATTCATGGGCTTCAGGGGATTGTAGTCGTTTAGGTATGGGGGTGGGGGGAACTGCGTCTCAATTCCCACTCTACCTCTCTAAAATGTGGATCGTTGTGAACATTGATACGCTAAACATTGGGACACTGATGACTCAATTACCTGTGACACGATAACAAGGTCAGACATTAAAAGCACTGGTGTTTGATATCATCGCTGTGTAACATTATGAAATATGTGCTTGTCTTGCATTGTTTTATTTTTAAGCAAGATAATATACATACACTACTGTTCAAAACTTTGAGGTCAGTAAGATAAAAACGAAGAAAATAAATTAATGCTTTTATTCAGCAAGGATGCATTCGATTGATCAAAATGACTAAAGTTTGTCTTTACAATTACAAAACAAAATATTCTGTTATAAACGATTAGCTGAATTTCAATAAATGCTGTCCTTTTGAACTTTCTATTCATCAAGTTCATCAAGTTTTCCCACAAAAATACTAAGCAGCACAACTGTTTTCAACATTTATAATAATAAGAAATGTTTCTTGAGCACCAAATTAGCATATTAGAATAATTTCTGAAGGATCATGTGACACTCAAGACTGGAGTAATGATGCTAAAAAATTCAACTTTATCATCACAGGAATAAACTGCATTTTTAAATATATTAAAATAGAAAACATTTTTATTCATTACATTTTTATCATTATTTTAATTTGTAATAATATTTCACAATATTACTGTATTTTTGAAGAGACTTCTTTCAGAAACATTTAAAAATCTTACTGACCCCAAACTTTTGAACAGTAGTGTACATAGTCAACATTAAAGAAAATTTAATAATGTATGACGACAAAAAAAAAACAAAAAAAAAACTGAATAATATATCAGTATTTTTCCCCATATATTAATAATGAAAGTTAATGGGGCCCAATATGGCTTTTCCCAAATATTTTCTTTTGTTTCATAGAAGAAAGAAAGTCATACAGGTTTGGAACAACATTTACAAAAGAAAATGATTACTGAATGTACATTTTTGGGTGAATTATCCCTTTAAAGACAGAAACAACAACAACAACAACTTTCTTATGTAGCCTATATTAACATTATTATTTCCAGTAAATCGAAATTGTGAGCATAGACCTTGTTCACAGCAGCGACATGTTTGATTTTTTCAGTGGGTTGTACTGTTATTTAATGTGTTTTTTGATTGTTTTGCTGATGAAACACTGCAAAAATATATTTCCAAGAAATGTCAGTAGACAAAAAACTACATCAGCTGTTGAAAATTTTAAGTGATCTATAGCTTTTTACTTGCCATTGAAAACACAGTTAAGTCTATCCCTCACAGCCTTGCTTTCATTACTGTCATGGCGCTGCTCTGAATAAGGTCTTTTTTGCTGCTTTTATGACTTTTATAGTGCATTCTAGTGAACATTTTAAGTGGACTGGAGTGATTTTGACAATGGGATAACTGCTGAAATGTCTCATTGCCTACAGCCCTTAAGAGATAGTTCATCAAAAATGAATCATCATTTACTCCTATCCTCATGTCGTTCCAAACCGTATAACTCTTTTTTTATCCTCCAAACAGAAAAAAAGACACACCGTAGGATTTTTAAGCATATATCCCAAATTGAAATGGTAGCCTCTATCAACAAGTGATACTACAAAACTGGCTTCAGGTCAAAATGAGAGAATATTCTCTGGCAGGACAGATCAGGTTTTGGAGGTTTCCACTGACCTCCCTCCTGACCTCAGCACCAGCCGACGATGTCATGGCAGTTTGAGGACAGTGCGGCTCTCTTCTGTCACCTCTCTTACATTCCAGCTTTTAGGAAGGAATGGTGTATTACTTTGTGCCTTGCTTTCATCTGAGGACTGGGAATTTCTATCTGTTATTTGTAAATTGCAGAAGACAGTCCAGTAGAACATGCAGCTTTTGCCTATTTACCACATTGATTTAAATGTGGATCCCAATTTGACCCCCTGACCTGGTCAGTCCCTCACGGGAGAATTGGAGAATGATGTCATGCTTTGAAATTCCTCGTGAATGGATTCATTTATTTAATTAACTATCACGAGTCATTTCATTTTTAAATAAATATATTTGCAATCAGGATTATTTATTTATTTATTATTATTATTATAGTTTAACATTTTTATTGTATTTTGTCTTTTTTTTATGTGAAAAATAGTCAAGTTCCCCCCCGATAATTTGTACAAATGACTAGATTAATTTAATTTGAAATGAAGATAGAAAATAAATAGAGAACAGAGTTTTGCTTCAGTAATACGTTAAGTGATAAACAATATTTCCCCTCAGTCAGGAACAATCTACCCAGTCCTTCCTTTTTTTTATCGATGGTTCTTTAATTATTCAGGTCAGATATATACTGAATATAAGAGATTAAACATTTTAAAACACTTCAAATGTCAATGGAGTTTAGCTTTTTGTCTCCTGAGGAAGTAGAGAATAGTTGTGTGAGGCGATTTGCTTCTAGGACAAAAGGATGAGCAACAAAATCAGCAGCAAAGGGAAAACAGAACGTTTGAGGCTGAAGGAAAAGGTCTAGACAAAGCTGTGTGTTTGTGTGTGAGGGGTACAGCGGATGGCCAAAAAAACAAATCTCTGTGTCTTTCTCAGGTCTACAGAGAGGTTCACTAAACATTCCTCACAGGCAGGGGGAGGAAGAGGGTAAGGCTCATTAACATAAGAACAGAGTCCTCAGCCAATCAGCAGCAGGGAGAGGGAATGTCAGGTCTGAGAAGGAACTGGGAGGGTGTCAGGTTACCCTGTGCATTCTTCCCTCCTCCTTTTGCCAGAGAGGGAGGGAGAGAAAGAGCACAGGACGGACACCGAGAGAACGAGCGAGTTCAAGACAGAGAAGTATATGGGACAGTCTCATTCTTGCCCTCTGACATCACGGAATTGGAGTATGTGTTAGGAGCTGCCCGGATTTTCTGCCCGTCGGAGACGCAGAGAGATTTGACAAAGAGCTGGACAGTCCGAGGGAGTTTTCATCGGGGGTCAAATCTCAGGCAGTTTAGTGCTGTGTGGAGTCCCAGAGACTCACACAGCGGGGCTGAAAATGAATTATCTGGTGAGTGTGTTTGCTGTTCTCGTTGTTGTGTGAACGCTTTAAGTTGGTTATGCTAAATGCCCTCGGGTAATGTATCTGGAGTGAATGGGAAAGTGTAGTCATGGTGGACAGAAGAAACACAAGAGACACTTTTAACTTTTTTGTTTTTCTTAGTTTTTTTTCAACTTCAATCTAATACTTTTTGTCTTATTTAACTTTTTATCATTTTTAAGTAGCAACAGATCAGAACAAGTAGGCTATCAGCTTAAAAAGCTCTTAAAAGAGGCAATAATAATTGCCATAACAATTCACAAAGAGGCCATCAGAATATATCGGCTCCATCTGAGGTTTTTAAAAATGGCTTTTCTTGAGGAGCAGTGAGTTTTGAAAGCTTAGGAGAGAGTGTGAGAAAGCAGGCATAACGGGAGAAAGAAGGGAAGGAAAAGGAGCCCTGCCGCTGTGAGCTTCTCTGCTGACTCAGGAGAAAGCTGAAAGATTAAGGTTTTATGGAAAGGAGCAGGGGAAAGAAGGAGGGAGAGAGAGAAAAAAGAGAGGGAGAGAAGAACAGCATGAAGCGACTGGCCGAAGCATCCGTTCCTTGCCATTGTTTGAAAGCACTGGCGCTCGTTCAGCTTGTAAGGGTTGGGAATGACACAGTGCTTTGGTATTTGAACGTGAGAGTTGGGCTGTACTGTATTTCCGTCTGTGAGGAATCTGGACGCTGGGATTCACCCCCTGCACAGGCTGGGATTTTCCCCCGGCCATAGAAATGGACCTTGAAATGGTTATGGTCAATTATTAGTGCACTGAATATCAGAATGTGAATTGAAAACAGATGATAACTGGCTTTTTAAGAAGAATGAGGAGTATGAATTTTATTATATTGCATTTTTCTTTTTTTATTCCAAGGATTTTTTAATCGGTTGAAACCAGAGTCAGTATATATTGGTTCCTCCTGAGGTGGTCCGTGATGAAGGTGGGGAGTTGCGTACTCTTGTGAGTGGGCTGTTGGCTTATTGAGATCACTCTTTAATTTAGGTAACCAGGCTGAATCAGTTGCTAAGTTAAGAATGTTGAGTCATGTTGTGTTAGGGATCTTCAAATAAAAGAAAGACCCCTTCTTCAGAAGATAGCTGAGTAACCTGAGTCCATCTCCCCCCTGTATTGCCTCTCTGACTCAACCCTGACTCACCCTCCGGCTCTTGGGTTTGAGAGGGAGGAATTCCCCACCGCTGGCCTGAACCCCACACCCTCTCCTGCGGGTCTGACGGACAGGACCTGCTCCTCATCCTCATTATCCTCATAATCATACACACATGAATGTCAGCATCAGGCTGTGTAGAAGTAACACTGATCTGACCAAATTTAACCCCTTTGGTAACATCACGCATGTGACGCAGAAGTATTGTGGTCCAAAGTAATTCAAGCACTACAGGAAAACATTTACAGACATTTAACCAAGACGGGATCAGAGCAAAACAGGTTTCCTGGTTTGACCTTTAATCAATACCAGAACGAAGTGCTTTGATTCCTAAATTTTGAGGCGTGATATTTGGCTATATTCATATGAATATAGCCTGTGTTACCAACCGAATATTAGCATAGTAGTTGCTCTTAGCTTAGTTAATGGTTTCCAGTTGCACTTCATTTAACTATCTGGGCCAGTTTGTTTGACATAGATTAAACCATCTTAAAAAGAGAATGACAGCATTTTAGATCAAATATGATGAAATTTATGCCTAAAACAGTCATAGAATCTCTTCAAAGGAACATCTGATTCATTTAATGTCTCAGATGTTTCTCCTAAATGTCTTTTGAAATAACTGAGACAGCTGCTGTCGTACAGTATACAGCTATAAAATTTGCATAACAAAGCTTAATAATTTGGTCAAGGAAGAGTTTGATGAGAAATATTCTATATATATTACAGCAAGCGTTCTCAGTGTGGTCCTGGAGGGCCACTGTCCTGCAGAGTTTAGCTCCAACCCTAATCAAACACACCTGAACCAGCTAATTAAGCTCTGTAGGATTACTAGAAAGCTACAGGCAGGTGAGTTTGGATTGTGGAAAGTGGCCCTCGAGGACCAGGGTTGAGAACCCCTGTATTAGAGTATGTTGAAATCTCAGACTTTTCATAAATCTGAGCACAGTTTTGATCATTTCTGGGTTTAGAACTTCAATAATGTGATCTTCCTTCTGAAAACGATCCACTTAAACCAGCTGCTTTGCTTGTCTTAGATGGTTTAAGCTGGTCTTCCAGTCTGGCCAAATTGGTGTTTAGCTGGGAAAGTTCCTAAAACCAGGCAACAGACCATCACAATCTAAGACCAGCAAACCAGCTCAGGCTGGTTTATTATGTTTGTTGGTTTTCTCCAGTAGGGTTTAACTTAACAGTTTCCTACCTAGAGAAACAGTTGAGACATTTAAGATAACTTATTTGTGATTTTTCTTTCATGTGGGTCTTGCTATACCCCTGACCGTCATCTCTTTGAACATGGACAGCAGATGTTGTTTAGCTGCCAGAGTTTAAAGTGAATATGATTCTGTGTTTCTCCCCTGAGCATGAGAAATAACCTACAATAGCTTATTTCAAAGACTGAGAACTCTTCAAAGAGACAAGAGTTTCCAATACAATTATGAGATGATCATCATTTTTCCAATAGCTTCACACTGTGTGTAGTCGTACACATTCCATGTCAGAGCTCCTCTTCCTGTCTTTGTATCTCAGGCCTCCAAGAGTTTATGGCCTTGTCACTGTTATTGAACTTATGGAATGACTGTTTGAGGTCGCAGTGACGCTCTGTGCTGGAAAGGAATAATCGTGTTCTATTGAAGCCTGTCATTTTTGGATTTATTGTTTGGCGTAGGCAGGATTCTGGACATGTTTGTACAGTGATGAAGGTCCTTTCGCTCAGGGTGAAGATGAAAGTGTTTATAGCACGTGCTGTAGTCCTTCTGAAAATTCCCTTTGTCCTTGTTACACTCACGTTTATCTTTTTTTGACCGTCCCAGGTCTGTAAATCACGGCGTAAAGATCAGCACATCGGCATTGTGTTGCCGTGGAAAAACATTGGCAGTAAACCAACACTCAGTCGTAGCCTGTAGCTACAAGAAGCTGTTTTTTAAAGAGGGTGTTGCAACCTCACCCTGCCAGGAAAGGAGGGGCAGAGAGGAGGTGTCTTTTTTTCAGTCAACAAGAGTGAAATGGATGGTGAATGTTAAGTTCATGTAGGTGCGTAGTTGTATTTCTGGGATGAGCTGTGTGTTTTTAGGATTTAGATGCGATGGTGTGATTTTTGTCTGGCTGTGAATCACAGAGTATGTCTGTAGTGGGTGATGCACCATTCGACAGTGGTGTCTGCATGTGTGTCTGAGTGTTAACTGTACTGAGGACATGAAATGAAAAAGGTAGACAGTATGGAAGTGTGACTGTGTGTTGTGAGGTGGGCAGAAGGAATGTAATGTGGGCTAATATCTGTGTTAAGTTGAAGCTGTGGAATGTTTCAGGAATGAAAGGATGGGTCTAGTCTTGCACTGAGAATGTTACAAACACATTGATAGAGCTATCTAAGGGTGTGTTCACACTTCGGTTCGCTTGGTCCGGACCAAAAAAAAACAAAAAAAACATTTAGTCCTGGTCCGCTTAGCGTTCACATTTGCATTATCACCAAACCTAAATATACCGAACCTTAAGGCATATGTATATGTTCACAACCTGATTGGTCGGCTTTTATTACGTATATTTCGTGACAGAACTTACCGAACATCTAAAACAATGCTGTGTGCTGGGCTAAATGCACTCGTTGTATGTGCGTAGCCTGCATATGATGGTATTTTGACCAGCTGAGAACTCGTGAAGAGTTATCAAATGTTTAAAGGAGTCAAAATAGTGTCAGGAATCCCTCTGTCACACTCAAACAAAGATCTGTGATGAGACACGGTTCTGATGCCTGTACCAAACTGTGATGGGCAACATCGCGACTATGGCGAGAAAAAACAGGTTCGTTTACATGTCTTTGGTCCGTTGTGTTGTGTTCATATATCATTCGAACCGCACCAGAGTTTATTTGGAAGTGGAACGTGGCAGCGTTCACACTTATTCAAATGAACCGCACTAACAGAGCAATCAAAATTTTAATCAAACCAAACCAAGTGTGATCACACCCTTAATGTGACATACCATAGATTTCTTTTATAGTATGGTATGGCACATTTTTTTTGTAAAGAAAAACAAACAATTACATTATAAAAGATTTCTATTTCAAATAAATGCTGTAATGAGTCATTTTGCCATCAAGGGAATAAATGGCATTTTAAAATATATTAAAATTCTATATTTTAAATTGTAATCACATTTCACAATATTACTGTTTTTACTATATTTTTTATAAAATAAATGTAGCCTTGGTGAGCATAAGAGACGTAACAAAACATAAAAAATTAAAAATCTTGCCGAACACAATTGAAAAGCACACACTTTATATATATATATATAATAAAGTATTCCAAAAATGCTTGGACAAATAAATCCATATTTCTCCAAATTTATGTAGTAAACTGCGACTGTATCATCTGTTATTGTCCTTTTTTTTTGCTTAGGTTTGTACATCTCGAACTAAGGATTAATTATGTGCCTCCAAGCCTTTGCTCTTTTCCTCGGCAGGCCTGTTGTTAATACTCAAGTCTGGTCTTGTCTGTTGTAAACTCACCTATATATAGTGAAAATAGAGCAGGCCACTGGCCCACTGTTTGTCTCTGCCATCAACCTTCTGTTATTGTCTTCTCTTCTGTTGAGATTTCACGTCCCTTCCTGCGAATAGAGCGGGATAGTGCCCCACTTACACTGTATACTTCCAGCATGATTTAATCTTTTAGAAGAGACATTCATCCAGTTCATATACATCAGATAAATCTGTTTAAGAGAAACAGACACTTTTTTATGATCTTAAAGGGATAGTTCATCTAAAAATGAAAATGCATTTACTCACCAGTTTCTGTGGACAGAAATTGAGATGTTTATACCTAAATCAGACTTTCTTTCCATGTGTGTATCTATGTGTCATACATGACTGACACAAGCTGATAGCGGCAAACGTCCAAACACGCGTCTGGCTGTCTGAGTCACATCGCTGAATCTCAGCTCTGATGACTATCGCTACTGTCTGATACAGCGTCTGCTCCTTGTGTATATGTCTGAAAATGTGTCTACAACAGCTTACCGTTCTTAACTTCACCTGCCTTATAATTACTTCATCCAACCTGCTATTTATGCAACCAGTAAGCCCCTCAAAATAACAACCAGACCGCAAAATATCACCCAAGACTGAGACGCTATATAGATGGGAAAATTTAGAGACCTCTTACTAAGTTGTGTATATGTTCCGGCTACTCAGTTCAGATAAAATGTCTGGCTTTTGTTCTTGTTCGGTCAGGCTCAGGTGTCTTATGCGAACAAAGTGACAGAGACGGCCTTGTTTTGTCTGCAGCGCCCATCTGTTTTTAAACCAATGAAAACTTTTGATGAGGTAGGGAACGTTCCCTCCCAGAGCTCAGGAGGTGGATGTGTGATGAGAATGGACCCGAGACAGATGAGACTCTATCTTCAATTTGGTGCCAACGAAAACCATGCCATGAGGGACAGAAGTACAGCCTGTTCAATATGTCAGACTGTACCTGAATGTCGATCAGTAAAACGTGGGAAGATTTTTAGTGTTTCAGTTGAACAATCAACGCTCAGGTGCACAGCTTACCTTTCGTTTATGATCGGGCCGTCTGCACTGATATTAAAATTCTGGCTGTTCATTTTTGTTTATAGTTTAGGTGATATATATATATATTTGTGTTATATATATATATTTAATTGTTGTCATGGCCGATAACTTATAATATCTGATATAAAAATTTGATTCTACTTTGTAATAAATAAATGAAAAATGTAAACTAAAAATAATCATTTTAAATGCTACAAGTGAAATTAAGCATCACAACATTATGATGTTCAGTATAAAAAAAATTATATTAATTTTGAGATTTGCTAAAGATTACATTTAACAGTGTTATTATATTAAAAGATTAAATTACATTAACATTAAAGATGAACTTTATGTGAGTGTGGACATACACAATAAAAGATCCAATATCGATACGTTATATACATTTAAAAAAATCTCTAATAACAGCTGACAATCCAGCGTTATTCTAGTATTATGTAAATACTATTGTAGTATCTTTTGAATTAGCTTTTATTTTCATATGTTTAGTTTTCATGTTAATTTTAGTTTAAGTTTTACAAATGTTGTACTTTTGTCATTTTTTTTAATATATACCTGTATTTTTAATATAATTCTAAATAACTTAAGATTAAAAGAAATCTTTTTTAGTATTATTTGTAGTACTTCAACTTCAGCTTATTCATTCCAGTAGCAGTTAGTAGCCAAATAGCCTAATTTTTCTAATATGTAGATGTATATTTTATTTTATTTCAACTTTATTTCAGTGACCAAAAATTATTTTTAATAGTTTTAGTTAACAGTAACAACACTGTGACAACCGTTATGGATATATTGTACATTTCCTAGTTTACAACAAGGTTCATGAGATGATCTATAGCTGTGTTGTAGAGGTGTTCGTAGACTATCTCCGTGTCCTTGAAGCTAATGAGCTCACACACACTCACAATAACAAACAAAAAACACTACCTGCCCCCACCTTGCTAACTTTACTAGTGTTTGTCCCATGGGGTCATGCAGAGGCACCAGACAAAAGCACCCCCTCAACACACACAACAATACAAACACACACACACACACTCATTGACCTGTCTGTACAGAGCGCGCTCCAGCAGCTGCCACATTACCTCTTGTTCAGTGGCTCTGTCTGAATGAAGCGCTCAGCCCCTTCCTTCCTTCCCTCTCTCACAGGTCCACATCCCTCTTTCCTCTCCCCTCCATCCTGTGGAATTCTCTTTCATTCAAAAGATTTCTTCCTCTTTCTCAGTCATTTTTATCCCCATTGTTAAAGGAATAGTTCTCCCAAAAATGTAATTTCTGTTATCATTTACTCACCTTCATGTCAGTCTAAGTATTGCAAAAGGACCATTTTTATGATACTTTTATTGTGCTTTTTAGTAATTTGACACCCCCAGTCCTCATTCACTTTCATTATATTGAAAAGAGTGACTAGGAAATTCTTCAAAAATTCACTTTTGAAAGAGTGAGCAATCACTTTAACATGTGGCCTGCAAAACGCTCTCGCACTCATGACCCTTTTAAATGCAAATGGATGAACGTTTCGTCCTTTGGATGACGAGTTTCCTTTTATTCTCCATTCTCTTCCTCTATCTCTTTCATCCATTCTCTCTGTCTTTCTCCAGAGATAATAAAGTTTAGCATCAGTCTCTGTCTGCTCTAGCCACAGGGAAAGTGTTTGACCTGGACATTTCCATGGTGATGATTGCCAGCGAGAAATGAAGCGAATCTCTCGTCATCCACATCTTTTCCTGAAACAATACTTAAATGTTGGCCAGTAACTAGCCTACAGTAGTGTGACAGTAACTCAGCTATTGTCAAAACAATAAAGCTTATCCAGTAAAAAACAGCTTTTTCAAAAAAGCTGCATTGTAGTGTTTTGAAATGTAAAATTTTCTTTAATGTTATGTTTATATTTACAATTTACACACAGATTTATAGTTAATAGCTAACTGCTCTCTCCTAAAATATATCTTTCTTAGGAACCACTGGGAAGTTTAATCGTTTTAGTATGAGTCATAAACTCGTACTAAAGTATACTCATACTAAAGGTATGTTCATAAATGATTCATTTGAGTCATTTCATGTCATATTTTATGTGGCAAAATTGCTAAAAGCTATATTTCGTCACCAGTGTTGGGGGTAATGTATTGCGAGTACGTGAGTTACATAATCAGATTACTTTTTTCAAGTTACTAGTAAAGTTCCGCATTACTTTTAAATGTATAACTAAATATATCGGATTTACTTCTTCAAATAAGTAACGCAAGTTACAGTACTTTGTTTTCCCATTCATTTTTCTGCATACTATTCTTTTGTGATCCAGAATGTTTGAGCTGCGCCCTCTACTGTACAGGTGTGAATGTGCATTTCCTTCAGCCTGATGGTGCGTTCACACCGAACGCGAATAGCGCGTCAGGCGCGAGTGATTTCAATGTTAAGTCAATGCAAAGACGCGTTTCGCGCGTAAAAAATTCCTGCGGCGCGAATGAGGCGTAGAGCGCGGCGCGGTAGACGCGAATACGCCTCATTCGCGCGTCAAGTTCGCGCGAATAGCGCGAATTGAGTGTCTAGCGCGTTAAGCGCGTTATGCGCGAATGATTTTATTAGTGCTATTTGTGCATTCACGCGTTTGACGCGAATTCGCGTCTGCCGCCCGAGTTGAAAAATCTGAACTTCTGCGTCAATTCGCGCCGCGTTAACCAATCAGGAGCCTGCTTGCTGCTGTCACGTGGTGAACTGACAGTATATAATGTTATTTTATGTTTGGCCTCAATAAATTATTTTGTAATATGACTAAAATGCACAACAAAGCAAATCTTTCACATAAAAACTCGATTTCAATATGAGAGATACTCATTTTTTATTGAATGCTATTTATTCCGTATCTATTCTAGATTATATGAAACTTTATTAATCTAATGTAAAGACAACAAACACAATTTAGTGTATAAAAACTTCTTTTTTTTTAAATCACAGGACAGGTTTCACTTTTGGAGGCTGGCTCCATTTATTATCAAAACAAAAATAAATGACAGATTAGGTGTGGGCGAGGGTGAACCTCGCGCCGGGCTGTACAGCACGGGCTCGTCATGCAGCGACCACTCGAGGCCGAGGCTTATACGGCCTACGCTGTCCTCGTCAGCGTCCTCACCGTTAGGTCCACCAAACCTACCTCCTGGAGCAAATTGTGAAACTCCTGAAACCCTCCGGAGGGTCTGGTGGACCCGAGTACAGCGACGATGTCCCCTACGCAGCTGTTTCTGCTCTCCAGAGCATATACGAGCGGTGACTCTCTCGATTAATGCTACTGCTAATGCTCGATAAACATCTAAAAAAGATGGCCGCCAACAGGTTTCGAAACTTTCGCCTCCGGATTTCGCCTCTGACGCGCGTGACGCGCGTAAATTTCATTTCAAACTTTTGATTTTACGCGCGTCAATTTCGCTCTTGACGCGCGAATTAACACAAAGTGGTCAAGCGTATAACTAGACGCGGCAGGCGCGAATTTGACGCGCTATTCGCGTTTGGTGTGAACGCAGCATGAGGCTTATTCATTTCACTTTTGGTATGAAAGGTCCTTTACATTTATCAAAAATATTACTTTTTTTGTTATTAAAAAACAAACAAGCAAGCCCAGCCCAGGTGAGAAAAAGTAACACAAAAGTACCGTAACGCATTATTTTCCATAAAAAGTAACTTAACTCAATTAGTTATTTTTTTAAGGAAGTATTGTAACGTATTACTTTAAAAAAAGTAATTTGTAACACTGTTCGTCACTATGTTTTTGACTTGGTTATATAAATTAGTGTTTCTAGTCTTAACGGTAGATTTATTAAAAATGTTCTGTCTCCATGATTAAATTAAAGGTGAACTAAGTAACTTTTTTACCTTAACCGAACAGCTTCGGAGTCATTGGAATAGGTATATGATTTTTTTCGGGTTTAATGGTGGTCGTCTCTCACCCCCCTATCGCCTGTTAGCGGAAAAACCACCCTTGCGACTTTGAGCCGGCGGGCCGCAGCGTCAGGAAGTATCGCGTGATATCAGGTCTCGCGATGTAACGAATTGCTTTACGGCAAAAAAATCTGCTAAAATTCTGTCATCATTGCGCTCCCTCACGCTGTTCGAACCCGAATGAAGAAGACGTTTTAAAGAATGTCCCATCTGCTTTGATGTCGTTGATCTACTAGCCTCTGGTATCTGAGAGTCGCCAACGAGTTTTTCGACAGTGTTGTCAAATATCTATTCCGAAGCTGTAGGGGGAGAAACCTGCGGGCAAAAAGCGAGAATACAGCGAAGAAATTCCCGAAACTGCATAGCCCTGCTTTAAATTATAAAACTAAATTATATCTAATTATATATATTTACATAATATACTGTAGGTATTTATAGATATTTAAGAAGCCATCACTCCTTAAGTTACTACAGTGCTAATTGCTAATACAAAGACAACATTGGACAACATAGAGAGTTCAGTTCAGCAATCATTGACTCTTATGAGCCGATTCTTTGAATGAATCAGTCAGAAAGACTCATGAAGTTTGGGCCCTTTTTTCTTCAGAAGTTTAGTTTAACTGTAGCTTAACTGCATTTAGCGATGAATAGCTCCAAGTATTTTCAAAGCGGCTTCCAATTACAGCTTGATAAATGACGATGTACACCAGAAAACACCCTTGAGGAACCAACTAATTTTCTGTTGTTGTTTAATGCACAGTACTTTAACGTTTTACTTTATAATTGATGGAGATGGAAGGTGTGATTTATCCTGGGCTGTGAAGGCGCTAATAGATCCATTGATCAATAGTCAAATATCCCCATCTCTGTTATTTTCCTTCATTTATTCTCCTGCTGTTGCTTTAATGCTCATGTGCTTGTGTTCTCCTGTGTGCATTTTCAACAAATGAGAAAACATTCACTGTCACAAAGTCATCGACTCGCCCTCACATATATACCCCTGTGAATCACTCGCTAAACATCCAGTGTCCTGATCGACAGACAGAGAGAGAGAGAGAGAGAGAGACAGGGAGACAGGGAATTTTTGAGAAGTGGGAACAGAAAGAGACAGACAGAGAGGCTTGGCATACTTTCTATAATGGAGGCAAAGTTCAACAGCTCATGATGTCATCAGTCCTCCAGAGTCTTTTTGCTTGGCAGGAAAATATTCTTGTGAAAAAAGAGAGGCGAATAGCCCAGAAAGCATACAGCACTCCTTTTCTAACTGCAATTTGCTTCTGCTTTTCTAAAGGCAGAGCAGGCAAGTGAGATAAGACGGGAGAAGAAAGACAGAGACATCAAGTCACAGAAAATTCTTTTCTGAAGGTTTTTTATCCAATTGCTGCAACGGCAAAGTCAATCACCTAATTAATTTATTCTTTATTGTCAGCCCAATCAGGAAAGACGTAATTCTATCCCATTTGTGAAGGAGGAACTGCATCAAGCTTCAGCATTTTTGTATCTATCTGTTATCTATGTGGCACTATTTTTGGATAATTTTCTTTGGACTTTATGGATGCAAGCCAAATGACAAGATTATTCATACCTACTTGATATATTTGTGACTAAATGATTTTAATATTAATGTGGTAAATTGTGACATTGCTTGCCAACCTGTAAACAACTAAACTCTGCTTTGCATTGTGCCTAGCAACACCCTGCATTGTTCTTTGCTGAATTGACATATTTCCTGTTAAAACAGGAAGCTTGGACATTTTAGGCTTTAGTTAGATGGTATTATGGGGATTGTCATACTTGTTTTAGAGTGTATTTGACTGTACAAAAATCTGCATAGTGCAGCATAAGCCATCCATATATTACAATATATTTTATTAACATACTGTAATATATTTTTGCTGGTGTATTAGAAGAGAAAACGTTCTCAGACTGCTCAGGCCTGGTCAGAATGTCTCATTCCTTTGCAAAGACTCCCAAAGAATGGCTTAAACTGCCTGAATGGGAAAAATGGAATTAAAGAGCTCTCTCAGCTGGTCTGAGTGCTTCTCATTATTTTGGTATTGTGTGTATGAATGGATAGAGGAGGCTGTGGAGGTATGCATGCAAGCATTTGTGCATGTACGTTCACGCATTCCTCATCTATGCGTGCATCAGTGCTCTGTGTGTGTATGCGTGTGCCAGCACTACATGGTGACATCTCAACCAGCTGCTCGCAGGCAGTAAAGCCTCTCGGGCGCTATTGTGTCCAGCCTCGGTGTCCTCCGGCTTTAAGGGAGACACTACAGGGACTGTCCCTCACCCGGGCAGCACAGGCAGGGCATTCATCTGTCAGATATGCCCTCCGTGAGCCTCTCCTCTCTCTCCTCCAGCTCCGAGCACAGGGACACCATTCATCAGAGCACTGCCACTCTCCACACAGACCTTTAAAACACACAGGGAGGAATTCACGCAGAATGAATTGTGCTCACTGATAGCGTCGTGTCTTTGCTGTCTGCGTTGTTTTGGCACAGAACGACGCAAACGAGACCAAACATTTTGCACTAAGCGCAATTTGTTTGGCACATTTCTAGATATTGTGGGCAGTGAGGAGTTTCTGTGTGTACAGAGGTGCAGAATTAGCGTTATACCACAGGGATCCGAAAGGAAGATGTAACTGCAGTTTTTGGCTGCATCCCATTTCACATCACCTACTATCCTAGATATTATGTTAAAAACAAAGTGCTCAGATAATGTACTATTTCCACAGAGTTTTCAAAATTTCAGAATCAGGTTTTCTGATGTACCGATGGCATACTCTCTGACTACATTCTCAAAAATACACTTTTACATTCACAGGGAAGTACATGAAAGTTTGAGGTGGTAAGGTTTTTTAGGTTTTTGCTGAATAAAAGTATTATTTATAGTAATTTTTAATTTTATTTTAATTTCTGACCCCAAACTATTGAACAGTAGTTTATGTACTTTAGTCTGCAACATAAGTATGCAAATTGAGAATCAGGCTGTGTGAATTGTCTAGTAAGTAATGGAGAGAAGGAAAGAAAGATGATTACCTCCTAGTAAGTTCCTACTCATGAGTCTGAAAGTCATAATTATGATGTGAAGTGATTTTTCCCGCAAAAAAACATTCAGCATTTTCTTATTTCTTTCTTTCTTTAAAACTTCCATGACAAAGACATGAAGCTTTTAAGCTCTAGTACAAGAAGATGAAGACTACAGATTGTGGACTAGACCAAAAATGATACTTCACCTCCACAGAGAATTATGCTAAACAAACCACCTCGTAAACCAGCTAATTGAGTTGAATTTCCGAACAAGCTTTATTGATATTGCATCAATATACCTGTACCTGCAAGGTCAACATAACTTCACAATGACAACTGCGCAACAAATACTAAATTGCTTCCTCCATGATCCATGAATTGATGCCTCCAGTCCGAAGTGAGTTTCCCACTGATAATCACAACTTTGTGATGGCGTTCATGCGGAGCTCATCTCGTAAATACGATCATTCCTACATGACTCGAAGGCAGCATGTGTCCTGACAGGGGAGGTCTGTTAGTAATCAAGCACCTGCTGGCTATCTGCTGCACTGCATCAATCACCTGTTAGCTTGAGCGCAAAACAGTGAACTCACGGTTGGAGAGCTGTAGATGGGGGTATGTGGGGGACATGGAGCGCACTGTGTTGGAAATTAGCCATTCCTTCCTGTTCTACTGCACAATGGCCCTCTGCTGAATCACTCAATAAGAGAGGGGAGGGTTACAGCAGAATAGTGGAGTGTCTTGATTGAAGCTAAACTCCCCTCTTTCTTTTTTTCGTTGAACAGTTCTAGAGGGTTTCTGCAGTAACAATGACTGATCACAATCAGCCAATCAAGCACTGTGAATTTGTTGAGAAGACAGTTATAGAGTGCTATTGGTTGACTGTGGCTTTATTAAGATGGGTGATACACGTGTCTATTGGCACAGTGCCAGGCTTAAGTGGGTTTTTGCCAGAGAAAGGGTGAGTGGGTGGGACTGGTCCAGGGGGCCGAACTGCAAATATTTGTTTAACTGTCAAAGACCAGCCGCACTTGTGGGTGGCTTTGTAAACGAGAGGACAGATGGAGTCCATGTTGTGTAAATGTGCCGGGAAGGGGTTTGACGCAAAGAGACAAAATGTAAAAAGCAATGTAGCATTACATTATAGTCACAAGCCTTGTTTACACCTGGTAAGATCTCGGGTGATCTGATCACAAGTGGTGACTACAAACATCACTTATGTTAGTGTTTTACTGTATATCATAGCAGAATGTTTAAATTAATCAGCATGAATTTAGTGCTGTCCACTTGTGATCACATTGCCAAGATTGGATCCAGGTGTAATGTGTGATCATTTGTGAATATAAACTCAACCCTTTTCTCTTTCCTCTCTTGCAGAATGTGTTGGCAAAGGCCCTGTACGACAATGTGGCGGAGTCTCCGGACGAGTTGTCCTTTCGGAAGGGCGACATCATGACCGTCCTGGAGCGGGACACGCAAGGCCTGGACGGCTGGTGGCTCTGTTCGCTGCACGGCCGTCAAGGCATTGTTCCTGGCAACCGGTTGAAGATTCTTGTGGGCATGTATGATAAACAGCAACAGCAGCAGTTACAGCAATTGTCGAGCCAACCCAGCCCAACCCAGAGCCTTCTCAACCTGCCTCAGAGTGCCTACAACAAGCTTCCCCCATCATCCCAGTACACAGCCATGCACCCCGCCTTCACCTCCTCCAGCTCCGCCAACTCGACCAACCCAGATGGAGTCTACATGCTCCCCCCCAGCCACGGCCTGCCCGCCTCCTCCAACCTCTACCAGGTGCCCACCGGCCCCCAACCTCCACAGCCCCAACCTAAAGCCCCTGCTGTGGCACAAAAGCAAAGCCAGGCACAGTACCCTCCCACCCAGCAGGATGTCTACCAGGTGCCCCCCTCCATTAATGTTCCAGGCCAGGACATCTACCAGGTGCCACCCACTGCAGGAGGGCCGTGTCCCGGGCAGGACGTGTACCAGGTGCCACCCTCTATGAACCAGACACAGGACATTTACCAGATTCCACCATCAATAGAGAGGAGCTGGGACTCTCCCAAACCCATGGGAAAGGTAGGAAAAGATTGTCTTGTATTCACATATATGTAACACATTTTCAGACATTTACTTTCATAACAAACAGAAAACTTGAAAGAAGATTGGTTTATTCAAAGATTGGTTTTGTGGAAACGTGATTTTACCCCATAAACTATTCATAATAACTAAAATGTTTCCCTATTTACTTTTTAAAAACGTATTCCGATTCATTGGGTCATATTATAAAAAACATGTAATACATAACTTTCTCCTCTACTGTTTCACTCTATAATACATATTTATTAAGTAAAATAGGAACAGCATTTAATGTTGACCATATTTATACACAAGGACATGTGATGAGAGATAGCCTGGAAAGCATACAGAAAAGCTACCTAGAGAAATATAGAGGGGTGTTTGAGGGAGGAGAGTGTCATAAATAATGCAGAGTTTTTAACGCTGGTGACTGTGGGCAGTACAGAGTGAGTAAGCACTTTTTTTCCGAGTGGTAACTACAGGTTGAAGCTGTGGGCAGTGACGGTCCCTTGAGAGAGTGTTGCAGGCCACTCTTAGGGCACTGAGCCATATGCCACAGCTGCCGCAGTGGCAGGGGAAATGAAGTGTAAAGATGGAAGGTTGAAGTGAGGAGAGGTTCAGCTGCAGACCTGCTCGCTGTTAGCCACCTGTCAAATCTGCTCTACCTACAGCCATAAAGATAGAGAAATGACTCAGTGTCACTGGTAAATGTTTCGGATTACACTATTTGGCTCTTTGTGAGTGCAATATCTACAAAGTGATTTAAAAAATCCTTATATAGTCATACATTTCAGGTCTTGGAAAAATCATGGAAATGTGCCATGCACCATGGTATTTACATGGTATTCCAAGGTATCTCAAAGAATACCATTCTTACCATTCCAAACTTAAGGTAAGACCATGGCAATTTTTGGCACGTTTTAGTTTTTGTAAAATAGTTGGCATAGTTGTCGTTGGTAAAATGGTTCTGTCAGCCGGGAATTTGAATTAATATGACACTGGTGGAAAAGTAAATGAAAAACCATCCTGCCCTTGAAACTGAAAATAATAAAAGTTTAATACCTCAACAAGATGTGAATTCTTAGAAGATTTCTGATTCTTCACATTTTGTAAGTGGTTTAAGCTTTAGCTCAGCTTTGATGCGATAATTTTAGTATCATGCTTTTGTCTATCCTGAGCCATGGTTATCAAAGCTACCAGTTCCTTTTCACAGAGTCAGAAAGTAGAAGTAGTAGTCCCAGCTACTTTACAACATACTTTACTACCTCTCATGTCATATGAGTAGTTGACAGTCAGTTGAATGTTGGTAGAGTCTGTGCTGCAAACCCAACGGCTAAAGGATCGATACTGATGGCAGTGACCCAGGAACTTACTAAACACCATGAATACTGCAGTGAGGGGGAAGAGATAGTGTGGATCAGACGTCAAAGCCAGAGTGGATTCCAGTGAGGAGCGCAGTGCTTACGTTCTTCAGGATTTGGTGCTGCATTGAAGCCAAATATATTGCAGTATCACTGCTTCCAGAATATTCTCTCATTGCAGTTTTCCATCTTTGCTAGAGCAGTTGATAGTACTAAAATGCTGTCACTTCAATGCAATCTCACAAAGTTCCATAATAAGCGATAAAGCTGCCAACAATGCACTCTTACTTGCATTGTGTCTAAACTTTGTTTGTTAATGAGGGGTTTTGCGAGCCTGCATAACTCAGCACTGAATAAAAACTCTGGTGTTTTGAGCGTTGAGTGGATTCTGACTAACTGACTTACCACTGATTGGCCATTGTGTTCACGAGATCAACAACTATGTTTGTGATTGGCTACATTGCTCACCGCTGCAAAAACACATTGTAAATAGATACATTTGACGTTCTCTTTGGCGCTCCAGCGCCAAATCCGTTTCGCCAATATATTATTACAGTATCAACAGTATCTAGCCCCCCCTGCAGAACCGGGCCTAAAAAGAGAACTAGGAACAAGGAAACTAGACCTCTATTATCATGTCCTTCCGTGATCATTCTCAGAAGCATTAGTTTCTATTTGCAATGCTTGTCTTGAGGTTTTCCTTTCGTGAGTTTTATGAGGGGAGATTTTGATGTGTTTTCTTAACGTCCTCTATTATGATTACTTGTCCTTGTGCCCACAGTCCTTCCATCACTGGCAGCTTTTCATTATGTGATAAGAGTGAGAGAGAAGAGGATGGATACACACACACACACACACACACACACACACACACACACACACACACACACACACACACACACACACACACACACACAGCAGAGCGCTAAAAAAAACCTTTATACTTTTGCTCTGCTTGATAAAGGAATGTATTTCAAGGCAGAAATACTCCAGTCGGTTAATTCTCTCAAGGCCCATGCTTAACTAAATAACTGGCAGCAGTGTGTGTGTGTGTGTTATGCTGGGGTAAAATAGAGTGCAACAGAGGCTTTTCATTTTTAAACGTGTTTAAACTGTTATATTACTATTCTATTTTTGATCAAATAAATGCAGCCTTGGTGAGCATAAAAATTTATCGAAACAGTGTAAAATTCTACCTACTCCTAATCTTTAAAACAGTAGTGTATATGGTAAACATTTTAGGGTATTGGGTAAACCGTAAACTGTTCAAATATTTTCAGATATTTAAGTTGTTTGAAAGAGATAGACTTGATTATTGATTCTGGGAGTGGATGGTCGCTGTTGAACTCTTTTGCAGTGATTCCTGTTTTCTTAGTAACAGCAACTTCTCAAGTCTCTCTTTGGGACCATAGGTAGTGTAGTTTTTTTAAATGTTGTTATAAATCCTAATTTCAATAAGTTGTGGTTATGCTTAACTATGGACAGACTCGCTCATACTGTGTATACTGTGGATATGTGGATACTGTGGCAGCAGTAAGGAGTTATATGATCATTGTGGAAGGGGTCAGGGTTAGGAGTGAGGGATTGTGATAAAGCAGCTGGGACAACAGCGCTGTGTGTCACATCAAAGACATGCGCAGGCAGGGTGTGTCAGCACGCGACCCACAAAGCCCTCGCACGCTTCTCCAACGGGCAGCACTTTAATTCCTCCCTTACTTTCCCCTGTCTGAATTAATCATCATGGACTCTTATTTATGGAAGTCATTTCACATTGTGTGATATATTGCAAGAAATGACTAATAATAGCCATAATTGAGAGAAATAAAGTCTCGTAAAGTAGCAATTATGAGAAACACAGTCACAATTACCATACGTTTTGTTTACTACCAGGTGGAATTGAGCTTCCATAACCATTTGCATTTGCTAAAAAGCTAAACTCAGTGACTCACATCAATAACATTTTTGATAAGAATTAACACTAAACATTATGGCATGCTTCAATCAAAAAATTCTTACGAAATATGACTGTAATACCGGATGTGACCTTCAGTTGCAAAAATAAGATTTGTACATGTTTGTGACTCACCGCTGCTAAGACTCGCCCTGGTGTCCTGCTTACACATTAACCAAAGTGAGCTTACACTATCAACTCAAGTTGCACATTGACCATTAGAGTAAATAAAACTGACGGATGAAGAAAGATTTGAGCATAAGCTTGTTCGTCCGGTTTAGGGCCATGTGAGCGTGTCACAAAGAGGGTTTGTGGGTGAGGTATTTAGTTCTATTATGGATGCAGTTGAATGGACAGTGAAGAGGGGCAGCAGAGGTGGAGAAAGAGTCTGGTCTTATCTCTTTAATAGCCCCTGCTATAGCCGTTCGCTATGCTGGAGAGATAGCTGGGGTTTATTAAGGCAAGGTGTACTGGGAAACAGGAAGGGGGTGATGGCAAAGGCTAGATTGAGATTCTGCTGTTAGTTTGCCGCACTGCCTGTTCTGAAAGTAAATGTGTAATCTTTGGAGACTTAGTTGAGGCTGCTCACCTGATCAGGCAGAGGAGAGGAGGGAGCGGGAGGAGGTGCTGGCTTGGCTTATCTGCAGGACCAGGCAGGCAGCGTTTAGAGGAGAGGGAGGGGAGAACATTGTGAGGAGACAGAATAAAGGAAGACCAGAGGGATCGTAGATCCAAACTCCACTGACACATTCATGGAGCTACATCGGTATGGAGAAACACATTAGTTTAACATCTGCTATCATAATGTTATCAATGTGTTAAGCAATGTTATGAGTGAATTTCAAGCATCATTTTTACAGCACTGAAGGGCACTGCTGAGAAGGAATGCTATAACCGGGCCATTCCAGCAAAAGTGAGCCATGGAATGCTGTCACCTAGCAAAGAGTTAGATGATGACATTTCCTCACTAAAGCCTGTGGTTATTTGCATCTCTTGCTCTTGTGCACCCATGAAGTATCATCAATTTCTTGAATATTCCCCTTTGTTTGCCATTGGTTGACCGCCCCAAACTCACGCATTGGTTGAGCCAATGGCACCCCCGGTGTCAGAATATGCCTACTTCCTTACTATTTAGTAGGCAAAAAAATAATAGAATGTGAGCCGTAGTATGTCCGAATTCATAATATTTATAAAACGGCAGGCGAAAAGCACCCAGATTGACCTGCTATTTCCACCAAGAATCTGAGGTTCTCAGCCAATGGACACTTTAATTCATTTGACCATGATGCCACGGGAGAGGATTTGTGAATGGCAATGAAACGACGCAACTGAAGCTGGTAGCTAACGTGACAGTGACAATATAATGCATGATCATGTATGTCTGAATTTCATTCATACTACACATATTAATACTATATAGAACATAGTCAACATACTTTTTTAATGGTTACAAAGGTAGTTTCAAACTAAATGTAGCACCTACTAGACAGTTTGTGATTTCGGACACAGCGACTGTTTTGGGATGGTTAGGATGCTCAAATAAACAGAAATATTTTTAAGGAATCTACCAAGCCACACTATTATTTACCTTGTCCACTGTCTGTTATTTCTCTCCAGAAGTTATGTGAGATAACAAAAATTGTGTTTTGTTTTTTGTTGTTTGTATCTCATGTCATTTTGCTTTATTCATTTTTGCTTTATTCTTCACTATTATCTCATGGCAAAGTGTGTACAGGGAATGGGAATACCGCTGGGTGCTTGTGTGTGTCTTGTGGGAATTTCCCTCACTGGCTGGCACATCTGTAATCTGCTGCTCCTCTCTCCCCTCACATTCCTGAAAACCAGAGCTACTCCTCCCTGCCTTTAGATGGCCTTCAAGGCATCATGCTCTCCACTTCATTTTAGGGAATCAGTTCATAAACTCTCCGCCTAATTCGTAAACGTTATGGGAAGCGCGCTAGCTAGACTATGTCGGTTGAAGACCCAAGTAAAGGCCCTCTCACCATTTCTAATTTCACTCACCTCGTTCGGCATGATCTTGCGGCTATCAGTGCAGAAACAAAAACTGCTGCTCTGTATGTTTTTCCTTCGTCTCCAGTCGCGTTCATACTGTATGCAATTTGTGTTAAGCTTATTTCATCCATGAAAAAGCCCATAGATTTACCCACATATAAACCCTCCCCTTGAAGAAATCAGGACAGAAGTGGTCGAAAGTGGACAAAAGAGACGGATTAAAACACCAGATGTAAACGGGAATGTGTCTCCCTCATCTATTTGCGATCCAATCGACCAAAATATTTCTTAATACCAAGTGTAAACAGGGCCTTACATTATTTTTCAATACATGTGCTAGATGGATGTCTTTGAACATTGTGCTTGCGTCTTTTGCAGTGTTTCATTCAAAAATCAAACACATCTTGAAACCTTACGTTTTTTTTTATTTTCCACTCATCGTGTTATGCGTTTTTCAAAGCAAAAAAGTGTTCAATGTCAGTGGCCAATAAGAAAATCTCATATTCAAATGGCATCATCACTGTTTTTCAAGTTACATACATTGTGTCAAATGTTTCATTTTTTTATGATTTATGATTCTTACATTCAAGTGAATCCTTCAAATTAATTAATATAGAGATATAGAGGATTCATTTGGGATGTGGACACCGCTGCCATAGGCAATCTATCCTATCCCTCTCTTTCTTTCTGTTTCTCCTTTTGATTCTTTTCTTCTCTGTAAGTACTTCAGATATTGAATTGAGAGCCCTTAATGGTTGTTTAAATAGTCTCAGTTCCCCTCAGGGGCCTGTGTGTGATTTTAGGTTTGTATCTCTGGGCCTCACTGCAGTGCATTGTGGGCTTTTAAAGAGGGACTTTGATATTGGCCTCACATCACAGCACACGAGTGAAGCATTGGCTGCTCCAGGGCACTGTGCCTCACGTAGCCTCATTACTCTCTCCTCAGACTGCACACGCTGACTCTGAATCAGCACATATCCACCAGCAGTCTCCTGTACATAGTAATGTGATGCAGAGAGTGTGTCTGAAGACAACACGGCATCCATTACAAGCAGCGTGTCTGGGCTCAGTGTAGCGGCTGCAGGTTTCCAGTGATGTGGCTCAGGCAGAAGATTAGGAAAGAGAGAGCGACTAAAGGAGAAAGCTAGTGCTGATGCCATGTTTCCTTTACAGCTGGAGGAGATGCAGGAAGTAGCGTGATGACTGGGCAGTTCTGAACACGGTGTGTATCTGGTCCACCGATGTGCTTTATTTATATTCCCTGAGCTTCAGAGCATTGTATCCTCATGACCAGTGTTGGGGAGTAAGAAGCTAAAAAAAAAGAGACTATTTTTCAGTAGCTTGAGAATAGCCCAACTCCCTACTGAAAAAAAAAAGTTACACCAGCCTAAGCTGGTTTTCTGGTCTAAGCTGGTCTCACAGGCTGATTTAGAGGGGTTTGGGCAGCTTTTACTTTTTATAACCAGCTAAGACCAGAAATACAGCAGAATTAACTCCAACTGATCCAAAACAGTATTGTTTTTCCAGTGACAAGCTACCTTTTCTAATAAGAAATAGCGGTGTAGCGCAACAGAATGCTATTTTATGTTCCATTGTGTTGCACATGCAGCTTTACAGCCAAGCAAACTGAGGGGTTGTTTACTCAACACCGGTTTCCACTAAAAATGGAAAACCTTTTATGCGTTTTTGCCCGTAATTTACACAACAGCGTTTTAGGGTCTTGAAAATGCTAACTTTTAAAAACATGATTCAAAGTGCAAGTTTTTGAAAACGATAGCATTATCGTATTTGTGTTAACTACAAAAACGTGAAACAGTGACATCATATGTATGCGTATTAAATGTTCAGTCTATTGGTGCGCAGTGTTTCTTTACAAAGTGACATCGCCAACTACTGGCCTGGCAGCATAATACAGTGGTTTAGTCGTTTTCGCAGATCAGTGTGAATGGGGATCGTTTTGACAGAAAAAACGTTTCAGTTTTTAGTACATTGACGTGTAAACATACCATAATCAAACACTAATCAAAACCATAATAAAACCATAATCAAACACTCTCTCATATGTAATGAAGTCCAATTAATTTTAAGTAAATCAGTTCATTCTTTCCTGTTAATGATCTGGTTCAAATATGATTAACCAATTCCAGTTCACAGAGCCCCGCATATGATGTGGGGGGGAAATCATGATATTGTGGGACTTGAATTAAGAATGTATTCCCAAGAATTAATTTCCAACTTATAATTTTTTTCCCCCTATTTTTAGTTAAAATCGTGGCCATGATTGAACTACATTAAAACAAGGAAACAAATTAGGGAACAAACTTAACTGAAATGATGGAACAAATTAATAAAACAGGGCCAAAAATTAATAAGTTGTGGGATTTAATTATTAATTTGTGGCCACAATATCTTATTTATTTTTTTCTGCATGTCATGCACGTGGCTTCTTACTTGTGCCGAATTTTATGTATTCTGTGTATTTATATGTATTTGGCATAATACGTAATCATATGCATTTCCTTTAATGTATGTAATGAAATATTTCATTAAATGCTGCTATAAATTAGTGTATTTGTTTTCTTACTTGTATTTAGTGTTTGTATATGTTCAAGTTTAATGGTGTCACTCCAGTTCTATTAATCTATTATTACTGTAACATAAAAAAAAAGAAAAAAGAATCCCCTCTTAAATAGCTTTAATACTTTTTTAGTAGCTTGTAGTTTAGTTGGAGTAGCTTTAAGCTTGAGAAGCTACAGAGTGACTGTCTTCGAGGACACATCGCTGTTGGACACATCATGTGTCCATTTGGCTTTCACCTTCAGGGCCCCGAGAGATCTTCGTTAGGTCAGTCAGGACCAGTGAGGGGGTCTTTTGAGTTTGTAACCTTGAGCACACCACTTTATCAGTTAACACAGCCACACAGCCACAGGTCATGTCCAACAGAGAGAGTGAAAAAGACAGCATGTGTGTGTCTGAAGAAAGACAAAATATGAATCTTCCTAGCAGGATCTCCTCCATTACCTGCTGTGGCCTCATTTTCTGCTCTGACAGCGAGTTCCGAGCGAGGGGACGGGAGATTGACAGCTGAAGGGAGCAGAGGAAAACAGCGAGATCAGTGGGACAGAATTAGCAGTCTGAGCGGCGATGGCGGGTGGAGCCGCGGGAGCAGGTTTTGCTTCTCTTGCGCAGTGTCCTGTCATTAACGTCCCCACATAGCCAGCAGCAGATCGAGGGAGAAGGGGAGGGGAGATGGGGCCCAACGCGGGCCCCTCAGCGTAAACAGCAGACCACTGCGAGCCTTTATTTGTGCTCCAGTGGCCTTCATCAAAGGGCTGGAATATCACAGGAGGCCACAGGGTTCACTTTGTACTGCAGGGAGTTGAAAGGACTGAAAAAACACAGATCAGAGAGAAGAACAGGGGGCCTAATGGAGCCGCAAACTCATTTACTGCGTCTTCACACACGCTGTATGTCTTCTGCTGAAGAGTACACACAACCTTTGCTCCCTGTGTGTTGTTCATAATTTTAATTTATGTTCATATAGGTGCGTACTAGTAGGTTTAAAGGAGCCTCGGTGTCAGATTTTAATTGGCTCGTGAAAAGCTAACTTCAGCACCACGGGCTAAACTCAGTGGTCACCATTTAAACAATCTCTGTGATGTTTTACATCTTTCCCTGAAGGTCAAAGGATACAGGAAATTACAGCTAGTTCTGAAATGGAGAGCAAATGTTGACTTATGTAAACAGCTAATATTTATTGTCACTTTTGTTAAAAAAAAAAGTTCCCCCAAAAATAAAAATTCTTTCATCATTTAATAACCCTTATGTTGATAAATGACAAACAGGGTCCAAACAGCTATTTAAATACTATTATTTATTTATATACTATTACTAGTATTTTTTTATATTTTGAATTAGCTTTTATTTTTTTTTATTTATTTTTTATTTCAGGTTAAGTTTTAGTAATTTTGTTATGTGCTTTTGTCATTTTTTTTTTATTATATATTTATATTTAGCTTTAATTTTTATTTCAGCTTATTCTATTTCAGTTAGTTGCCAAGGCAACATTTCAAATTTTTCATCATTCACACATTTTTAGTTAACTATAACAACACTGGGTCCAAAACTAAATCTTTTGTGTTCCCTAAAGGTTTGTAACCACATGAGGGTGAGTAAATGATAAGATAATTACATTTTTTTGGCTGAACGGTCACTTTAAATGCACTTTCACGCTAAATATCCTGAATGATATCTCTTTTGAGCGTCTTTCACTTCCTCAAACACGCACAATGGTCTCAGGAACTGACCAACCTTTGATCACTGGCCATAGGGACGGTGTGGTCTCCAAGGAGACACACTCATCTCTGTCTTATTAATAGGTGCTGCGGACAGGCCTGAGTGTTGTGTTGCCAGGAGAGCAGGAGGAGAGGAAGTGTGTGTGTGTGTGTGTGTGTGTGTGTGTGTGTGTGTGTGTGTGTGTGTGTGTGTGTGTGTGTGTGTGTGTGTGTGTGTGTGTGTGTGTGTGTGTGTGTGTGTGTGTGTGTGTGTGTGTGTGTGTGTGTGTGTGTGTGTGTGTGTGTGTGTGTGTGTGTGTATGTGTGTGTGTATACGGAGGTCTGCACATATGCTGTCTCAGTTATATGCACTATTGCAACCAGCATCGGAAAGAAACTAGAGTAAAAGAGGAAGAGCAACGAGATGAAACCGAGAAAGGAAATGCGAAAACAGAAAGATAGAAAGACAATATGCTGAGCTGGTTTGAATAAATGCCATGCAGGCGCACCACAGGTAGATTGTTTGTGAAAGAAAGAGAAAGATTGACTGAAGAGACGAATATGCTCTGAAAGAAACAAATAAGCAAACTGAGGAGAAAGAATTATGTTTTTACAGGTTTTATTTCTGATCTAATTTCTGTCCTCCATAATCTTTATAATAAAATGTAATGTGAGAAAATGTAAGTGGTGCTTGTTTGTGCAGAATTTGCTGCCACAATGATTTAGTAGGTAGTTGCTAGGTGGTTTAAGTGTAAGGGATTGTTTTGCCAGATTTCGTAGTGTCCTAGCAAGCAGCACTAATAAGTGATGGTTAAAACATATCTTGAAGGGACGTTTCACACCCAGCGTGGACATGGCAGTAATGTGGGTCATGTGTCAGGGAGCTTTGGGGAGCTGTTACTGGAGATCTGTGTGGATTAGTACCCGGGGGCTCGCTGTCTCCAGGAGTCCCTCCGGCCTCCCTCCCCACCAGCCGTCCCGTCACACACCCTCACATGTGGCACATGCCACATGGTACTGGCCTCAAGCAAAGCTCATACTCACAAGTGTGGAGCTAATTAGCCACTGATTAATTCCACAACCGAGTATGAGGTTGGGTATATGGGCTATAAATTCTCACTACTACCCTGCTTTTTCTCTTCCATTCTGGTTTTTGGCACTTTTGCTGCCATGGCTGTTAATGTTTCAGGGATGAAGCTTCTGATCTGGGTCACCCGGCAGCCATCTTTACTTAAACCATTTAAGTTTCGAGTTTTAACTGGCCCAATTTGAAGGGTTAGCTGCGTATTCAAATGCTTCCAACTGAATCATGTTTTTGCAGCAGGGAAACCCTTTCCACATAATTGTTTAAAACTATATAATAAACTAAACAATATTATTTCTATAATTTATTTTCATGTTTTTGTCATCTAAAATACTATTTACCCTTAAACAGGCAAGAGTAGAAAATGATAAGCCACAAATAATTTCATGTCATTTTTTATATCATCTGGACTTAAGTAAATCATATCCAAAAGAATTTTTGAAAAATGTTATGTATTTTGGATTTTATGAGTTGTGGGAAAAAAAAAGGACCAAATCTATAACTGTAACTGCCATTTCATGTTTAAAACAATTATATCATACTTCAACTCATATAATGTTGACATATTATATACAGTATCATTGGAAAGCTTACAAACTCAAGATTCAGCCTGTGAAAACCGTTTTGAAATCGGACTTTGCGTTACCATTAAAATGGTAAAATAAATTTGGTAAAATGGTAAAAAATGTTGGATTTAGGTCAGGCTGACTAATTGATCACAGATAACTTGAAGCAAATCATGTGACCAGCATACTCAAGACAGACAGGGTGTATCAGTTTAACCTGTAAATTTTATAATTTGTAAAAAAAAAAAAAAAAAAACTCAGAATACAAAGATTATTACAAAAATGAATACAAAGTGAATCCCTTTTTTATACCCAAAAGTGGCAATGTGACTCAGGTGTAACATATATTTCAAAACGTGCTAAATAACAACATGAACAACATTTTTATACATTTTCTTTTTCAGCACCTTAAGACAATGTTCATACTTAATGTTAGCAGTGTTAGTATTATTTTTTCAAAATAAAAGTAAGTTTAATATATATTTACCTGCACCACTGGCAGCCATGTTGGATTTAGGTCAGGCTGACTAATTAATCACAATTTTTTTTAAACAAATCATGTGACTACCATACTCAAGACAGACCAGGCTGTGATAAATGATAAAAGGATTTGATGAAAAAATCATTCTTACGCCCCAAAAGAGACGACAAAAACTATGTTACACCCAGATCACATTGCCAGTTTTAGGGTTAATTACAGTACAACTTTATTTTAAAATGTTCTTTAACTGCACTGTCATATAAACATCCGGTCAGTGAGTCAGATGTTAATTGGGAAGAATTCTGTGATTCAAACCGATAACTTGACTGATTCACTACAGAACCTGCACTTAAGAGTCATATGTTTATGAATCTGACAACATTGGTCATGCGTTGTGTTTGTTTTTGCATGCAGTAATAGTGAAGACAATACAACAGATGGATGTATTGTCTGTTTCTTGTCTTTTTTTATCATAATCGACTCGGACTGCAAATCTCTTTTGCCATGGAACTGTAGATTCAGCTGCGGTGCAGTGCTGGCACTGAATATCACTGCAGGAAACACTGCATTCCAGTGAAATACACTACTTTGAGAGACTCCCCACATTAAACTTCTGCTAAAAAAAACTTAAAAACAACCAAAGTCAAACCTTGACTCACTCAGGTTAACATAAAACTCAGAAGTGGACTTTCAAACCCAACTCAAAGGGATTTGGGCAAAGATTCATCCAGTACATCTGCAGATGTGGCAGAGGGAAGCTGTTCTCTGGGGGATGGCATATGTGTGTGTGTTCATGGTCCAGATGAGGCCCCACTGGCACCCACATCACAACAAGTCACAGAGCCCAGCTGAGCTCTCCACAGCCCGTGCTCACATGCCCACAGCTGGAGACGCCTCAACTCAGTAAAGGACATCTTTCACTAGGACATGATACCACCTCTAGTTAAAAGCATTATTGCAAACGTCTTTCAATAAATTGCACTTGACCCTTCTTTTGTTTAGAAAAAACAATGGAGTCAACAAAGTCAATGGAGCCAATCTGTAAACATTAAAATACTTAAAATCATTTATTTTCAATCAGTTTTAACTGGATAGCCACTAGATGTAAACAATATGCTTAGAATATTTGAGAAATTGCACAAAAAATACTCCTGTAGTTATTTTCAAGGTTAAAACTTTGTTACCACAACAATGTAATGCCATAAACCCCGATCGAGTGTAAATATATAACAGCTTAATAATACACAACAGAAGAATACAGTGTTCAGATAGTGCTTTTATAAAAATTTTAACTTCACATTTCTCCAAATTTTTTATAAATCCTCCAAAAATGGGCCCCTATTCACTGCCTAGTGGTTCTCTGTAGCCTCAAAAAAAAAAAAAAAAAAGTCAAAATAATTTTTGTTGTAATCAACTTTGCGGCACAAATGCTGTCAATTGAACATGTACTGAACTCTGAAATTTCCTTTAATGTTAAAAATCCTATACATGAAAAGTTTCACAGCTGGGTTGCAAAAACGAGCAGAAATGGATCTAAACGCAGCAGTTTAGAAACAGATGATCAAACAATGAATCATTAAGGAAAATGTTTGCTACTGAAAAAGGCTAAAGCCGGGAACACATGGTACAATTTGGCCGTCTGATCCTAGGCTAAAATCACAAGTCTTTGATTGTTAGTTTGACATGTTCACAGACAGCCAATTAATGGGCATTGATATCAAATTCGACAAAATTCTGGCATTGTCAGAAGGTTTGACTCACAGTCCTGCAGTGTGACATCCTACGACGACCGTCAAATTGTCTTCGTTTGCCATGTCCAAAATTAACGTTAGAGATTTTTTTGTACCCACCATTTCAATCCCGCGTGTAATGTAGCTCGGTCACCAAACGTGTCATTGATTAACCACGCGAAATCCGATCAGAGCAGTCAGACTGAAGCGGATTTCTTGACATTTTAATATGATTTCAAACCACAATATGAATGTAACTCGAAATTGATTTGTAAAAATTTCATGTGATTTTTTTTGCTGTTCACACTTGCTAAATCTGAATGGATTTCAATCGGATATGCACAAAAATCTTTTTTGGACTGACAGCCGGAACGAGGCTTAAATAAACAAAATAAATCCCAAGACCGGTGCAAAATTATGGTAAAACTGAAGTGTATATCATGCCAACACGCACAGAACCCTGACCTGCACCCCCCGCTTCGCACACAGTATAGAGGACAGCTTGCTCCACAGATGGCCAAGACGAGAGAGGTGTTAGGGGGCTACGGGGGAAATTCTTATGCACAGCCACTTATATAGAGAAAGAGTGTGTGAGAATATAGCGTATGTGAAGGTATGTGGAAGCCCTTCAGCGTTTGGACTTTGACCCCTCATTATGTTCCAGGCCTCTAGATGCAGTTATTTGTGGCACTGCGTTGAATCAAAGCCAAGCTAATTTTACTAAACTATTGCAACCTTGAATCTGAAATATTTTGGGGATAATATTGGACTCCGTGAATGGGTTTTTAGAAAAGGTTGGGAAACTCTTTTGAAAAGGTAAACTGAAATGAATGGCTTGTGTGGAATGTGAGACTGGCTGGAATTACATATATCAGATTACTCCATTCACAACCGTTTTTCGTTTTCTCTTTGGTGTTATTAAATAAAAAAATGACGGTTTGAATATGGATTCTGAATTGAGTTGTTTTTGTAAGACACGTGTTTAAAATTGAAGTTATATGTGTAAATGTATAGTATGTGTATGAAGATATGGGAATACTTATAGTTGTGGATGTGTTGGGTGTGTGTATGTGGTTGGCAAATGGAATATTGTTTCATGTTTCAGAACTTATTTATACCTCATTGTTAAGTTTGTCTAGAAGATGTAATGTCATATGCAGATCAATCTGTGACCTTAATTGTTTTAATTTCTCAAGACAAGCTTGTTAACCTATTATTGAACACAGATTGTGATGTTACCATTATCATCTGTGAGTAATTACTGACCTTACTTATGACGTTGTACCTTGACAAGGGTTTGTTGCTGAAATGTTAAAAATAAGCTTAGTGAGTTTGCGGTTATATTTGTCTTTTTTAATGGTGTTATTGAATTAAAACAATTATTCTTGTTTCTGAGAGTTGAGGATATTTGCTGACCTCCGATATTTAAAAGCCTGAAATAAAAATAGCATACATTTGAAGAGCTTTGAAAGAAAATCTTAGCATGATGTGTTTTAGAGCACATCTGAGTGACAAAGATATTTGAGAAAAAGCAGAACAATACAGAATTATCATTAAGATATCTGTTTAAGTATTTTTCACCGTTAAAAGTTGGTGTTTTGTTTCAAGTACGCATTTATAATGAGATCCCTCCGAGATCTCCCAGGATCCTCAGCGTCAGGTATTCGGTTTGCAGGCATAGATTAAAATGAGTGGCATCCATGGTCCAAGGAGCCAGGCCTGGCTGGAATGTCTTCAGCAGACCTGGCTGCCTTCTTTAGAGTGGTGGCATGTGTCATTGTGTCAGCTGGGGTAAGAAGGTCACAGCTCGACGATGCAGCAGGGGGTACGGGGGCTTTTGTAAAGCAGCCTTTGCAATCTGTCCCTCTCTTCAGGGCTGAACTTAATGGCCATGTAGCTGCTGTGATTGTGACTCTTGGCCAGCTGTCATGGCGCAGGGCAATACAGTCAGACGGTCACCGCTCCCCTATTGTTTCCTTCCACACCAGGGAGTGTTTTGTCTCTTTGTGACATCATCATTACAGGCACTTCACCCCTCCCCCCAGAGATTGCTTTGACAGCTGGAGGCCTGAACACACCCACTCTCTATGACCAGACCCTTTCAGCTATATTGATGAGGGATGGATGATGGCGGTCCACCATATGTGCCGTCTTCACTCCCCAGAGCAGCACTCTGATAATTCACATTATTGATCGATGGTCATTACGGCCGGCCCTTCAGAGGCTCTCAGCGGGATGGAATGACTATTACTTAAAGCTAAGCACAGGTCTGAGAGGGCATTGAAATTAAACACAGGGTGTACTGTACTAAAGGACCACTGTGTGGGCAATATTGATGTATATATGTAGTCTCTGACAGTGACCTGTAAGCAATAACAGAATGTTATTCTATGATTGTCGCAGAGTGATATACACAGTTTGTGAACAGGCGTTTCACATTATAACTGTTAGTGTATCGTGCATTTTTGCATGGTTGGAACGATGTATCGACCAATCAATATTCAGGACTGTGACTACTGTATGAATTATAGGATAGATAGATAGACAGACAGATAGATAGATAGATAGATAGATAGATAGATAGATAGAACTCAACTATATATTAGTGTATGGATAGATATGTAAATAACTGTATTGATAGATTCTAACTAAACTCACCTCTGTCAGGCTAAGGGAAAATGCAGAGTGTGACGGCACCGGAGGTCGTGTATGTGTGGAAGTGTCAGATGAAACACCTGCAGTTCATCTTAATGTGTGTGAAAGTGTGTACAGCACCGTGGAGAATGCTGCCATTTACCACAGCAGTGTCGGAGAGAGAGGTCGTGAATATGTGGATGTTCTGGAGATAGGGACAGGGTGGTCCACGGGTCACAGGGGTTTATCCAATAAATCACACCAATAACGCGCTTTTACCTCGCCAACAAAAAATCCGAAGGAATTTATCATCGATTTTGCAATGCCATTTGGAAAAAGAGGGCAAGAATCAGGCAGAGGGGTGAGATGGGTGAAGAGAGAGCGAGAGTGAGAAGGATGAGAATTAACAGTGACAGATTGCCAGCTTTCTTTAATGAGAACGGCTTAATTGGATGGTTAGCAGGGATCTAAAGTGACAGTCTGTGTGAGTGGGAGAGTAAATATAAATACAAGATCTCTGGGATTTTCATTTGCCTACTGTCTTCTTTATTTATGTTGCACTTTCCGTACGTGACAAGCAACACTGCAAAGTGCTGGGTAGACAGTATAGTTCTTTTAAATGCATTTTACATCTGTGCACATGTGCTTTCCATTGTGCTCGCCTTGTCGTCGCTCGTGCCTGGTTACCATAGTCACTAGATTTAATCTAACAAAGCATGAACGCCTCACAAAGAAAAGCTTCATTGAGTCTGTGTGGTTAATCAGCTCTGCTCTGTCCTCCCTGACTATAAGTGAAGACTCTTGCTTATCAAAAATGAGAAATTATATTATGCACAAAATATTAAGCATATTTGAAGGACCATCAAGAATTTTCTTTCTATTTTCAAATGTAAATTTACCACATTTCTTCCTTCTATATTCATTATGTAATGCTTCCACACAGTTAACTTTTTAATGTTTTTGTAATTTCTATTATTCTCTGTGTTGATTCGCATTAGTGTAATGCAAGAAAAATTTATTACATTTTTTTATATATCTGCAAAGGTAACATAACTTCAAATGAGATGTAAATGACTGCAATTTTTTAAATAATGCACAATTAAATATGCAATATAAACTGATTTGATAGTCAATAATAATAAAATAAAATCTTATATCAGCTGACAAGCTTTACAGTACTGATCTAAATGTAAAACTAGAGGAAATTACAATTAAATATCAAATTTCAAACGATATCAATGATTAAAAACAAATTTTTTTCATAATTAATTTTTATTTGGGTGTGGAATATGACCTGGTCATGTGACCATTCTTAAGTGACCTCTACCAGTCTTTGTCTGTATCCATGATGCATGTGAGTAACTGTTATTATATGCGAGTAGTGACGCCCATACCCAAGGCTGGCACAAGTGCGTTCCTATAGACTGGCTGGTGTGCACTGATAAAGGGAGGAAAGAGAGTGAGAATGAAAGCGCAAGTAATCTCATTAACTCAGTGTTACGAGTGAAGGCCAGCAATCATGTATAACTGGCCTGCGGGGAATCATGAAAACTACATAAAGCTCATTCCACCCAGATCATTACAGTACACACCTCACCTGTGCACACAAACCAATACCGCCCCGTCCATACATGTTTTATATCAAGGAGCAAATTCTTGTTTTAAAGAGGCCAGAGTGCATTACTAACATACTCAAGCTGTAAACCTCGTAAGGCCATTTGTTACGGTGATTTTCTTCTGCTTCATGCTGAACAAAACCTCTTGACGGCGGTATAATCACTCAGAGTCAGAAATATCTGTTTTATAAAACATACGGATGCACCATATTAAAATTAAATAAAAAAAATTAAACGACTATTTTAAATGCTGCAAGTGAATTTAGGCATTACAGCATTATAATGTAAAGTATGACCAATGGATATTCATTTTGAGATTTGCTAAAGATTGCATTTCAAAGTGTTTTTAGTCTATTTGTGGTTATAGTGTTTATAGTGAGCTTTATATGACTGCAAAGGTAATGAAAAGATGAAAGAAATGCACAATTTTAATAGATGTTAATAAAATAAAATCTAATATCGTCCAACAAACTTAACAGAAAATATAAATATTAACATCATCATTTTCTGTAAAGCGGTTTTGAAACTCTGTGTATTGTGAAAAGTGCTGTACAAATAAATTTGACTTGACATGCGTTAGCTGCATTATGCAACAATCCTTGTGAAGGAGTTCGGCATCCTGAACAGCTCATCCGAGTCTGTGTTGTGATTGGTATTATGTCTCAGGCATTGTACAAATATGGGGTCGTAGCTTGTTTTCTTTTCCCAGGCTCACGCGGTCGACACAGTCCTCGAAGCGTAAGACAGAAGGTAAACAGACAGACAAAAGGGTGGCCCCTGTTCCCACGGTGACCTCTGAGACCCCAGATTTGTTGTAGTAGAGTCTGTGTTAACCTGGTGTGAACAGGTCATCAGGGCAGCATCTTTATCCTCCTTCATGTGCCCAGCCATTCCACAGTCTCATGCAATTGTTTTTTCTCTGTTTTAGGTAGTTGTTCCCACACGGGTTGGTCAAATGTACGTGTATGACATGGGGAAAAGTGAACAGGATGAGTATGACGTCCCCAGACACCTTCCACCCTCCCAGGATATCTATGACGTGCCGCCCACCCGCACCCAGTACAATCAACAGGTAAAGAGTTCACCTGATCAAACTCGGAAGAGAAACATCACATGACTCTGTGTGCACTGATTATGTCAATGTGTTGAGGTTCATATTTACTTTAATGTCCTTGTGAAGATCATTACGCTGTATGTTATTTGATATAGTAATTTGTGGATGAGCCAGTGGAAGATCGTTATTGATGATAATAGCCTTTAAGTGTATCTCAGATGTCTGCAGTGTATGTGAGTGTGTGATAGATGTTTAATAATACAAGCAATGAGAATATTCTTTCTTTCTTTAGCTCCTTTTTTTAACATGCTTTTGTTTTATTTTCTTTCACTATTTTGCTTTGTTTTTGTCACTCTTTTTAATTCTATCTTCACTTTTCTAGGCCTTTTTACATGTTATTTTGGTTTCTTTCACACGTTTGTTTGTCTTTTTTTCATTTTCATTCTCTTTTTTGACTTTTTCTATTTCTTGCACTCTTGCTTTCACTCTTTCACTTTAATTTGTTCTTTCCTTTATTGTTCTTGCTTTCAGTTCTTGCTGTCTTTTCTCTCTTTCTGTCTTTCTTTCATTTTCACTCTTTTGCTCGCTCTTTTTTCCTGCATCTTTATATTTCTGTTGGCTCGATGATTGCATGCCTATTTTTAGATGAGGTCATGCGTTACTTGCAGTGGAAGTAGATATTTCAGTGTCTGGAGGCATTTCAAAAAGAAGGTCAGCATTGTGAGTGTGTGAAGCAGAATATCCTGAGATTGCTGTGTGCGCACACATATGTGTGCATTGTGTGTATATGAGAGAGAATGTGCTGTCAGCGAGATCAGTCCTTCAATGCAGCACACACACACACACACACACACACACACACACACACACACACACACACACACACACAGTACACAACCCTGGGGGAGAAAGAGACAGACAAAGCCTGGCTCACGGCAAAGGCCATGAATACCCAGACCACATAATTCCAGCACACGCAGCCTTCAGCACAGCCATACACAGAGAATGAGAGAAACATGGATGAAGGCAAAGACCAGAGCACATGCTGTAAATGACAGAGCAGTGGATTAAACAGGGTAGATAAGATGAGGCACATCACTCGTCATTTTGTGGCCAAAACACAACATTAGAAGTGATGTAAAAACACAAATGGTGTAAAACAAACATAAACTTAGATTGAACTGTGGCTGATAATAACGTTGTGAATTCGCACATGCTGTTTGTTCACTAAAATCATCTAATTCGCTAATCTCAACTATTGCATCAAGTCAAATCACCTTTATTTATATTGCGCTTTGTACAATACAGATTGTTTCAATTCAGCGTTACAGTAATAAACTGGAAAATAATGAGCAACGATACAAACTTCATCAAATATGATCAATTCAAATCAATTCGCGCAAGTCCTGAAAAGTTAGGCCAAAGTATTTCAGTCGCCCCCTGGTGCGCAAACTCTGGCTCCGAACGCCGTAATCGGCAACGACCGTTACTGGAATATTTTGGCTTAATTTTTCTACAGTGAAAATAAGCGGAGACGCGCTGTCCATCTTTTTTTACAGTCTATGTGTAGAGCAGCTCTACAGAAGACAGTAGTGTCCTTATTCAGCTCAAGTCAGTTCAGTGTAGATACAGTTCAGTTCAATAACAGTGTAAAGTTTATCAATCATGAAATGAGTTAAATTCAGCTATAAATAGCTTTACAGAAGACCGTGTTGTAATTTAGTTTAGTCAGTTCAATACCAGTGTCAATGATGCAAAATTCGTCTTCAAAATTATGAAACAAAGTCAATTCAGCTGTAAAGCAAAAGATCATTTACTGTAGCTCAATTCAGTTCAAGTTTTGTTCTCATCCAATAGTGTCAGTGCGGTCAAATCTCTCAATTTTTCATGCCGACAAAAAACGCTGCAAGCCAAAGCACTTTCTTCCCAAAATTGCTCCAAATATTCATTGTAACAAATCACCGTCTCTCAGATACAGAGCAAAAAACACAATCGTTTAATCAAATGGAGCTGGCAGAGCGCTGCTGGATGCTCAGTGAGAGGTTTTGGTATTCATGGTTTCTCCTGCCTCCGTCTCTGGCTGCAGGCTCTCCTGGGGGCGCACAACAGATTGAGAGCCATTGTTTGGCCAGCATTATAAATGCTAATGGCGTTTGTGTAAGGATGTGTGTGTGTGTGTGTGATTGGAGCAGTATTGATAGAAGTATAGAGTGGACATGACTTCAGAAATCTTTTTTCTGAAAATGTTTATGCCATTACAACCCTTAGAGGGCAGTTTGTGAACCGCTGGTTTAAATTATGCATGCATATAAGTATTAAAATAAAATGTACTATTGAAATTTACCAGTCCCTAAGTGTGTGTGACACTATCTCAGACAAGATTAGACTTTAATCCAAATTCCCTTGACCTCATTTCACCCATATCAAATGCAGTAGTGGAAAAATCCAACTTTTACTGCTAGCACTATTAAACATTTATTGGGTTTTAATCCTTTACTAACATTCTGTGGGCCTTTGTGTGTGTGTGTGTGTGTGTGTGTGTGTGTGGTTATTTTTTCTTGTTTGTACCAGTTGAGCTGCAGGCATTATATGATATTTATAGCAGTCATCACAGGTTTGACAGAACATTGGGACAGGAAGTCACACTTCATTTATAACACATTCTGAAACTCGAGTCAGTGCTGTTTTTGTATTGATGCAAATGTGTATTTGCAAATGCGCATGTGTAGCTCTGTGTCATATGCAATATAAAAACGATAAAATCTGTAATAGCTAAATGTGGGGAGATTTATTTAACTATAGCTTGGGGGCAAATTTGTGCTCAGAAATTAGCTAAATCTGACAAAACCTCTTGTTAGAGACATCTGATGACATCCACTAATATAGACTGATTTAGTTAAAGCTGCAGTCCGTAACTTTTTTGTGTTAAAAATTATCCAAAATATATATTTAAAAAAAAACATAACCAGCCAGTGTTCAAAACTATCTGCTTGCCTTAGCTCGATTCAAATCAGTTAGCTTTTAATAATGATTTTAATTCCAGTGGTACTGGTGGATTTCCACGGGAAATTCGAGCATGTCTTTGCGTCATTACGTCACATCTGTCCACATAAAGAAGGAGTCCCGGCTAGTAGGCTATATTGCGTGTGAGGATGTTCGAGGTGTAGATTTATAGCCTTTTCTCACAGCACTTGAAATAATTAAACTTATGGCGGATCCAGAATGTTTCAAACGACAATCACCAGTGACAACTGGAGATTCACCAGTTGTAAAACCCAAAAGACTTCGGACTTCGGAGTGGCTAGAAAGAAAAAAAAAAACTGCAACCGGGCCCATGCGAAAACAAGGATAAACATCGGCAGGGCTTTTGAAAGATGGCGTGAACTCAGTGTTTTAAAGGGGTTCAAAATGGACGCAGAGACGGCTTTTTTTTTGCTAGACAGAAATAGACGGGGTGAATATTATATATATAGAATTTTTTTACTTTTTTTTTTAGGGGAAGCGGTAGAGTTAAGTTTGGGGAAGTTACTAGTATTTACATTTATGCATTTGGCAGGCGCTTTTATCCAAAGTGACTTACATTGCATTTCAAGGTACACATTTTACATTCCTATCAGTTCTTGATATGTATTTATGATTAGCTTTACATAAAATTTTTTTAAAAAGTGAATGAATTTAGATGATGCCTTTATTTAGATGATATATATCAGACTCAGCCTGACCACAGAGCCACTGAACAGGTAGCAGAAAGAGAGGGATGGTGGGTGAAGGTGGAGGTCAGCATCTCTGCAGCACTGCTGATTTCCTCCAGCTGTTCCTGTCTGAGATTGTGCTCCTGTAATCTCTCCACATCAGTGGGAGTGTGTCCTCTATTGTGTATACCTGTGTTCTCTCTGACATGCACAAAAAACTATGGACAGAAGGAAGAGGGAGAAAAAGACAAATGGGGCTTTCGCACTGGGTTATAGGAACTCAGTTATAGGAACTAGCCACCAGAACAAAATTTTCCCCTTGGGCAATTTTTCTGGTTGCATTTGCACTGCCAGTCGGAACTCTGAAGTGACTTTAGCCCGGCCAAAGTCATTTAAGCACGGTATTCAACAATGTCAACAACTGGAGGTCGAAGGACTTTGTGATCAGAATTTGTTGTGTGTCATGAGTTTCGTGATAACAGGGATTTCTGTCAGGACCACTACCGTCAAATATGATTGACAGTTAGCCTACAGTTTGGATTGGCGGTATGGTTCCGTTCTGGGCGAGAACTCCCTGCGCATCCATGCAGCCTAGCATGGATAAGAGCAGGGAGAGCAGCAATAATCCCCCTAGGGGGAAACAGAACAGAACCAACATGAAAATTTGCAAATATATTTAATTCAAGATTTTAAGTACAGCATTATTCGATAATTATTCTGATTCAAGGGGAATCAGAATGTCAAATCCTGACTGGGCGAGAGGAGGAGCTGGGGATGGAGGAGGGTAATTAGCTCCTGAGAAACGCGATAGCTGTTGATAATACTGAAGGAGCTTATATATGTATACGGTGATAGGTGTCGTATTCCTATAGGTAGATGTGGATCAGCTGAGGGTCAGCTGATGCGAGCTTGACTAACGTGACCTGCCAGAACTAACGCTACGCTTGATTGAATGTAGACATACAAAAAATTTAAAAAAGAGGAAAAAGGAGGGCTAAGAGATTAAATCTCCTACGATAACGTAGTGCTACATATCATTGAGGCTGAGAAAAGAACACAATGCCACAGACAAAGGCGACAGGTAAATGCTATCTATCGCTGTCTTCCATGTTCATAGAGTTAATTTGTGGAGTAAGTATATGTAAACTGTATTTACGTGGCTTTTTTAAAATGGCGGGTGCCAGTGTAGTGCCGATTCTGTGACCCACCGAATTGTGTGACCCCTGGGCCGTGCTTAGACATTGCAGACACATTAAACTGCATTCAACTAACTCAAATTGTTTTATTAAATGGCTCTTTCCTTTTCAGGTCAGATCTACGTATAGTCACTGATTTATTCTGTTGCAAGATTAATTATGTCATTATACTGACATGATTTACTGATATACTGTCTTAATTGTGTATTTAATTTATTTATTTAGCTAGTAAATTAGTTTTATGTCTTTCTGACCCTGTTCCTTTTTCTCTGGGCCACAGGTTTATGATACTCCTCCAATGGCAATGAAAGGCCCACCCAGTAGAGATGGTCAGGAGATCTATGACACTCCACCTAGTGTGGACAAGAGCCAGCTGCACTACCAACAAACGGTAACAATTATTCTTTGTCTCCATGCATGACTGACACAGATCAATTACACTCTAGTTTTATGTACACCTTTGATTTGGACATTAATGGGGGTTGCCGACGCCTACAAAAAATAAGTTAATTTTATTACGTAAAGTTCAAGTATATTTTAAGTATACTTTATGTAGTAAGTATACTAATATCAATGTACTAGAAGTATACTTGTAAGTGTACTGTTTCAAAACTACTTAGAACTAAATTAGCCTACTTTTAGTGAATAAAAGTATAATTTTAAGCATGCTGTAAAGTGTAACAATAGTAAACTTTGAGTACACAACTAGTTTTTGCAACTATACTACAAGTGAACTTATAGGTATACTTTACTAGTCAAATACTTTAGTTTATGAAAGTACACTTTGAAGTAGACTCTGTAAACTAGTTTAGTAGTTTTATACTGCAACTGCAGGCATACTTGTAAGTTTTCTTTAAGCCAACTTAACATCGTACTTATATCGTACTTAACATCGTACTTACTATTTATATATTATTTTTGCACTTTAAGTACACTATTATGTTCCTATTTAGGTATAAATATTTATATTTGAAATATACCTTTAACTGTACTTTAACTCTTTCCATTTTAAAAACATTTTATTCTAGCTTCATGCATCCTTTTTTATCAACACTTGAATGTGGGTGAGTTTCATAAAAAAAAAAAAGAAGTGCTACATTTTAAACAAAAAGCAGAGAAAATAGCATTTTTGTCAAAGACTACGACCTCATCGGATTCAGAACGATGATCAAAACATAGATGGAGCAGATCGAGTCCCTCAACACCCCAAAGCTTCACTGTCGTTTCCTCTCCATGGGTTCGACATTTCATTTGGTAACGTTAGGCAGTTTTTAACTTGAATACTGATTAATGTTTTATGACCACGTTATTTTACATAACGTGTAAAATCACTTGTTTCTGCTTCTTTTTCACCTGTGTTTTGATCAGGAGATTCTGTATTAGAAGATGTGTAATAGCGCCCCCCTACTGTATAACAGTGAAAACATGGATAGCCTGAAAATTCTGTCAATGGTCAAAATAGTCCAAAGTTAAAGGGATACTTCACCTCTGGGAAGATGAATGTGTATTTAAAATAGGTCATTTAAGTAGAAGAAATGTGAAGAAATTTTTGAATTTGGAGCTTTCTAGACTGAGAAAAGCCAGAAAATTTATTTTTGGCTTATGTGGATGAAAGACAACAACTCCCAGAATGCACTTGCTTCGCTGTCTTAGGAGGCCACGCCTACCGGTAAGAGTGCACAGTTTAAAACAACAAAGCTAGCCTACGTGATGAGTTTGCGAGGGATTTAGAGATAGCCCAAAATGTCCGGGATTCGGCTTTTGCGTTCTACAGTCGCCATTCATTTATCATGTTTACTGTGGCGAGCAGGACGAGGCTGACGGCCGCGGGAGAACGGCGCGAGGCCGGTGGCGTCATTACTGAGACGAGCCGGGTCTCCCATCTCTCACGGAGGAGCGGGAATTTTTCTTAGAAATGGTAAAACGCACATCAACCGATCACTTGTTTAGCGTTCATGTAAACACTACATTCAGATTCACCAATCGGAATGAATTCAGTTAGATTGAAACAAAAGGTGTGCATGTAAACAAGGAATAGCGACCGCAGAAAGCAAAAGCTGAATCCCGGACATTTTGAACGATCTCGCCCGCCGGACAAGTCCGGGAAAAGGAGGATGGTTACTTACTCAGCTTTCTCCTACTATTCAGCTTTCTCCACAGAACAAGAGCCTGCTAGCTTAGCTTCCAAAGAAAGACAGCTGATACTGTGTACATTCTGTGAGTGAGATCCCACCCTGTATGGGCGGGCTGAAAACATGCGGAACAACGCCATCTACTGGCTGTAGTCTTTAGCCTCTGGCCAGAAAATCCTCCGATGACGCAAAATGACGATTTTTGCGTCATCGGAGGATTTTTTCCAGACAAAAAATACATAAATCTCTTGTCTCAGGGGGATATGAGGGTGGAAAGCATGGTAATTCTAAAATACTACAGGTTTTCTACTAATACAAAGCTTAATGCTAAATCCTGAAGTAACCCTTTAAGTAGATTTGAACTGATTGAGACTACACAGAAATTCAGATACTCAGAATTAGGAACATATCTGTTTTCTTTATAAATCAATATTTTCAAACAATGTAAGTTTATAAGACAGTATGTAAAAAAAAGTATTTAATAGGCTACTCAATCAAAATAGTTAACACAACTACCAAGCCAAGTATACTTAGAATACTTAATTATACTTTTAAGTATATTTCGATCCAAAGATTGAGTACAAGTATAAGCCAAATATACTTTTCTACTTTTCTGTCAGTATAAGTCAAGTGCATAAAGTAGCCTATATTTCTGAGAAGTACATGAAAAGTAGACTTAAAGTATTTATTTTAGTTTAAAAGAAATATAATAATAGCACACTTGAATAAACTTCTTTTTCGTAAGGTGAGATCTGAATTCCCTGAAACAAAACAAAATGACAGAATGCATTCGGATTAGGCTCTGTAAGCAATTTCAGTCATTTTGCTAGCTTTAGTCAGACTTAGCAAATGAATTTTCCACTCACTTCAAACACATGTTGTCCCTCCAAAACTCTGCCCAGTACTGACATCTCAGCTAACCCAATGAAAGTAAAAACTAGAGTGTAAATTAATTCACAAGCAGAAAGAATTTCTGATCGGCTTAGGTTAGAGGAATATTTAATGCAAACTGAAAGAACTTGGAGCCCCTTCAAACAAGTGTTTATTTAGCAAATGCTGTGTGTATAACTTAAATTAGTTCTAGCCATCTCGTTACCATTTGAGTTATTGACCAATTTTTGAAATATTAAAGGTAGATTTTGGACATATATTGGATATTTAATTGTTTATGCTCCTTTCCGCTATTTTTACATTTAGATAACCTTTTCTGTCATCTTATGCGTACTTACACTTGATCTTTAAAAACACTAATCGTTTAATAAGTTAAATGTAATCTTTAGCAAAAAAATTAAAAAAAGATTTTTATACTGTACTGTTGTGGTGCCTAAATTCACTTGTAACATTTAAAATGATTGACTAATTATCAACAGTATCGGAATGTTAATATCAGTACATCCCTAATGAGTTCGGTTATGATTATACCAGGCTAGTTTTGGTAAACACATTATTCCTCTTTACAGGTATATGACATTCCTCCATCTGTCAGCAAAGATGTTCCAGATGGTCCAATCAGGGAGGAGACGTACGACGTTCCTCCTCACTTTGCCAAGATGAAGAGCCTAGAGAATCAGAACCAGGCCTTTATGTCTCAGATCCCTGGCGGTCCCGACCCTCCCATACCAGAGGACGTGTATGATGTTCCTCCACCTCAGCTAGTAGCAAAACGGCAGCCTGAGGGCCAGGAGATCTATGACATCCCTGCCAGCCTGCGGAAGAGTGGCCTACAGGACCACCACCCTGCAGATGTGTATGACTTCCCCCGCGAGCGGCCGTCAGTTGAAGAATCGGGCGACTACATCTACGATGTGCCTCCTCAGGTGGTGCGTGACGCAGCGGCCACAGAGGAGCTAACGGTCAGCTTCAAACGCCTGTCGGCGTCCAGCACAGGAAGCACTCGAAGTAACCACTCCACGTCCTCTCTGGACATGGTGCCGGTGCGTGAATCTTCTGGGCCGGGTCGCCTGCTGCTCTTGGATCTGGACCAGGCCATGGAGCGGCTGACCCGTCATCAACAGGCCGTAGAGAGCTCCGTGTCCCTCCTAATGTCATTCATCAGTGGGAACTGGCGCAGCCCCACTCCGATGGAGTCCAACCTCCCTGCCATCCGACAGGCCGTGGAACGCATTCGCGTGGCTGTCCGGGACCTGCTGGAGTTCGCTAGAGGTGCCGTGGCCAACGCCACCCAGGCCACTGACCGCACGCTGCAGACCAAGCTTGGCAAGCAGGTGCAGAAGATGGAAGAGGCCTTCCAAGGTCTGGTGAGGTACAGTCAGGCACTGGACTCTCTGGGCTGGTCCCCCGCAGCCTTGATGGCACCATCTACAGGCACCGGTGGGGACGACCTAGACCGGCTGGTCATGTGTGCCCGCGGCGTGCCCGATGACACCAAGCAGTTAGCATCGTTTCTCCATGGTAATGCCTCTTTGCTCTTCAAACGGACAAACAAACAGCAGCAGCTACCATTACCACCCGTTCCCCATACTCCAGACATGCTGGGTCAGCTGACCAACAACAACAACATCTCAGCCTATCAGTCAGGCACACCTGAACGGGGCAACATCCAGTCCCGCCCGTTACCCTCCCCTCCCAAATTCTCAGCTGAGGAAGAGACTCCAGACAGGCCGCACGAGACGACAGAGGAAGGTTGGATGGAGGACTACGATTATGTCCATTTACAGGTACGCTAAAAATTAAATCATCCCAAAATGTTGATTTGTTTCCTTTTGAGAACAAGATCCAGGTGTATGTTCTCAGCCAGCAATATGATCATTGATCTGCGTGTCGACCCTATGTGGGCTGTACCTGTAATCCCCACTGTGTCGAGCCTCAGACCTTTTCATCAATCACTGTGATTGCATGTGCAGACCTGCTTTTCCTCAAAGCCCACATACATCTTTCTTTAGCACCAGCTGTTATGCTTCTTATGTGTGTTCTGTCAAAAGTTTTGCTGAAACTGTGCAGATAAGATTAATTCTGTTCAGTCACATATATATCTCTTCATCTTTCAGATGTCATGCAAATGATATTTTTTTTATTATAAACTGTATGATAATTTAGTATTTTAAAAACAATGTACAACTGTATTATTTTATATATTTTTATTTAATATATTGCAAAAATAGTATGTGAAAGCTATGACTTAACTGGATGGACCATATTGGCTAATTTCTGCTAAACTTTTTTTACCAACAATAATTGTGCAATTTAACTGTCAAAGATATAAATACAGTATATATCTTTTTTTTTTTTTGCTAGTCGCATTTGAAAATGCACTTGGCTGAAAAATCAGAGGGGGCACATATGACTTCTGTAATTTCCTCAACTGAAAATGGCTTAGTTTCACTGTGATATTATACTGCCACCCAATGGATTGAATGGAAACTTTTCAGTACACATTGTTTGAAGTCAAAGAATGGATGGATGGGATGCACATGCACTTTTGTTTTGTTTTTTAAAGAATGGTGGGAACAGCTGCATGCCGGTTGTGACTTCATGTAATAGCAAAGGCTTATCTTATGAATATGAATTTGGTTATGCACAAATCATTTAACATGATCTTGTTCTTTTTTAATCAAATCAAGTTGACACACTTTTGAACATCCATTACAAACTGTATTTCACCCATCCATTCATAGACAGTAAATTATTTATTCATAAAAAAATGTACTTTAACTTTCTATTACAGGGTAAAGAAGAGTTTGAAAAGAACCAAAGACAGCTGATGGAAAAAGGGAGCATCAAACACAATAAGACTGTGCTGGAACAACAACAGGTAAATGAGACTATAGTTGCTATAGTATTGAAGACATTTATGGTAACACTTTACAATAAGGTTGATTAGTTAACTACATTAGTTAGCATGAACTAATAATGAACTGGACTTATTAAAATCTTGTAAAAATGTATTTACATACTTAATGCTTACAAAGCCACTTGTTGGGCCTTTGAAACATTTAGCTGAGCTTCAGCTTTTTAACATTAGCATTGTTTAAATTTTAGAAACTGTCTTTTTTTTTTATACATTTATTTCCATACATATGTATGGAATATTTACATATACATATATGTATACTGTATATTTTACAAAAATAAATGATCAAACAATATTTGAAAGAGTTGAAAGAGCCCTGTTATATCACATACCAACCACATTATACACTCTTTTTTTTTATTCTATGACATATACATAATTTAAAATGAAAATTCTGTCATCATTTACTCACCCTCAAGTTGTTCCACACCTGGATGAAATTCATCTTCTGCTGAACACAAAATAAGATATATTGAAGAATATGAGTAACCAAACAGTAAATGGGCCCCATTGACTTCCATAGTATGAAATATATATATATAATGAAAGTCAATGGGGCCCATCAACTGTTTGGTTACCTACATTCTTAAAAATATCTTCTTTTGTGTTCAGCAGAAGAAAGAAATTCATACAGGTTTGAAACAACTTGAGGGTGAGTAAATGATTTTGGGGTAAATTATCCCGATGTAATTATACAAGTATACAGATGTCATTACTTACACCTACACTTACAAATATTACATTTTATATAAATAAACATTTTATTATTCATCTATTTATTTATATATGTACAATGTTCTTTATTGATAATATCTGTTCTAATATCTGTTAAATACAATATTATTCACTCGTGTCCCTAACCCACAACAGCTGAAGCAGTTTGAGCGGCTGGAGCAGGAAGTCTCTCGACCAATCAACAATGACATTTCGGGCTGGACTCCGCCCTCTCAGTACCCTCAGACGCCGCGCAGTAAGCTGTGCATGGGCGACCGGCAGCTGCTGCTTTTTTACATGGAGCAGTGCGAGGCCAACATCACCACGCTCACCAACGCCATCGACGCGTTCTACTCCTCCATCAACAACAACCAGCCGCCCAAAATCTTTGTTGCCCACAGCAAATTCGTCATCCTCAGCGCTCACAAGCTCGTCTTTATCGGAGACACGCTCTCCAGGCAAGCCAAGTCTCCCGAGGTGCGCAACAGGGTGGCCCAGCACAGCAACACGCTCTGCGACAAGCTCAAAGACATTGTGGTGAGCACCAAGACCGCAGCCCTGCAGTACCCCTCGCCAGGGTCCGCCAGAGACATGACCGAGAGGGTGCGGGAGCTCGCGGGCTGCACACAGCAGTTCCGCATGGCACTCAATCAGCTACTGGCCATGTGAGTCAAGGGGTGAACGGGCCACAGAGCCTCTTTTAAACTCACTGGACAAACGTACCCTGTGCCATGAGCTTTTTATCTCCAAAAAGGACAAAATGTTTAATGGGCAGAGCCATTGGTTGTAAATGAATCATTGTAAATATTTAAGTTGCTGTATGTCGGGGACAATGTAATGGGACGAACACAAACATTTGAGAAACTTTTTGAACAATGGAGGAGAAAGAGATGGAACATATCTAAAGAGTAGATTTAAGACATTATGCATTATTATAGCTAAACTGTAATTATTGCTCTGATTATTATAATTGTCATCATTATTATTATTATGAGATGCTGACTAAAGGTGTTTAAAATTTTAAACGTGTATGTAGAAGTACAACCATTTCCATCAAAGATCAGATTTTTTTTAATGAATTGTGCCTGTTGGAAGCAAAAATGGTGTTTAATGTTTATCCTCTTGCTGTTGTTCAAAGAGGCTGGGACAGTGTGAACGCAAAGCATGCTGGGAGTGAGCCGATTGACAGACGGGCTGCGTTTAAGTCCATTTTTTTAGGCCCTCGCTATCTTCCCTCCATCTTGTTCACTTGGATGCACATCATTGCTTGCGTTGCACGAGTGCCCACTACTGGCGTAACCCTTGCAATGTGTTTAAATGAAACGCCATAAGCCCTTGATCACTGGAATCCGCTATGGAGCTGATTTATTAATTACAGTTTTTTCCTTAACAGTTTGTTTTTCAGACCATTCTATAGGCCTGTATGTATGCTTGGGCTGTTGGAGAAAATATAAAAAAATTACACAAACAAAAATGATAATACAATAAACTGTGTAACAAACAGTCAGCTTAAGTTAGCTACAAGTATTATGTGGTTAAATGTCAAAACTCCAATGTGTGGGATGGGGGTAAATTAAGCGTGATGTGCTGTGACATCACAATCATGTTGCATTGTGGTCTATGGATCTGCCTGAAGTGAACATATTGAGTAGGCTCGCTCCCTCAGTCAAAATCGAGGAGGCGAGGGTCTGTCCAAATAATCTTCCCTCGTCCACTTGACGAAGTTGAACGCTCTTCAAAATGGCGGCGGGGATTCCTCAGAGGGCAAGTGCTTATAGGGAAGTTTGCGAGTGTATATCTAAAGTTAAACGCAGCCATTCTTCTAGAGTTCAGATGACCCAGATGTACCAATGCAAAGCGACAAAAGCAGTGGAGAACACAACATCCAATTTGGACCACTTTAGAATACAAGCGTAGTGAAAAATCAGGAACATTTTCTGACAATTTCATGCCTGTAAGCTCCACGAATGCCTGCTCATGGCTGTACCTCTCTGGCATGTTTTAGTGTAGTTTGAAACCTTATCATGTTATTGTTTGAGATCTGATTATGTTCAAGAGAAGAGTCAATATTCAGAGAGCCTCTTTTGACCTCGACTGTAGTGCCACTTCCTGCTGGACAGGTGCATCGTGGCAACAACGTCCCGAGAGTCGCTGATTTCATTTCTGTCTCAGAGATCTCAGATATCGCATCACATCCAACATAGACTGAGGCGTGCAGTGCACAAGTGTACTATATCCAAAACCAGCTTCCTCCAATGCATCTGTTTCTGAATGGAGACCTGAACCACCTGCCTCAACCTCCCTCGCCTTGTCTTCTAGCTCCCTGTTGGTTGTATTCTAAATTTAAGAATATGTCAGAAAAAGTAGTTTAATGAAACTTATTAAACTTTTTAAGTACTGCAACATGTTGTTGTGCATATAGTCAAAATCCTTATCCAGTTGATAAAAAATAAAGAAAAAAGAAGCATTTAAGCCAAACGGTGACCTGATGTATGTTGTACTGTTATTCTGTTTTCAAATCTGTGTTCAAGGATTCAAATGATATTGACATATATGTTACTGTAAATTGCATAACTGGAAATATATGTTTAATATATTTTCATTAAAAAAATAAATTCCAGTCTATCTTGCTATTAATCGTGTTTTTGGTGATACAAGTGTATTTAAAACGTACATCTGTACAGTTATTCACCTAATACAGATGTACACTGATCGTGCAAGCTGATCATCATGCCAACCACATGTCCGGTGCTCTTCTGTGAAACTTAACAAGGTGTTTAAACCACCATGCATGTTTCCTTTATTGTTTCTGTCAAGTCAAGTAACTTTCATTTATATATTGCTTTATAAAATACAGATTGTTTCAAAGTAACTTTACAGTGATAACAGGAAAATGATTCAGTGATTCAAACAGTTCATTTGGCTGTACAGAAAATAGTTTTATTGTTCAGCTGAAGTTCTGAGTTAGAGCATTTAGCATCAGGGTTATTATGAAGCAAGGATGCACAGTGTGTACAGAGACACAAGAACTACATGCCTTTCAGTATCATAGAGGAACAGCATTTATAAGACACTATAGCAGCAATTAATTGATTTTTATTACTGTAAAGAGAGAGGATGGAAGCAGGGTGCATAACCGTAAACTGTAGATAATGTGCATGGTAGAGATTATCTATACTATTTGTTCATTAAAATAATATAATAATATTGCAGCTACAAAAATTCATAACAGGGTTGTTTTTATAAATGTTCTACATCTTTTTACAGACTGAAAAACAATGGGGGTTCTACTTACAACACTTTATGACATTCCTTGAAAAGAAAACATAGAGAAAAGGATCCAGACAGCAGTTTAGCAAAGCCAGAGTCTTGCTTGTATCACCATAAACTCTACGGAAGGACTTCAGTAGGGCATAAACATCTGGATGAGATGTTTTAGTCAGAGTAGTAACTATATCAATCACATTGATGATGTGAACAGGAGTCCAAAACAGAAAGAAAGCCACAACGATGCTGACCACAAGTCTCTTCTTGTAAGTCTTAACGTTTGCCGCCTGATTTCTGGGTTTCTGGTCCTGTGGAGCTTTAGTTAGACTGGAGCTCTTGGCTTTTTGGCTCAAGCCTTTGTGCAACCAGAGATAACATGTTAACATGATCAAAAATGGAATGACGAACCCCAACAGGATCTCAAGAAGCAAAACAGCCACCACTATAGACCGTGACTCCATTGTCCTCTGACATCTTTGCAATCCATCCTTGTCTTTGAGTCCTTGAGTGAAAAATATTGGTAGGGAAAAAACAAAGGCTAGAATCCAGATGCCAGTCAGATGAAGGCGTCTGTGTCGTCTTTCCAGTCTGTGCAGTAGCTTCCTGTTAGTGACCCTTGACTTGATGACATTGTGATAGCGGTGCACACTCATGGAGGTGACCGTCAGGACACCAGCATACAGACTCCAGTGACCCAAGAAGAACAGGATCCTACAAGACCAAAGGCCAAGTTTCCATCCAAACAGTATTCCACACAGCACGACAGGAGCCAAGCAAAGGGTCAAAGCATCAGAGACAGCAAGGTTTAGCATTAGGCTTAAGGTAAAGCTCAAAATTTTGTTCCACTCACGAGCAATGCTGATGATTACAGTGATATTGCTTGGCAAACCCACCAAACAGCACAAACCCAGAACTACAGCAGGAGCAATCTGTTCTGAACCCACAGCAGTGTTGTTAGATGTGGAATTGAAGCCCAATCTTAGATCCATAATAAACTTTTCTTTAGTCTGGAAAATAATGAATCTGAGCTATGATTGCTGAAGAACAGAGGCTATGTTGGGGCTATGTTGACTCCTCACACTTCTCTAAACCAAAACCACAGCTTTGCTCACATCTCAATCTTGCTTGCAAAAACACAAAGGTAAAAAGTCCATTTTACTCTCTATTGTAACTTGTATTTCTATGTCTGATTAGTTTAATTGTGGTATGGTTCTGTTTTCCATATTCTGCTTTGCTCTGAGTTCCTTGTGATTATTAGTTTCCATGGTTCCTAATCCCCCCAAAAGAGGAGAATATGGACATGGCCATGGGTAGGAAAAAGAGGCCATATAGCCCTGTTGTGCTTTGGGCGAGCCAAGCTCGAGTCCTGGCTCGTGGACTTTTCCTGATTCCGTCCCCCCTCTCTTTCTCTCTCCCACTTTGCTTACTTGTCCTATCATGATATAAGGCAAAAATAAATCTTTAAACTTATACTGGTTAATCTCCATCCACACACACACACAATAGAATCAGCATCTTTTAAGCCACTACATAAAGACAGTCATTGGGGTGGGGGAACGGATTCTGACAGCTGAAATTTTTGCTGTCGGATTCTGTGCCCCCCATGTTTCTTACACAATTATGTTCTAATATTTAAAAAACTGATGCTGGTTCAGCTCCATCCCCACACAGAATAGAATCAGCATCGTTTAAGCCACTACATCAAAATCTCTCATCATGTGGGTGGGAGAACGGATTCCGACAGCTGGATGGTTTGCCATCGGATTCTGTTCCAGCCATGTTTCTTAAAAATTGAGGATCTAGCATTTACAAAACTGACAACAGCTTCATGGTGCCAATAGCCTAGTGGTCAGCTTGCTGATGTATAACACCGTTGTGATTTGGCCAACCCGAGATCAAGTCCAGGCTTGTGGACTTTTCCTGATCCCGCCCCCCTCTCTTTCTCTTTTGCTTTAAACTGACGTTGGTAAAGCTCCATCCCCACAGAGAATAGAATCAGCATAATTTAAGCCACTACATAAACATCTTGGGGGTGGGGGAACAGATTCTGACAGCTGGATTGTTTGCTGTCGGATTCTGTTCACCCCATGTTTCTTACACAATTATGTTCTTATATTTAAAAAACTGATACCTGCTAGTTCATCCCAATAGCCTAGTGGTCAGTGTGCTGACATATAACACCTTTGTGCTTTAGCTGACCTGAGTTTGAGTCCCGGCTTGTGGATTTTTCCTGATCCAATCCCCATCTCTTTCTCTCTCCCACTTTGCTTCCTGTCTACATACTTTTCCAATCATAATATAAGGCAAAAACGGCAAAAATGAACATTTAAACTGACGCTGGTTAAGCTCCATCCCCACACAGAATAGAATCACTATCGTTTAAGCCACTACGTAAACATCTTGTGGGTGGGGGAATGGATTCCGACAGCTGGATTGATTGCTGTCGGATTCTGTTCCCCCACCCACATTATAAGAGATTTTGATGTAGTGGCTTAAAATATGCTGATTCTATTCTGTGTGGGGGTGTAGCTGAACTAGCATCAGATTGATAAATATTATAACATAATTGTGTAAGAAACATGAGGGGAACAGAAGAGAATCAGCATCGTTTAAGCCACTACATCAAGACAGTCATGGGGGAGAGGAACGGAATCTGACAGCTGAAATTATTGCTGTCGGATTCTGTTCCCCCCATGTTTCTTACACAATTATGTTCTAGTATTTAAAAAACTGATACCAGCTAGTTCGTCCCAATAGCTTAGTGGTCAGCTTGCTGACATATAACACCAATGTGCTTTCAGAATCGTTTAAGCCACTACATAAACATCTTGGGGGTGGGGGAATGGATTCTGACAGCTGGATTGTTTGCTGTCGGATTCTGTTCCCCCTACGTTTCTTCCACAAGAATGCTGTACTGCTGGTTCAGCTCCATCCCCACACAGAATAGAATCAGCATCTTTAAAGCCACTACATCAAAATCTCTCATCATGTGGGTGGGGGAACTGATTCCGAAAGCTGGATGGTTTGCCATCGGATTCTGTTCCCCCCATGTTTCTTAAAAAATGAGGATATAACATTTACAAAACTGACACAATGGGAAGGCTGCATCCTCCGAAGGCCGTATTTGAAGGCCGATTGGCCGCATATAAAGGCCGATTGCGTCACAGCGGCACGACGAAGGCTACCCTGATTCAAAAGCGACGCCTTCTTTTCCCCGTGAAAGGAAGGATACATAAAAGGATCCTTAGCAGCCTATCCTACCCCATAAGTCATTGCGTGCCAGTGACGACGGCATTTTTTTCAGACAGAGAGAACGAGTTTTTGGACTTGATCAGAGAAGACATGCAACTAGAGAGGGAGGCAGAAGCGAGGAGAGCACAGGAAAGAAGGGAGAGGATGGACAGACTTTCATTGGTGCAACTGCAACAGCCCATGATGCACCCTAACATTCTTCCTCTTGATGTTCTTTCTGGTTTGTGGTTTTCACACATTTCTTTCTCTTCTGTTCTTTCGTTTATTCTTAAAGGAGAACTCCGGTCAATTTTAACATTGAGCTCATTTTTTTGTAAATTTGGAGTGCTGTCAATACAGAGAACAACGACAAAAATTGGTGTTGCCTACACCATGTTATCCTCTTTTTAAAATTTGCACCCTGTTGACTTCAATGGGGCAAGTTTTAAACCTGCTTTTAGTCTCTTAACATCCTTGATGTGTCATTACAAGTGCCCAGCCATGTGAGTGATTCCTTCAGAGTGATCACGGGTGAATCTGACTGCAGTAGATGTGAAAGATATTAATAAAAACAATATTATTTCAGCCAGCGCACATACCTGTATTTACATCCTGTTTTCGGTCGAAGCCCATAGTAATCGATTGTCGAGTTCACACGCATAGGTTTAGTTACCTATGATCACGCGCGTCAACTCGACAATCGATTACTATGATTACTACACATCAAGGATGTTAAGAGACTAAAAGCAGGTTTAAAACTTGCCCCATTGAAGTCAACAGGGTGCAAATTTTAAAAAGAGGATAACACAGTGTAGGCAACACCGATTTTTGTCGTTGTTCTCTGTATTGACTGAGCTCATTTTTTTGTAAATTTGGAGTGCTATGTTAAAATTGACCGGAGTTCTCCTTTAACCCTTTAACCTTCACCCCCCTTTTTTTCGCATAGACAAAAAAATCACTATACAAACTTAAATGGTTGTAATTCAAGAATGCTTTGGAATATAGACATATGGTTGGTCTTGTTTTTAAGAAGACATTTGCCAGATTATTGTAGAAGTGAAATAAATTATGAAAGTGAAACAGAAAAAAAGTTATGTAAGTTTGAGTTTATGAAAATGTACAATGTAAAAATATAATTATTCATATTTTATATAAAATATATATATTACAAAATATATTTTACTCTAAAACTGCTAGAAAATTAAAGCCAAAAATCTAAACAAGTTGTGTTCCAAATTTTAGGTTAATATCTCAAAAAATTAGCTTTCAGTAAGATTTTATTTGGGCGCAGTACCAAACTTTTTCACTAGATGGACAGCCAGCTTCCCTACTGACCATATAAGGGCGCCTCCATTTTCATATACAGTGCTATGCATAAGTTTAGACACCCATGCTAAAGTTGACTAAAAAGAGGAATAAAAAATCATCTTTTGGAAATTGAACTTAATGCCTTAATTTAAAAAAATAGGAAAAATCCAACCTTTAAGGACACCAATTTTCTTTGTGAATGAATAATGTATCGTAAATAAATAAATGTTCTTACTTAAAATACAGGGTGCATAAGTTTGGACACCCCTATGTTAAATTCCCATAGAGGCAGGCAGATTTTTATTTTTAAGTTTTTTTTTTTTGGATACTATGCATCCTGATAAAGTTCCCTTGGCCTTTGGAATTAAAATAGCCCCACATCATCACATAGCCTTCACCATACCTAGAGATTGGCATGGGGTACTTTCCATAAGATCATCTCTCAATGCAAATCAAACTAGCTATTAGGCTAACTGAAATAAAACCATGCCAATCTCTAGGTGACAGTGTAGCCCTTTTACTAAACATTTAGTGGAGACCGGGGATGAAAGTAACACCTTTTATTTGAGCATCGGTAACTCAGTGGTTCTTTGTGCTAGATTTCTCAAAATTTTATACATGGTAGCCACATTTGTCTGATACAAATATAACGCACTTGGACACGTACAACACAACCACAGATTATGTGAGTTAGTCAAACACAAAGAGTTCCGTTGTTACAACAGGCTGGGGATAGATGTAACAATGAAAGGTAATTCGTGCGTATCAACTATATATTTTATATTTTTATCAAATTTCTTAGTGTCCCACATTAGGAAATGTGGTTTCCAAATCCGGGACAGTATGATCAGCCTAATGTGGGACAGTACTTCATTGAGTCAAAAATGTGTGGTGGGGCATGGTTTGTGGGACAAACATGGTTATTTACATGGTTTTAGTCTTGTAATGCAATATCACAATACTGTTAATGCAGATTTTTACAGTCATGTGAATTTTTTATTCTTGGAGGGCGGTTTGAAGGCTCTTTTGTGCGTGTGCATGCCTACATATGTGTGTGTGTCTCTCTCTATCTCTCTATCTCTCTTTCTCTCTCTCTCTGTGTGTGTGTGTGTGTGTGTGTCATGTATGTGTCATGTATGTGTAAAAGGTATAGTTGACTTAAAATTAAAAATAGCTCTGAATTTAAAAATGCCGTAGAAAACCAATAAAGCAATTCCACTTTATTTTATGCATCTGATTAATTCAATGAAATGCATTTTAGATCACAATGGTAAAGGTGAGAAAGACAGGGACAGATTGTCAGATGCAGAAAGAGAGGCAGAAACAGGTAAAGGATAAGAGAAAGAAACTTAATCAGTGGAGGCAGGACAGGATGAAAAGAGCCATAGAGGAGTATAGGCAGATTGTTGAGGATGGTGGGGTCCCTCAGCTGAGACTGTTGGCCAGGGCATTGAATGTCCCTAAATCTACTCTCCAGTGAATCTAAAATAAAAGATTTTACTATTCTACATGTATCAATGTGATTTTTTGGTGTTTTATCATAGATTTTTCAGTGTCCCACATTGGGGACACGTTCTGTCCCACATTAGGAAGCTGCAGTTTTTCTCAGACGACTTGCAATAAGAGCACTAATATGTCTATAATTTATCTTATGAATGGGTTATCTGAATTTTCTCTTTTGATTTGATTAGGATACATCCTGGGTTTTTTAAAATGGTATTGGGTGTGGATTTAATGTTTTGGTTACACATCGAAATATGTCACAGAAGTCTGAAGTGCAAAAAATGTCCCACATTAGGGCAATTCACCCTACGTGCATTCGTCTTAAAGGGACAGCACCCAATATACCTGCAGCTGTTTGTGTCACCAAAGTTAATCAAACAACAAAAGAGAAAGAGAAAAATCACGTTTTGTCAAAAGATAAACTGTATTAATACTTAATACAGTTAATTTACCTGAAAAACATAAAGCACTGCTTTATTTCTCGTGTATTTGTGTTTTATTGTATTTATATTTGTATTTTGTTTATTAGTTTATATGCAGATGCACTAGGCCTACCCTACACAATTACCCCAATCATCCTAGAATTATTAATTCTTTACAAAAAGAGCTATTCAAATCATCAGGTGAAATTGTTTTCAGGAAGTAGCAGTAAAGCAAGAAGAAGTGCAAGATAGTTTTTCTAAATTTCATTTGACTCTATGTGCCTATAGGGGTGGGTTGGGGATGGTGGCAATGTAGTATCTGGATATTTGCCGCGGGACGAGGGCTTCGATTACCTCTCTCTTTTTTGACCATACATGTGTTTGCACCCCTGTAATTACTTATTTTACAAATACTGATTGCATATTTATCACACTGTTTTTATTAATCATGTGCTTAATAGGTTTCAATTTTGTCATCTTTTCACAAATTATGACAGTGATCATTAATAAATAATTAAAAAAATATATCTTTCATGTGATTAACAATGTTATACTTACTCTATTCATGTTGATAAATATGACAGTATGTATAAATGGATGCGTGTAAATGAAATGCTGTCAGAAGAATGTTGAATTTTGTTTCTCCATCAACAGCATGTGTTCATCTACAGCAAACCACACAAGAACAGCAATGAGGAAACAGGGAGTCTTTAAAACCAATCAGAAATTTTGAATCATTTCTTTCTGATACATTTTAGAATATTTCCTGAACAGACGGCATAGAGAAAAGGATCCAGACAGCAGTTTAGCAAAGCCAGAGTCTTGCTTACATCACCATAAACTTTACGGAAGGACTTCAGTCGGGCATAAACATCTGGATGAGATGTTTTAGTCAGAGTAGTAACTATATCAATCACATTGATGATGTGCACAGGAGTCCAAAACAAAAAGAAAGCCACAACGATGCTGACCACAAGTCTCTTCTTGTAAGTCTTAACGTTTGCCGCCTGATTTCTGGGTTTCTGGTCCTGTGGAGCTTTAGTTAGACTGGAGCTCTTTGCTTTTTGGCTCAAGCCTTCGTGCAACCAGAGATAACATGTTAACATGATCAAAAATGGAATGACGAACCCAAACAGGGTCTCAAGAAGCAAAACAGCCACTACTATAGACGGTGGCTCCATTGTCCTCTGACATCTTTGCAATCCATCCTTGTCTTTGAGTTCTTGAGTGAAAAATATTGGTAGGGCAAAAACAAAGGCTAGAATCCAGATGCCAGTCAGATGAAGGCGTCTGTGTCGTCTTTCCAGTCTGTGCAGTAGCTTCCTGTTAGTGACCCTTGACTTGATGACATTGTGATAGCGGTGCACACTCATGGAGGTGACCGTCAGGACACCAACATACAGATTCCAGTGACCAAAGAAGAACAGGATCCTACAAGACCAAAGGCCAAGTTTCCATCCAAACAGTAATCCACACAGCACGACAGGAGTCAAGCAAAGGGTCAAAGCATCAGAGACAGCAAGGTTTAGCATTAGGCTTAAGGTAAAGCTAAAATTTTTGTTCCACTCACGAGCAATGCTGATGATTACAGTGATGTTGCTTGGCAAACCCACCAAACAGCACAAACCCAGAACTACAGCAGGAGCAATCTGTTCTGAACCCACAGCAGTGTTGTTAGATGTGGAACTGAAGCTTACGTTGAGTTCCATCATGATCAAAAAAAAATTTTGGTCTGGAAAATGCTGAATGTAAGTTATGACTGCTTGAAGAACAGGGGCTATGTCGACTCCTCCCACTTCTTGTAAACTAAAACCACAGCTTTGCTCTTATCTCAATCAAGGGAAAAAAATAATTAATTAAAGCTCTCCTTTGACTCGCTATATATATTTACATCTAAACCAAACAATGCAATTAAAATAAAAGATACAGATACAACATTATGAACTCATACTTAACCCTTAAAGGGGTCATATGATGCTATTTTAAACGTTCATTATTTTGTTTATTGGGTGTAATAGAATAGGTTAACATTTTTCACATACTGTACATTATTGTTGGTTGTTAATCGATGGTATATGATTTTGTTGAAGCCTTCTGTTTGCATTATTTTTAGCTTATTTGTAAAAATAGCTGTGTTCTTGTGGTTCGTGGTTTTCAGACGTTTCTTCCTCTTCCGTTCTTCCTTTTACTCTTAATGAAGCCCCTTTTGCAAGCTGCAAACATTTACCTCATATACCTCATATAAAAATCGTCTTATTAAGCCTATAATAATATATAACACCATGGTAATATATCACTACTTATAGGATGTTCTTAATTCTAAGTTTTACAGTTTTTCTCAATCACTTTGGCTCAATTCTCGAATGAGTTTGTCAATCAAAACAATAAGTTCAGATTTCTGAACAAGTAGTTTCTGGTTCACAGCATATTTGAATTTCTTATTGACAAACAAATTGCATGCGTTTTGGCATATGTATGCAAAAAAGTAAGTACATTGTCTTCAATTTGAACAATAACTAAATGCAGCTAAACCACAAGAAACCTATTTAGTTTTTTCCAAGGCCCATATTACCAAAATACAGAATTCTGGTAATCCATACTCTGGGATACTTTAGTAGTTGATATCCTCCACCACCTGTCAAAAAATGATTGATTGACAGGTGCCCCGCCCCTTCCAATGACAGGTGCCCGCCCTTTTGGCATAGGATCAAAGGGGACATCAGAGAACAAAGGGAGATCAAAGAAGATCAGAGAAGATCAAAGCTGATCAAAGGGATTAAAGGGGTTTGACAGTTAGTTTTGACTTTTGATTGACAGGTTGCCCCCTCCTAGGCCTTGATCATGTAGTTTTTGACAGAAGGTATTAATTGTTTGATGCCTTTTGAAGCTGTTTGAAGACACTGTGATTAAACAATATGTTATGGTATCTGACAGAAGGTTTTAATCGTTTGAAGTTTTGATAATTTGAAGACAGTTATAATAATACGTCATGGCTATGACAGCTAGTTTTGATATTGTTTGAAGCCTTTTGAACATGACAGTTAGTGTGTGTTTTTGAAGACACTGTGATTAAATAATATGTCATGGCTATGACAGCTAGTTGTGATATTGTTTGAAACCTATTGAAGCCTTTTGAACATGACAGTTAGTGTGTGTTTTTGAAGTTGGTATCACACACGATCCTCCTATTCCTGAACGCATCTGGGCTGTACTGTGAAACTGATAAGGGAAAAACTGTGTAAGTTTATCTCACACACAAATGTTGAAAAACCATTCAGTTCTTTTAAAAGAATATAAATGAAATGTTTATAAAGATCTTACTAAAAACCTCACACAAAAAGTTTAAATAAAATGGAGTCACAAAAGATCACAGAGTGTTTACTGAAGCGCCTCTCCAGCACAGCCCCGGCCTGAGTGGTGCGCACGCCCTCCGCATTCTGACATCCCCCTCCTTCTGCTCCTCCACATTCCAGAGCACAGTGATAGTGAGAAACGTCTCGGTTACGGATGTAACCCTCGTTCCCTGAGTGGGAACGGAGACGTTACGTCGGATGACGACGATTGGGGTTTCGCTTAGAAGCCTATCACCTTCGAGTATATAAAACGAGCCAATGGCAATGAAATGCCATGGGTCTGCGGAATTTGCATAGCGTAACTCCGCCCGCCGCAGGGGGTATATAAGGAAGTCGCTGGCACAATGCAGATATGTCTTCGCTGAGGAGCCGAGACTAGCCCCAGGCGTTTTTCAGCGGTACAGCGGAAGTGGCAGGAAGACGTAACGTCTCCGTTCCCACTCAGGGAACGAGGGTTACATCCGTAACCGAGACGTTCCCTTTCGTGGTCACTCCGAGTTACGTCGGATGACGACGATTGGGGTTCCAGTCTAATCACGCCACCTCGGCTGTCTTCCAGTGCCCTGCGTAAGTCTGAGCTCCCTGTTGTGAGACTAACACGAACGAAGGAGTCCTACTTAACACAGGGATACCAAGGTACACTGGGAAGCATATCTCCAGAGAGAAATATGCAATTATGCCCAGCCATGATGGGGGGGACTTAGAATACACATATGACCCAGAGGGCTGCATATGGAAAATCACTGGGGTGTCCAGCCGCAGGTGGAATTTTAAACCCCAGGGTGGCAAGGTGGCTTGCCAAGGGAAAGACACACGCTCACAAGGAGACTTACAGTGGAAATACACATGTGGGGGTCGCCCAGAGGGGGAACCATGCACATGGAGGCACCTAGTCAAGCGCAAAAGCTGCGTTATGGAGATTGGCATAACTCAGGCGTTGACGTAACCAGTGCTGGAGGAACTCAGAGCTTATGAGACTCACCTGAGAAGAAATCGCACGTATCCCATCCGTGGAGAGGAATGGCGAGCAAGCGAAGACACCTGAGCAGAATCTAGCACCGGCTGGTTGAAGCGAGTACATGAGAAGAAACTGGCTCTACGCGGAGATTATAGAATCTCGCGAATGTGTTGGGTGTCGCCCAGCCTGCAGCTCTACAAATGTCTGTTAGCGAGGCGCCATGCGCTAGAGCCCAAGAGGAAGCCACACTACGAGTGGAGTGGGCTTTCACACCAAGGGGGCACGGACGACCTTGCTGCTGGTATGCCAAAGCAATGGTATCCACTATCCAGTGGGATAACCTTTGCTTTGAGAGAGCCTTTCCCTTCAGCTTCCCACCATAACAGACAAAGAGCTGGTCTGAGGTCCTGAAACACTGCATTCTGTCTACGTAAGCACGAAGGGCGCGTACTGGACAGAGCAGTGCCAAGGCTGGGTCTGCCTCCTCCAAGGGCAGCGCTTGCAGGTTCACTACCTGGTCTCGAAAGGGTGTAAGGAACCTTGGGCACATATCCAGGCCGGGGTCTCAGGATCACGTGAGAATTAGCCGGCCCGAATTCCAGGCACGCTTCGTCAACCGAAAATGCCTGCAGGTCCCCTACCCTCTTGATGGAGGCCAATGCAACCAGGAGCGCTGTCTTCATAGACAGGAACTTAAGCTCTACTGATTGCAAAGGCTCAAATGGAGCACTCTGCAGGGCAGTTAGAACCACTGAGAGGTCCCAAGAGGGTACGAGGGGAGGACGAGGAGGATTCAGTCTCCTCGCTCCCCTCAGGAACCTGATGATCAGGTCGTGCTTTCCCAGAGACTTACCATCAACTGCGTCGTGATGTGCGGCAATGGCGGCAACATACACTTTCAGGGTGGAGGGAGACAGCCTTCGCTCCAACCCTTCTTGCAGGAAGGAAAGCACGACACTGATCGGGCATTTCGTGGGTTCTTGATGTTTAGAAGAACACCAGTTGACGAAGAGGTTCCACTTCAACGCATAGGCATGTCTCGTGGACGATGCTCTAGCGGAAGTGATGGTAGCCACCACCGCAGGTGGTAGGGTACTCAAACCTGCCTCGTCCCGTCCAGGAGCCACACGTGGAGGTTCCAAAGATCGGGACGAGGGTGCCAAAGGGTGCCCCATCCCTGAGAAAGGAGGTCCTTCCTCAGAGGAATTGGCCAGGGAGGTGCTGTCGCGAGGAGTACAGGGCTGCCTCGACGACCTTCGTAAAGACGCGAGGAGACAGGGCTAGCCCGAAAGGGAGAACCGCGTACTGGTATGCCTGCCCCTCGAAAGCAAACCGTAGAAACGGTCTGTGTCGAGGTAAAATGGAGACATGGAAGTAGGCGTCCTTCAGGTCGATCGCTGCAAACCAATCCTGCGGCCGCACACACTGGAGGATGTGTTTGGCCGTTAGCATCTTGAACGGCAGCCTGTGAAGGGAGCGGTTCAAGACGCGCAGGTCGAGGATTGGCCGTAACCCACCGGACTTCTTGGGTACAATGAAGTAAGGGCTGTAGAAGCCGGACTTCATTTCGGCTGGAGGGACAATCTCGATCGCACCCTTCGCCAGTAGGGTGGCGACCTCCGCTCTCATGACAGGGGCATTGCCACCGACCATAGTGAAGCGGACTCCCCTGAAGCGGGGAGGAGATCTCGCGAACTGAATCGCGTAGCCGAGCCTGATGGTTCTCGCGACCCAGCGGGACAGTCTGGGAAGCTCTAGCCAGGCTTCCAGAAAGTGCACCAGCGGGGTCATACGAACCACAGACGTACCGTCGGTGGGGCAGCGAGGCGGAATGACCGGCACCGGCGAGGGTGGCATAGCGGCCCTGTGCGGGGGCACGCTCATTAACCGCGTCCTGCCAGAGGAGGCCAGGGGAGGGCGCGCGTCCCACGGGGGCGTGCTCTGGCAGGGGTCTGGCGACAGAGGGGGATGAGAGGAGCGTGGCCCGTGGGCGGCGCGTGCTGTCATCCCACACCTCTGGGACAGAGGAGGGCGGCAGTGGCGGGACCCGAGGGTGGCGCGCACTGCGGCCCTCTGGCTCTGTAGGCTCAGGATTGGGGATTTCGATTCTTTCTTTAACCACATTAGGGTGCTGCCCGTCGTGGGACGAGCAGCGGGGAGTGGAGAACAAAAGATTCTCCCCCGGCCCTCCACCGGGGGAAGGAGTGGCCCTGCTACCACCTCCTGTAGAGAAAAGAAAGCCAATCCTGAGCTGCCCGTCTCAGGAGCGCCGCTTAGCCTGGCGTTTAGCGGGCCGCGGGGCTGGAGAGGGCTGTGGCGCCTTCCTACGGCTTCCTCCGCGACGCGGCGCCGGTGAAGGCTGCTGCTGAGGCCGTGCGGGAGGGGCGGGAGCCGTGGGAGGGCGACCTCGGCGGCGAGCAGGCTGAGGATTCTGTACCGGCGGCTGAGCAGCAGCAGCGCGTCGGGGCAGAATGTGCTTGATCGCCTCAGTCTGCTTCTGGGCAGTCGAGAACTTCTGGGCAAAATCCTCGACCGCACCGCCGAAAAGGCCGGCCTGGGATATGGGAGCGTCAAGCAGACGAGTCCGCTCGGGCTCACGCATATCAGCCAGGTTCAGCCAGAGATGTCTCTCCTGGACCACAGCTGTGGACATCACCAAACCCAGGGAGCGCGCGGTCACCTTCGTCGCTCGGAGAGCGAGGTCAGTGGCGGCGCGCAGCTCATCAAAGAGCCCTGGATCTGTCCTACCCCCGTGCATGTCACTGAGCATCTTGGCCTGGTAGACCTGTAAGATGGCCATGGCATGCAAAGAGGCAGCTGCCTGTCCCGCCGCTCTGTAAGACTTCGCCACCATGGTAGACGAAAATCTACAGGCTTTGGATGGGTGCTTAGGATCACCACGCGATGAAGCGCTTGCCGGACACAGCTGCATCGCGACAGAACGCTCCACCGGGGGAATCCCAGTGTACCCACAAGCATCAGCCTTATCGAGGGGAGGAAAGGCGGAGAAAGCCGACGAACGATCACGGGAAGACATGGGAGCCTTCCAGGACCGCGTGACTTCCTCATGCACTTCCGGGAAGAATGGTATTGGGGTTGGGCGGCGACGAGTGTCAGCGGCCGCTCCCAAAAACCAATCATCCAGCCGCGAGCGCACTGGATCGGGTGGCGGGGACCACTCGAGCCCAATGGCTGCGGCTGCCCGGGAAAGCATGGCAGTCAGCTCGGGATCAGACTCGGACAATGCTGACGCGCCCGGGGGCGGCAACACAGCCGAATCCTCACTTCCCGAGGACTCATGCCCACCTTGTGATGCAGTGATGGACATCGCATCCTCTGCTGGAGCTCCAAACGAAATACGCGGGGCCTCCGTAGAGGGACCAGCGGCTTCCGCCTGAACACTCGCGGGTTCCGATGCTGAAGAGGGGTGTGTGGACCGTGGACGTGTCGGCGGTGTGCTCCACACAGTCACCCTCAGGTCACCCCGGCCACCAGCCGAAGTACTAGCTCTCTGGGAGTCAGTAGATCGGGGTGTGGGTAGGGGGACTCTCGCTCTGGTGAGCTCATTGAGTCTCGACCGCAGCATGGAGATGGTCATGTTCCCGCAGTGAGAACATGAGTCATCCACGAACGCTGCTCTAGCGTGATCAACACCCAAACACGCTAAGCAGAGATCGTGCCCATCAGCAAAGAATACATCGCCACCACAACCAGAAGTGCACGGGCGAGGCATCTTTAAAAAGACGTGCCGCGTGCAATGCTCTTTTTGTGAGAGGAAAAACTCCGCGGATGTTGAAGCGAACAGGGAGAAATCACACTATCTGTCAGATCACTGAACAGATCAGCAGGGTAGTGAGCACTCGCTGAAATCGCCGTCACACCAACACCGGAGAGTACGCTCGTCTCGAAGGGATGAGAAGAATAACTCAGAATTTTTGGCTTGCAGGAGTGGAGAAGTTCTCGGCTCCGAAGCGAAAACATATCTGCATTGTGCCAGCGACTTCCTTATATACCCCCTGCGGCGGGCGGAGTTACGCTATGCAAATTCCGCAGACCCATGGCATTTCATTGCCATTGGCTCGTTTTATATACTCGAAGGTGATAGGCTTCTAAGCGAAACCCCAATCGTCGTCATCCGACGTAACTCGGAGTGACCACGAAAGGGAACAGAGATTTTATAAAATAATGTATATTTCACACGAATAATATAATCTACAATAATATAAAATAACATCTTACTGAAACCAATTCTTTAAGTTTTAGATAAACAAAAGAATAAAAAAATCATCTTACATAAAACATTCTGTTCTTTAAAAGAATATAAATGATTATAAATAAATAATATAAAATAAAGATCTTACTAAAACCTCACACAAAAAGTTGAAATAAATGTAGAACTATCCAGTTTAAATAAAATTGATTCACAAAAAAATTTGCAATGAGTTAAATGTTTATAGAGTTGAAGAAAAAACATAGGCCTACATGTTATGAAACAATCAGTTAAATGTTTAGAGAGTTGAAGAAAAAACATACAGCTCATGAAACAACGCAATGTATGAAACGGGTTCACGAAAATAAAAAATCATCTTACATGTTTAGAAATCAGGGCCCTCTGGCCTCTCTTTACACCAGCGTTTGACGTGCGGAGCTTTCAAAAAGCACCAGCCAAAGGGTGTGTGTTTGTGTGTGTGTGTGTGTGTGTGTCAGAGAGTCACACAAATTCAGCGATCAGGATATCAGGTGCTGAGTTTATTTATAAGAAGTATAATCTTAAAAGTTTAAATTATATCTTTTAAAAACAAAAGATTGTTTAAATCAAATCTTTAAAGTTTTATTAAAATCATATCTTCTATTTATCTTCTTAGAAGACTTATGTATTATTTTTACTAAACAATGTCTGTTCAAAAAACTTTAGATGGTTGAAAAACTGTACTTAGTCGTCTTAGATCTTATTTATACAAAAATATTTCAAACAGTATTTTTGTCCATACAACATGTTGTCAAAGTTTGTCACAATGTTTTGTTGTTGTTTTTAAGAAATCCGAAGACTCTACATTGCTCTTATTTAGACTAAGTTGTATCATTTGGAAAATCACCACACAATTATATTTTCATCTGTGGGTGGCTGAAGGATTTCCTTGTAGTTTATGAGTCTCTGAGCTGATGTGTTTAAATCATGTGTCGTCTCGATCTGCCAGATCTCATGTTCTCTATTGATGGGGTCAGTCTCATCATTGATGATAAACAGTTCAGTGTAGATCTTGTTTAGAGAGACCGACTGTGCTGCACTTGCCTCCAAAGTCCTCTCAGCGGCACGCAGCATTCTTGATTTCATCTCATTCCTTACATTCGGAAGAATTTCTAAAAATCAGGACAAAGTTGGATAGTCATATTATTAACAGGAGCATCACGCTTAAGAATGCACAGTGTTCTACAACAAGAGATCTTACCATGTTCGTATACCGAGGTAGAGTGAGACACCTGAAAAACAAAACGAAAAATACTCATACATAAATATATAACATACACAAATAATTTCTTAACTAAGCAACTGTTTCTTAAATTATCAGACACTCACCGCACTGATGTTAACATCACCATATATTGTGGCTTCTACCATGATTGGAGCAAATATTGTCCCACCATTCTGGTCAATTGTGAAGTTAAGCTGATTAGGGATCTGAATTAATGGCTGTCCGAATGATGTAGAATTATTATTAGTAGTATTATTATGCTGTTGATTTGTCATGTTTCCAGAATGTGTTTGAACGCTCAGCGTTTGAACGTCACCATCTGTTAAAAAAAAAAACAATTAAATACACAACCAAAACCATGTAAACATTATAGTAAAGCTTATTGAAGATTGAGAAACATATTGACTACTAACAAAGTAAATTATAAATATTTTCCTACGTTTGATAATCTTTTTTCTGATTTTTTTCACTATGTACTTGATCCTTTTTAATGCTGTTTTCTCTCCATATTTATTCTGTAGTTCCTCTACTGTGTCTTCCAACCTTCCTGTTGTTCTTCTCCAGCTGTGTTAACCAAAGACAAACAGTTAGAAGAATAAAATGTATGTACAATAGCAAAAATAAAGTTTGTCAGATACACCTGTTCACCTGCTTTCAAAGGCCAGATAAGCTCATAAATATGGCAACTTTTAAAATATTTTCTGAGTCCAAAACAGAAAGAACGCCACAACGATGCTGACCAGAAGTCTCTTCTTGTAAGTCTTAACGTTTGCCCCCTGATTTCTGGCTTTCTGGTCCTGTGGAGCTTTAGTTAGACTGGAGCTCTTGGCTTTTTGGCTCAAGCCTTTGTGCAACCAGAGATAACATGTTAACATGATCAAAAATGGAATGACGAACCCCAACAGGATCTCAAGAAGCAAAACAGCCACTTCTACAGACCGTAACTCCATTGTCCTCTGACATCTTTGCAATCCATCCTTGTCTTTTTGTGTTTTTTTGGCAAAAACAAAGCCTAGAATCCAGATGCCAGTCAGACGAAGGCGTCTGTGTCGTCTTTCCAGTCTGTGCAGTAGCTTCCTGTTAGTGACCCTTGACTTGATGACATTGTGATAGCGGTGCACACTCATGGAGGTGACCGTCAGGACACCAACATACAGACTCCAGTGACCCAAGAAGAACAGGATCCTATAAGACCAAAGGCCAAGTTTGCATCCAAACAGTATTCCACATAGCACGACAGGAGCCAAGCAAAGGGTCAAATTTATTCTGTTACAAGATTAAATATAGCTACAAGCAGCAATTAACGGGGTTCAAGCATTTAAGACCGTCATGCCAACTATGCTGTTGGGCTATAGGTTGAACCGAAATGTAGGCCTGAAACCATAAAATATCAATGATGGAGAATGCGCAAATGATATAAATCTATAGTACCAGTGCACCCTAATTCTTTGAAAAAAAAATTATGGTTTAAAAAATTTGTTTATTAGCCAATACTGGATAATGATAAAGATTAGATTAGATTAAAAAGATGTATTGTCCCTCTTGTGGACAACAGTGGTATTTAAGGTTTCATCTTCAGTTTAAATGTTTGATAGAATGATAGAATGAGCCCTCTGAGCATCAGAAATCCTTGAAACCTGGCACATTTCTTCAAAATCAGTTGTATCTACTCAGTTTTGTGAAGTTTCTACTTTGTGCACACAATATATAGACATGTTACTAACAATGGGCCATACCAGAAATATATAAAAAATTGTATCTGCTAAACGGTTTCATCGATCGAAAATCTTTTGACAACATTTTTCCATGAGGATCCCTAGATGATGCATGTGAAGTTTCAAGCAAATCGGACAAACGGCCTAGCCTGGTAATACCAAACTCTGCTACTTCGCTTTGCTTCGTAGACAGAGTCTGGCATGGCATAATTGAAAAGCGTTTTCTTTCTCACGGGGGGGGGGCGCTTGTCTGAAGTTTAAAATCATTGGTTACCCGTAAGCCAATCACATAACATTTGGTTATGGCGTGTGTTATGCGCATGCTCAGCCGCATCTAACTGCCACTGTAAACACATGTATGATGCGAAAACAAAACCATCGAGCGAAATACCGGAGTGAACATGGCTGTGAATGACTTTTGCAGATTATGTGAAGTAAATCTACACATCCACGGTACAATCAGCGTCTACGTCACGGCTCTCAGCCCGCCCTCTGTTCGTTGATTGGCCGGCTGTTTTGAAGCCGGAGGAAAACGGGGAAAACGGTCGCTATCTCAGACTGAGTACAGAAGCGAACTGAAATTGAGCGGAAGTACGAAGTCTGACGTAGTCAGGCTACGAACGGCATATGAGGAGTTCGAAAAAGTAGAGTTTTCAAATAATCACAAATATTTAACAAATGATTTGATTGACAGCAGTGGTTCTTGAGGCAAAGTTGTCCAGAATGAGGAGATCTATCAAATGATATGCATATTGTGTGAATGTGTGAAACACCACGTGATTACAGAGACATAAAACTCGTTAGCGCCATCTAGTGGCCGATTTCTTTCAAAATTCTTACAGACCTCTAGGGCCATGAGTTGAACATGCCCACTGTGTTTTGTTCCGATCAACCTTCGTTAACCTTGTCTAATAGGTACTCAAACTTCACTGGCTAATGGCGCCCATGTTTTTCAAGATACGCCAATGTCCTCATAGAAAGGCATGGCACCCTGGACAAAGACACTGCATGCCCATTTTCAAGTCAATCGGACTAACGGTAGCGTAGTTATAAGCTGTTTTATGCCTTTTTCGTATAGCGCCACCAAGTGGTGATTCGCTGCGGACTTTTTTGTGTGACCACAAAATGAGCTCGTATATGAGTATAACAAGTTTGGTGAAAATATCTCAATGCTTTCAAGAGTTATATCCATTTTAGTGAAAGTGGCCTACCTCAAACGTTTTGGCGTCCCATGGCGAGCATGAATCACCGATCGTAATTCGTTTGACAACATTTTTTGACAAACGGAATATGAGGAGTACGAAAAAGTAGATTTTTCGGAAAATTCAAAATGGCGGGAAAATTTGCATACCGGAAATGAAATCGGAGATATACATTTTGTTTGTCTGGACTCAAGGTTTCCAATGATATAAGACACTTGAGTCTACGATAAACGGTATAGGAGTTATGAGGGGTTTTGCGTTGTTGATCGCTGTAGCGCCACCTATTCGGGGTCATATTTTGTGAGGTTCTCCCCAAATTGAGACCTACCACCTGGCCAGGTTTCAAGTCTCTAGGCCTTACTGTTTGGCCTGCCCAATCAGTTTTTCGGCGGAATAATAATAATAATAAAAATCCGAACAATTCTAATTATTCTGACATGATCTGACATTCTTCTGTCTTGTGTATTTAATTCATTTATTTAACTAGTAAATTAGTTTTATGTCTTTTTGACCCTGTTCCTTTTTCTCTGGGCCACAGGTTTATGATACTCCTCCAATGGCAATGAAAGGTGATCAGATGGTCAGGAGATCTATGACACTCCACCTAGTGTGGACAAGAGCCAGCTGCACTACCAACAAACGGTAACAATTATTCTTTGTCTCCATGCATGACTGATACAGATCAATTAAACTCTAGTTTTATGTACACCTTTGATTTGGACATTAATGGGGGTTGCCGACGCTTACAAAAAATAAGTATACTTCAAGTTAATTTTATTAAGTAAAGTTCAAGTATATTTTAAGTATACTTTATGTAGTAAGTATACTAATATCAATGTACTAGAAGTATACTTGTAAGTGTACTGTTTCAAAACTACTTGTGTAAAAATAGTAAACTAGTACACAACTAGTTTTCATTATTACTTTAACTATACTACAGGTGAACTTATACTTTAATAATCTAATACTTTATTTACAGAGGAAGCGTGAAAAGTTTCGACATGCAGTGGTGAGTGAAGGGGAACCTGTCCCTGAGAACACATTGGGTTATAAAATACCTTGAGACATAGTACAATTGCAGAAAAATGACAATGTAGTCGGTCCCCTGTACAAGTTGGTGGAGGAGAGATCACTAGCAGGCCAGCCAGAGGTGGTAGTCAGGGAGTTTTTTGCCTCCGCAATGAGGTCTTGTTTCGTAAACGGAGCTGAGCCGCAGTTGGTAGTCCCCAGGGAGTTTAGTTTTGACAAGGCAGGATATTGAAGGACAAAACCCTGAAATGTATCAAACAGAACACATACTCAAAACAACCTTATATACCTAATTTAAATAAATTAAATAAAAAAAAAATAAAAAAAATAAACCAACCAACCAGGTAGAGTAAAACAGATACACAAAAAACCTGGAATACATCAGGCTTCATACAAAAAACAAACAAACTGTAAATTATTTATAAAATAGTTTAAGAGCACGTGGAATAAAAGAAAGTTCATGTCTTTTTGATTTACTCCTGGGCACAACAAACTCCCTATGCTGCCGTAGTAGGTAAGTAGGTCTTGGAGCCACAGCCAGGAAACAATGCAGTGGTGATGAACTGTCCTTGAGTAGTTTTGTAAAAGTACGTATAGTGGCCTTGTCACGCCTCTCACTCAGTGATGGGAGAGTAGAAGTTGGAACACCTATTATCTGACAGCAACGTTTTTGGACCCTCTCTAACTCATCAGAGAGTCCTTTAGGTAGTCCACCCCATACTGGACTAGCGTACTCAAGAACTGGCCGTAAAAATGTCAGATATACTTTCATTAAAACATCACAAGGGAGACCCACGTTTTTAGCAACACAGAGATAGTGTATTCTAGGACGCACCTTCGAAATCATGTACTTAATGTGGGCATCCCACGACAGATCATTAAAAATTCAGTGATTGTTAAATCATCAGCATATTTTACCGGAATTACTGAAGGAGGCAGAAAGGAATCCAAGCTGTTTATGGCGATGACAAAAAGCAGAGGGGATAGAAGTCCCCCCTGAGGAACACCAGCCCCACTTCACCTTTTGCTCTCTGTTACTCAGATAGCTCCTTACACTGAGCCAGAGCGGTCGTCTGACTTTCATGTCAGCTAAAGCATAGAGCAGTTGACAATGATCAATTGTGTCAAAAGCTAGAGTAAAATCAACAAAAACTACATGAATGTCCAATTTAGGATTGGTGTTAAGTGCGTCATGCCAGGATTGCAAAATTTGAATCAGAGCAGTGTCAGGTGATCTATTCGCCATGAAGCCATGTTGTGATGGTTGAATTTTAGCAACTGTATCCTCCAGAATGGCATCTCTGAGGATTCCTTCATACACTTTTCCAGCACAGCTGAGTAATGAAATCTGCAGATAATCTACTGGAAAACTAGGCTTTGTTTTTTTGGGAACAGCCTTGACCACAGCCTCCTTCCATTGTTTTGGGAAAATATTATTTTGCATGCACGTGTTAAAAATATCACATAGCACCGGTGCCAGTTCCTCGTGAAAGGTCTTTAATATCCAAGGAGGAATGTCGTCAGGACCAGCCGCCTTTGCTGCCTTCATTTTGCGGAGTCTAACCTTAACTTGTCCAATACTCAAAAGAGGTATACTACAACTGGATAACTTGCAGGTAACCTCTTCCTCAGACGGAGAAATATGACTCGCATAATCCCACACAGAAGCAAAGTGCTTTGCCAAGTTATCACACTCATATTGCATGATGTTATGATCCTGAGACACCACATCACTCTTATCTCCTTCCATCCCCATTAAAGCCTTCACAGACTTAAACCATTGTTTAGGCTTGGTGTTTTGCAGTTTCTCGACCTCATGTTTATAATATTGTTTCTTTGCATTCTTAATTTTTTTTGGCAATAATTGTTTTTAGTTTACTGTAGGATGTTTTATTGCCAGAACAAAAGGCACGCTGATCAGATCTTTGATTTTTATGGTCATCCAAGGTTTATCATTATTTGTGATAGAAACTTTCTTAAATGGAATTGTTTTATCTAAGATAGACTTGATCATGGAAGTGAAGGCACTAACCTTTGCCTCGGGGTCCGTAGCCTCATGAATGTGAGGAGAGTAGAGAATTAGCCCTTTCTTTGGGTCATTCGGTACCCTGGGCAGGCCATTTAGGCAGACATAAGACAACAGCACGAATCATTCGTCACTTTTATTGGCCAGGTATGAGGAAGGACATAGCCACATACTGTAAAATTTGTCCACAGTGTCAACAGACTTCTCTACGGGTTCCTCCTAGGGCACCTCTTAAGCCTCTCCCCATTATTGGGGTACCTTTTGATCAGCTGGGTATGGATATTGTTGGGCCTTTAGAGAAGACTAAGGCAGGAAACCGCTATATGTTAGTCATTACAGACTATGCCACAAAGTATCCAGAGGTTTTTTCCCTCAAATCCATTAAGGCTAGAGTGGTAGCTTCCTCCCTTATACAACTGTTCTCTAGAGTTGGTTTTCCTAAATGTATAGTCACAGATCAAGGATCTAACTTTATGTCAGAGCTACTAAAACAGGTGTATAAACTGTTGGGCATAAACGGAGTAAGAACCACCCCTTATCACCCACAAACTGACGGGTTAACAGAACGCTTCAATCAAACTCTGAAATAAATGCTTCGTAAGTTTGTCGTGGACAAAAGTGACGATTGGGATCAGTGGCTCCCATATCTGCTTTTTGCCTACAGGGAAGTTCCCCAGGCCTCGACTTGATTTTCCCCGTTTGAATTACTGTACGGACGGGAGGTGCGGGGATCGCTGATACTGCTGAAGGACATGTGGAATGGAGAACAAGACTGTGTAAGTCCCACTATGATTGTTGATTATGTGGTTCAGATGCGTGAGAAGCTGGAAGCCATGGGTACATTGGCCCAGGAGCATATGGCCGAAACGCAAAAACTGCAAAAGACCTGGTATGACCAGAAAGCCAGGACAAGAAACTTTGAGCCAGGTGGTGATGTTACCCACTGATGCGAGCAAGGGTCCTTTTGAAGTACTGAGGAAGCTGGGGCCGGTTACATATGAAGTTGCCACTCCGGGTCAGAAACATTTGAAATGGACTTTGCATGTTAACTTACTCAAAGAGTGGTTTTCCAGATCAAGGGATGCAGGGGCATTCATGAATCGGAAGGTAGAGGACGAGGAAGAGGTAGAGGCCCAGTATCTACCAGTTTCAGCTCCTTCTAGTCTATCACTGAGTCACCTGTCTCAAAGTCAACAGTTTGAAATTCAAAGGCTGTGTGATCCCCAAGTTTTTCAGAAGAGACCAGGACACACCAACTTCTTTGAGCATGACATTGTGCTCAGAGAAGGAGCTTGCCCAAAACGAATGAGCTATAGAATACCTGCATGAGCGCCTCCTGAAAGCTTTGCGTGAGGAGTTAGATGAAATGTTAGCCATGAACATTGTGGAACCATTAAAAAGTGAATGGTGCAGCCGAGTTGTTTTGGTGCCCAAAAAAGATGGCAGCCTACGGTTCTGCATCGACTTCAGATATCTTAACTCCGTGTCAAAGTTTGATTCTTATCCGGCTCCCAGAATCGAGGACCTCATTGACCGTTTGGGTAAAGCCAATTATTTAACCACTACTGATTTAGCTAACGGTTATTGGCAGGTCCCATTGAGTGCAAGGTTCCGGGAACTGACAGCATTCCGGACCCCTTGGGGCCTTTACCATTTCTGTAAGATGCCCTTTGGCCTTCATGTAAGATCCTTTCTTGGAATGGCAAATTGGTACAGGAGGTTTGCACCCAACCTTTCTGTGAGAGCAGCTGTCCTTACAGATTTAACGCGGAAAAACTGTCTGAACCAGATTCGGTGGACTGAGGAGGCGGAGCAGGCTTTTCAGGATCTTTAGAATGCTCTGTGTCAGGGGCCAGTGTTATGCTGTCCAAATTTTGATAAACCCTTTATACTGCAAACTGATGCCTCAGATATTGGAGTAGGAGCGGTTCTTCTCCAGGGGACACAAGAAGATCGACACCCTGTAGCTTACATCAGTCGCAAGTTGTTCCCCAGGGAGGTTCGATACTCCACTGTGGAAAAGGAATGTTTGGGAGTAAAATGGGCCCTTGATACCCTCAGGCAGACATGGGGACTTGTGACTTGGTGACTTGGACTCGAGTCGACTCGAGTCGCTATTTTTATGACTTGTGACTTGACTTGACAAAAAATAAAATACTTGAGACTTGACTCGGACTTGGAAGTTAAAGACTCGGGACTTGACTTGACTTGAGACACGATGACTTGAATGACTTGAGTGTTAATCACATCATGTTTTCAGTTTGAATATAAAAGATATAAATTATTTTTAAAAAATAAAGTTGATTACCCAGCTGGAGCGCAGGCTGAGAATAGCGTTGTCATGACTGGATCACGACACTATTCATCAGTCATGCCCTCTCGCACCGTAAGCACACCACGCCCACTTAGATCAGATATCACATCAACATGTCAGCCGGAGGGGTACCGAGGGTCATCGCTTTCGGCTTCAATAATTTTTCGCAAGATGGCAAAAGAAGAACAGCGCTTTGCAAGACATGCAACATAAAAATCGCAGACAGCCAGACGACAACCTCCAATTTCGTCCGTCATCTGAAGAGCCATTCTGCCCAGTAAGTGCTTGTCAATTTGTTAATGTTATCTGGTTAGTTGGTACAGTAGTTAGCTAATGTAATAATAGCTAAAGTAGCCATCAAAGGTTGTATCAGAGATTTCAGGCCCAAACATAAATGATCACATTCATCTAATCTTTCCTGACGATCCGCTAGCTCTCCGTCAAAAAACCGCGTTTTTGTGGGGGGGCTGGGCTAAGGGGGCTTAAGCCCCAAATGTTTATAGTAAAGCCCCGAATATTTTGTTACCTTGTCTTTCTCATAGAGCAAAAAAAAATAATCAGAAAACCAATTGTGAATAAGACTACAGCTGCCGCGATTACTTAATCATGAAAAGTGCATATTACAGTTTTATATATATATATTTTTTTCCCTTTGCATTAAAGGTACTCACGACGTGCTTTTGCAGCGTTGAGCATTGTAGCCAATCACAGACATGTCTGTTGAACGCATTGGCTAATCAGAGACGTGCAAATGAGTCGCTGTGCTGAAGATGTGTTTTGCGCGAGCTCACCGAGTTCTACACTTTCACAAACCTGTCATTATTATTGGCAATAACCTTAAGATGCAAATAAGAGATTCACTGCAAAATATTTGATATTCTTGATGCTGCTCTGATGCACTCCATTAGGCCTACGCACCGCTCTGTTTGTTGTTAGGAAGACTGAAAGTTCAGCGGTCTAACTCATCATTGTCAAAATGATTAAAGAAGTGAACGAATGCCTGGTAAAATGTAAATATATAAACATTTAACATTTTTATTTATTTATTACATTTTGCCTTTTTGAATTGAAAATATGCTATAATGTCCTTTATTCATTTAGAGACAATGCATGCATAATTAAAAATAAAATATTATTTGCAAATAGTTACAATTATTTCACTAATACAATAAGCCTTTCTTTTTCTTTATTCCCTTAAATCGCTTTTATAATTAATTCATTCCTTTAAATAAAAATAAACAATTCTAAAGCCCAGAATATCCACTGACCTTAGTACCGCC